>NC_137513.1:9397500-9575000 GCF_041902795.1 Electrophorus electricus
GGCAACCGCTACCATAGAAACCAGTGTTGCATTCTGCAGAGGTGCAACAAAGAACATTTGCTGAGTCACATCTGCTGCATAACGTAGAACAGAGAAGCCGAGAAAAAGATAACATGACTGTCATCGTAATATCTTTTTTTTCTGTTGATTTTCATGTTTTTATTTCAGGTAGGCAGCTGCAGGGTTGGGTTACCCCTAGTCTAGCATACCTGACAGGCATTGGTCGCCATGGTAACCAGGTCTGCAGAGGCAGGTACCGTTGCCGGGGTCGCAGCCAAGCGAGTTCTCCCGCACACAGTCACACTCCACAGAGCACGCCACGCCGTGCGTCCAGTTTGGACATGCTAACACACACACACACACACACACACACACACACACACACACACACACACACACACACACACACACACACACACACACACACACACAGTGGAAGCACGGAACAAAGATCATTGCCATGTTCTACGCAGGGACACAGACAAAGGGCAGTCAACCCAAAGAGCAACATTCCTGCCGCTAAACTTTGCTCATCTGTTTCAGGGCAGCGTCAGGACAGAGCACTGCCTTAGCAACTGAACTGTTCGTGTTTCTGTGCTGGTTCGCTCAGCACCCGCTAGTTATCAGTGTCTTTAACCTCATCTTTAACCTTTAATACGTGGCAGTTTAAAATTTGAAGATAAACGTGGTGAGGACATCAAATTTTCACAATTTCTTAAACTGTGGATGCACTCCTTAGTGTCCATAGTTGGGTGGCACTACTACTTACAAATATTAGAAACACACAGCGCACGTCTGGGCCTTAGGAGGTGAAGGCTATCACATCTTTCTCTCAGTGATGTCGCTGAGAAACGGGTGATGCGTAGGACACTCACGCAGGTGGCAGAATTTGCCGTAGAGCCCGGGGGCGCAGAGACACCCCCCGTACAGGCGATGGCAGCGGCCGTTGCCAGGACAGTTGCATCTCCTCCGACAGAACCTCCCGAAGTAGCCCTGCGGACAGCCTGGTGACATCACACACGCCACACCTCAGAGTCACAGAACGCTAGACCTCAAAACCCTGAGCAGAGGTCTTGCGGGCGCTCTGCGAGTGCGAGAACGCCTTTGAAGCCGACAGGAACACAGCACGGGTGGCTGCCTCGTGAAGCTGCTTACGAGAACTCCAAGAGCATACAAAGCTGCCATCGAAGTAAAGGATAGTCACTAAAACCTAAGAGGGTCGATATTTAACACAGCATCATCGGGTGTTGTTTTATTGGCTTTCTACCTTCCCTGTTTTTTAAGATACAAAAATAAACAAAGAGTAGGTGTGTCCAAATGTTACAAAGAGGTGTGTCCGAATACAGGGCAGGTGTCATGAAGGCTTAAAGCGCACGTGACTCATCAAGAGTGTGTGTGTGTGTGTGTGTGTGTGTGTGTGTGTGTGTGTGTGCGTGCGTTTGTGTGTGTTTGTGCATGCATGCGTGTGCGCGTGGACTGTACCATTTTCACAGTGCAGGCCATGGACTCCTGGAGGGCAGACACATTTCCCCATTACAGCATCACAGCTTCCGCCGTTCTGACACGCGCACACTCCGTTACACCCTTCACCAAACGTCCCCTCCGCGCACGCTGGGGGGCGGATTACATCTCAAATACAGTACACTACAACAACCCAAATCTGGTCTGCAGTTGATAGTGTTGATGGCCAGAATGATGCTGCACAGGGTTTAAACAGAATGATAATGTGTGTGTGTGTGTGTGTGTGTGTGTGTGTGTGTGTGTGTGTGGTGCCTGCACCGTCTCAGCACCAGAACGCCATATGGAGCTCGTGATCCCCTCTCATCCCCATGGAAGCTCCCACCATTCCACACACGCACTTCAGGCAGATTAGTGAGCGAACAGCTAACATACAAATATGTGTTTTACAGGCCCCCGAGGAACCAGCACAGAGAAACAGGGCCACAACTCTGCAACACCAGAGCTCAGTGTGTGTGTGTGTGTGTGTGTGTGTGTGTGTGTGTGTGTGTGTGTGTGTGTGTGTGTGTGTGCGCGCTTTTTGTGTCAGCCAGAAATAAAGCATATTTTCTTTGATACATCTGAGTTGTCCCTGTACTTAAGACCCCTCCCCTAAAACAGAGGTGTAAACGCCTCCCGCCGGATTGGCTGCTGAGGCTCAGGCGTGGCTAAAGGTGGATCTCCAGGGAGGATGGTGTGTGATCACAGCCTGAACGCGAGCCACCTCCAGTCCCATTACGAGCAGACCGGAGCCTTCCACTTCTGTTGCACGGTGGCGAGAACGTCAGGACCCTTCAGGTTTTTACGTCGCTGCGGTCCGTTGGCATTGTTGTGGTCTCAGGGTTTCTCTCCTCCAACACACCCGATCTGATTCGCTCGAAGGGCCGATAGTTCGCTGATGAGCCGAACTGGGGAAGAAACTACGTGGGGTGGAGGGGCGCCAGGTCTGGTGTTATGACCCCTGACACCAGCAGGTCAGATGCAGGTAAAGCTGCGGTGTCGCCAGACTTTGGTCCTGGTGTGGTTTTGGACGGAACCTAGCAGACCAGCGCACAGCTTACTTCAGCTCTCTTTCGCGCTAAGCTTGTTGGGTTTCCGTGGCGTTTAGCTGACCGGGGAACCGAAAAGTGTGCTCGTCGAAGCTTTGGTTGCTAAGAGACGACGAGAAAGTAGAAAGCGCCGCCGGGTCCAGCATACCCTCCTTAGAGGACAGGAAGCCATGAGATAGACCTGCAGAGGCGCTCACTGCAGTCCACGGTGGCGCCCGCTTCAGTTGTATGGCGTGGGGCGACTCGAAATCATGATCACTTCCTCTAGCTTTCTTGTTTTTTCAGGAAGAAGTGACCACCTTCCTGTTTTCTATTGGCCCGTGCCGCCAAGGTTCGTAAATCTGTGTTCAAGTTTGAGTTAGAGTTCACCTCGATGATCTAAGCCACAGACTAACTAGTTTTTCCTGTGCCCACATCGTGTCCCATTCAAATGTCTCTCTGGCCAGGCAGATGTTGTTCGTGGTTGGTGAGACCTCGGCTTAACTGTGCACCAGGGATGTGATTTGTGCTGCCAGGGGCATAAACAGGCTAGAGGTCAGAGGTCAGAGGGATAGTGATGACTCACTCCGGTTGCAGGTGACGCCGGTCCAGCCTGGTGGGCAGATGCAGGAGTCTCTGCCCCCCCCACAGACAGCGCCGTTAGCACAGTCTGCGCAGCTCACCCTGCAGTCATCACCGAACGATCCTGCCACACACACTGATACACACAGACACACACACACATTCCAGAACATGCGCTCACACACACACGAACACACATACACACACACACGCACGCGCACACAAGCACATTCGAGAACAAGCGCTCACACACACACACACACACACACACACACAAGCACGTTCGAGAACAAGCGCTCACACACAAACACACACACACAAACACACAAACACACACACACAAACACATACACAAGCACATTCGTGAGCGTGAGCATGCGCGTGCACACACACACACACACACACACACACACACACACACAACAAAACTAAATACAAAATATGCATATAATGCAAGATAGAGATTTATAGTAAGCCCTATAAAATATTAATTATGTATACTCCATTTAAGTATAAAACAACAAAATGTGCCTTAAGTATTTTGTGACAATATACTGTATATTCTTCTAGACTGACTGACCACTTTATGAGGTGGGTCTGTCTGAGTTTTATATGTGTTATGTTAGAATGAACTCTGTTTTCATGCTCAGTTTGTCAAGCACCTTCTACTGCAGTTCAGAAATTATTTGGGCAGGAGACCCGTCTCAACACAGCAGGGATGCCAACATAGTGGCGTGGTAGTATCGTGGTAGTGGGTGCTGAGCCAGTAGGACTGTATCAGGCACAGAAGTGTTGCTGGAGTTTTACATACGTCATGTTGAGAGAGGTGGGCTATAGTCTCTACACCTACAGTGGTGGGCTATAGTCTCTACACCTACAGTGGTGGGCTATAGTCTCTACACCTACAGTGGTGGGCTATAGTCTCTACACCTACAGTGGTGGGCTATAGTCTCTACACCTACAGTGGTGGGCTATAGTCTCTACACCTACAGAGGTGAGCTATAGTCTCTACACCTACAGAGGTGGGCTATAGTCTCTACACCTACAGAGGTGGGCTATAGTCTCTACACCTACAGAGGTGGGCTATAGTCTCTACACCTACAGAGGTGGGCTATAGTCTCTACACCTACAGTGGTGGGCTATAGTCTCTACACCTACAGAGGTGGGCTATAGTCTCTACACCTGCAGAGGTGGGCCATAGTCTCTACACCTGCAGAGGTGGGCTATAGTCTCTACACCTGCAGAGGTGGGCCATAGTCTCTACACCTGCAGAGGTGGGCCATAGTCTCTACACCTACAGAGGTGGGCCATAGTCTCTACACCTACAGAGGTGGGCCATAGTCTCTACACCTACAGAGGTGGGCCATAGTCTCTACACCTACAGAGGTGGGCCATAGTCTCTACACCTACAGTGGTGGGCTATAGTCTCTACACCTACAGAGGTGGGCTATAGTCTCTACACCTACAGAGGTGGGCTATAGTCTCTACACCTACAGAGGTGGGCTATAGTCTCTACACCTACAGAGGTGGGCTATAGTCTCTACACCTATAAGGTGTTTCTAATAATGTGGCTAGTGAGTGTAGGGCATAATGTGTGTGTATGTGTTTATATATCTCTGTGGGGACCAAATTTCTCCATAAGGATGAGAACATCTGACATTTTCATGTTGTGGGTGCAATTACTTTTTTAGAAAAAAAATGGTTCTTTCATTTGCAAAACTAGAAAAGATTTACTTTTACAAATTATGTATTTTTTTATTACTGAGTTTAAGGTGTATCCGTGTGTGTCCGTGTGTGTGTGTGTGTGTGTGTGTGCGCGCACGCGTGTGTGCGTGTGCTATCCTTGCTTACTAATCTTCTTGATCACAGTGAGTTCCTCCCTCTGCTTTCGCCCGTGTGTGTGTCCTTCGTAGGGTGTGTGTCCTTCGTAAGGTGTGTGTCCTTCGTAAGGTGTGTGTCCGTCGCCATAAGGTGAGTTCAGGGCAGCGGTGTACTGGAGGAGCTGGGGAGCCTGGCGGAAGAGCAGGTCTGGAAGACGAAGAACCTCCAGCTCCTCTTCCTCACCCTCAGTTTCACCTTCCTCTTCTCCATCAAGGTCGCCGTCATAGAGAGCTACGCACACACGTACACACACGAGCACCATCCCGCACGCAAACACACGCAAAAGCATGTGTGCGCACGCACGCACACAGATACAGGAAATTCAACAAATCGCTCGGAAGACTTCACTCCTACTTTCTGACCAGTAGACGACCTTTTTTTTTTTTTGGAAAGAACAGCAAGCCGTGGTGTACAGAGGAAGGGCGTAGCACGCTGGGTGGAGGACTCACGGACGCAGGTTTGCTGGTCGTGTTCCAGCCGGAAGCCCTCTCTGCAGAAGCACTCGAAGGACCCGGGCATGTTCACGCAGTAGTGATTGCACCACGACGTCTCCGACGTACACTCGTTGATGTCTGCCGAGGAGCATGCGGAAGCACGTCAGGAACGGCAATGTGGGAAAACCCTGTCTAAATCACGCCTGGTTGAGGAATACGCCTCCGGCAGTGCAAGAGATATTCACAACTAACGCTGAATGGCAAACGCAGTTGTGGACTCACTGGGACTGACACTACAGCGTCTGGCTTACTGGATTTCACTGCCTGTTTCGTGGGATTGAAACAGGATATACAGAAAAACTTTCAGTATTAACAAGTATATCAAAAACCCTCAGGCTCACAAGAACACACACACACAGTAAATATTTATCAAATCCACACATACAGTATATTTCTGTCACATTTGTTCTGCTGCACTGTTTGCCCTATTGACCTTTGCTATTTTAAGTGAAATGCAGTACCATGTCCTGGAGAATCTATATTTCAGTACACACTCAACGTGACTGTTGTCATTTCTTCTCGTAACAAAGTTGACTTTGAAATACACGTTTGAACACACTCAAACACGGCACACATAGACACACTCTACTAGGTACTGTAACACACATACGCACATTTGCAACGTAAATATAACGAAAAGTCAAAAGGTCTAGTAAGTGACCGTGGGCAAGAATATTCCCAGAAACTGTACTAATCGCAAAGTGATCACCAAATCCAATGTGATGCTTGTGGCTTATTTTATATGCGCAATATTTAGCCGATTTCATGAAAAACCTCGTGAACTAAGACCCAGAGCAAAGAAAAACAGCTGTTTATAAAGAATTTTTGCATGCTGAATGCAAATATGTTTTCAGAATTTCTCTATCAACAATAGATTTTTTTTGTTCCATTATATTTACATGTACCTGCATGGCCTTTAGCTGACAGGCTCTACCAAAGTGCTTTTAGCTGTCTACTTAGATAGGACAAACAGTTTACAACCGATTATACTCACATATCGTTATGTATGGCAGGCCTATGGACACGCAGTACCAAGGAAAGTGTAGCCCCTCTATGTTAGCAGACTATTACTGAAGAGGGGTGTTCAATATTGTACATATTTTAAGTTTAATAACAGCCTTAGTTATGAATAAAAACACATACGTATTATAAAATTAATTTATAAACCATGCATGAGAGAAACATCTTTAAAACAGATTTGAATTCAGCAGAACAAACTATGAGAACACACACACACACACACACACACACACACACACACAGTTTCCTGGTGTTATTAAACGAGATACGATGAAGTAACGTGCTACTTAAGAGTAGTCTTTTTAACAGATACTTTCTTGTTTTTAATTAAGTAATAATTTAAATGACCACCTTTACTTCCACTTGAGCAATTATTATTCTAAAGTAACAGTACTTTTACTTGAGTACAGCTTTGACTACTCTACCCACCTCTGCCTGCTGGCTAGCCATCATTTTATGGCTATTATGATGTGTTCTGAGGTTAGCTGACAAAAAGCAACTTGTTCTCTTTTTCTCCGCATGACTGTGTCTTCCTTTCAGTGGCCTCTTTCATGAATACATTTTGGAGGGGAAAAAAAATTGTATCTATATATGATATATTAGCAATATTTAATATATAACAATAATGCCAGGAGTGGTAAACGGCAACTTCTAATTGACTGTAGGATGTATAATGGCAGCCTGTTTGGAACTCTAGTGGACTCAACACTCCAAAACACACACACACACACACACACACACACTCACCATCGCATGCGCAGCCATCTGGGTTGAGTGTGTATCCCGGGTTACAGCTACACTCGTACCCTCCTGGGTAGTTCTTGCAGTAGTGGTGACAGCATGACCCTTCGCCTTCGCACTCGTCACTGTCTGCAACACACACATTTACACGTGCTCGCGGATGTGCGTACGCTTACCGCATACAGGCCTAACATGCTCTATAGTAATGCGCTGAACACAGGCTTGCAGCTGCATACACGCTAACCCTGAGATAACGGTGTCGTGGTAACGTTGCGGCGAAGGTGGCGGAACTGCCCGAGCGACGAGTTGGACTGGTTTTGCCCGGGTTTGTAGTTCGGGTTCGGAAATAGAGAAAAAAAATCCTCCCCAGGGCTCCGTTCCAGCTGCCTGGCTTTGCTGATTTCCTAAACCCAGCATTAATTAGCGCGAACCGCTGGTGATCCTGAAACGACTTAATTTTTTGAACCCAAGCTTTTAAATGTCTGTGTTCGAGCTCATAAAAACCGTCAGGCTAAACAAAGCGCTAACCAGATGTCGGCTGCATTTCCTTAATGAATATTAAGCTTTCAAAAACATGTTCGTTGAAGATGTTTGGTCACTGTCATGGTAACTCCTGCATGTGAGTGTCCAGTCTAGGCTGCTCCTACGGCTCCAACCGACATCACCCAGACGGTGACCCACACCTTTGTCAACGCACCCCAACATACTGAGTGCTGAGGCAAGAGTCAGTACAGATCCACCTACGCAGTTCGTCTTTTCCTAACCTGCCATCTGTCATCGTCTGGTTTAGGAACCTCTTTCTGTACGATGTTTTTCTGTTTGTTTGTTCTCTGAGCCATGTTTCTAGTGATGACGCAATTTGGATTCGCACAGATAAACAAATCAGTACACAATGCACAAACAGCCTACACCCACCCACATGTGCAAGTTATGAAGTCAGCTGTGAGGGTACGAGAAGAATATCTACAGCAACGTGGACAGCTTGAAAACAGTCAAAACAAGATCTCACAAAACTCTCTAATTTTATCTAATCCCAAACAACATAATGTAATCCCAAAAGACCCCAAAAAGTTGAGATTCACCAAATCGCCACAGCACAAAAGGTCAGCATTGCACAGCAGAGCTTTCCACAGCTAACCTCAGTGGGGTCACCCTAGGGCCATACCTACGCACGTCCTCAGGTCGTCAGCGAGACGGTAGCCATGGCTACAGGAGCAGAGGGGCCCGCCGGTGCTGTGTTCACACCGGTGGGAGCAACCGCCATTGTCTTTGTCACAGCTGTTCACGATCTCCATCTCAATACCTGCGCAGAGACAGGTGTTAAAGGCCTACATCTGCAAAGAAGCCCTGAAACTCTGTGAGTGTGTGTGTGTGTGTGTGTGTGTGTGTGTGTGTGCGCGCGTGCGTCTGTGTACTCACGGTAGCACCTTTTCCCATCCGAGCCCAGCTCGAAGCCAGGGTTGCACACACACCTGAAGGATCCTGGCATGTTCACGCAACGATGCGCACACCTGGCCTCGTCATACACACACTCATCAACATCTAGGAAGGCGGAGTACACAATCAATGTACATATTATTTACTGGGAAAAAAACAAACAAAAACATGGCGGAATACTGTCACTCACTTACAAAGAGGAGTGAAGACAGTGCGTGTCTGGGTTCTAGATATAGGCAAACATACACAGTGCGTGTCTGGGTTCTAGATATAGGCAAACATACACAGTGTGTGTCTGGGTTCTAGATATAGGCAAACGCACAGTGCGTGTCTGGGTTCTAGATATAGGCAAACACAGTGCGTGTCTGGGTTCTAGATATAGGCAAACATACACAGTGCGTGTCTGGGTTCTAGACATAAGCAGATGTGTCATGACCACCATAAACTGAAGAGGGCCTCAGAGTTTACACCAGAAGAAGCAAACGACTAGTTATCTACAACTAAAAGGCCAGGTTACAGTCCACTAATTAGTATGCCAAGAGCCTGCTGACAGAAACAGCTGGATTCATGCTGAAGAGCACAGAAATATCTCAACTGCTAAGAAACTGCTCGCTTTGTTCTATGTACCTGTGTGTGTGTGTGTGTGTGTGCGTGCGTGTGTGCATGCGTGTATGTCTGTGTGTGTGCGTCTGCGTCTGCGTGTGTGTGTGTGTGTGTGTGTGTGTGTGTGTGTGTGTGTGTGTGTGCGCGTGTGTGCATGTGTGTTGTGTGTGTTTACCATCACAGTTCTTGTGGTCTATGGCCAGTGTGTATCCAGGTTTGCAGCTACATTCTCTGACTCCATTCTCATGGACGCACAGCTGAGCACATCCCCCATTATCCTCCAAACACAAATCCTTCACTGGATTCACACACATGCACACACAAATGTTTTTACCTTATCAAGACAGTTGATTAAACATTTGTCACATATGTATTATAATTATGTAACCTTCTATATGTAATAATACAATTCTAACTCTAAAATCTAAACTCTAAGCCTAACCCTAACATAAACTAAACTCTAAGCCAAATCCTAACCTAAAATACAAAGCCTAACTCTAAACCCTATGCTTAAAGCTAAACCATAAACTCTAAGACTAACTCTAAACTCTAAACCAGACCCTAAGTATAAACTATAAGCTTCCAACATAACCTTGAATGTAGCCATAAACACTGAGCCTAATGCTAATCCTAAGGCCAACCATAAGCCTCAGTAACCCTGAAGAAAGTATGATTCACCATTTTGGTTGCAAGACATATTCCAGAATCTTTTTGTTTTTTCTGCAAATGTCCTGGTGTGTGCACCTACACTCGCAGTGCCTGCCGTCACTCTTGAGCTGGTAGTCACGGCGACACTGACATTTATAGTGGTCGTTCCCCAAATCCACACACATGTGCTCACAACCTCCATTCATTACCGAACAAGACTTCAGAGCTGCAGAGAAACACACACAGAGACAAATTACACCAGCAAACACACAGCTATGCCTACATCAAACATCAAAGGTTGTGGCTTGATGTGTGTGACAAAATAATTTCTCAGCAGTATGCTGACAGCTTTTAATGGTAAACCCAGATTTGAAAAAGAACTATGTTTATTTTTAAAAAAAGAAAAGAAAAACAGGAAGTCTTGTTGCAGAAGACGATTCCAGTTTGGATCAGACAGAGATTTTGGGAGCGTGTTACGGAAATCTCCTGCTCGCTTGCTTTCTCTCTGCCTCTCTGATTGATGGCATCTCTGGAAGCACAGGTCAGTGCTGCCGTCTCAGGCTGATTACATCGCCAGACGTGTCTCAGAAACATGATGTGGAGCTGATGAGTTATGCAGAGGTGATGGGGCTGAGACAGGAAGGCATCCCTCATTCTCATGCCCAGGGACAAGCACCCAGGGGTGGGGAACAGGCTTGAGAGTTTCCCCATCTTTCTGTGGGAACCTCCACATCACAGAAATCATTTGTGCTTTTGTGCATATGCACCCAGAACAGCAAAATGTGTGTGAGAGAGTGTGTATGTGTATATACTAAACACATTGATCAATGAGTATCACTCTTCATAGGCTCACTCGAGTCACAAAGCACACGCACACACATTGATGAGTTTGTGTGTGTGTTTGTGTGTGTGTGTGTGTGTGTGTGTGTGTGTGCGTGCGAGAGATAGGTCCTACCTATGCAGGTGCGTGCATCAGCGTGCATGCGAAACCCCTCACTGCACTCACAGTGGTACGACCCAGGAGTGTTCACACACTTCTGCTGACAGCCTCCATTCATCTCAATGCACTCATCTATGTCTGCAGACCCACACACAAATGCAGGTAAAAAAGTAACTGAAATAACCCAGTGACGATAAGGCATTATTTTACCATCTCAAAACACCATGACCTCACAACCTTGGCAGGCATGGTGGCAGGCTTAACACGTCATTAGTGTGTTGGTCACTAATGTCATTGCAGTTCGAGCTGTGATGAAGACCCATGATTAAAGCCACAGGTGGACAACATAAACTGAGTTTGCACAGATTTTCAGTTCTATCCATGCAAGCTTGCTGTTTTAAAGGGAGGTCCCACATATATCCTAAAAATTCTAGTTTATGCCAAAATTCCCAAGCTTCTTGCATTCTAGTACATCCATTTGTAATGTTTCATCGTTCGGAAAAGGCTTCCGTGTCTATGAAAAGAAGCAGATCCAGTCATCTCATGAGGAACAGAGACCAAATACTACCTTACCATTACTGCACAGCTAATTAAGATTTAGAGAACATCTGCTAAACACATTGGACCTGCTTCCTGCCTGTGAGTGTGTGTGTGTGCGTGCAGGGACACATGTATGTGTATGTGTGTACGTGTGTGTGTGTGTGTGTGTGTGTGTGTGTGTGTGTGTGTGCATAATTGAGGGTCTCCTTATACGTGACATGTATATCTCTGGTCTCAGTTCCTCTGACAAGTGAGTGCCTTCAATTTGAAGCTGCAGTATTTGGGACATTCCAGTGACTGTCCCCTTACCAGAAGGGTTTCAACTGGGACTCATGACCAGTGTAAATCATTAAAAATCCACATCACTCTGTCAGCCTCATCACATGGAGGAAGAGGAAACGCAGAACTTCACTTCCTAACCGAGTGTCCCAAATATAAACCAATTAGAACGCCACTCTATAAGGCCATTTATGGCATCTGCTCTGAGTTTCTAGATCGCAGTAAGAACGAGAAACAGTGTGGTGTCTTGAGACAGTAGAGAGGGCTCATTATGCAAGTAGTGAGATTTCTATCAGCTTTTCACAGCCATTTAAATTCTTCCCCTGTAATATTTTTTCCCCTTCACTTGGTCAGTATTGTTGATTAATGATGTTAATGTTAATAATTTAACAATGTTAATAATTTGTTTTAAAACATTCATATTGCATTTTCCCTGTTTATGATCATTTGCTTTGGCAATAATGTAACTATAACATTCGTGCCAATAAGGTATTGGTGAATTGAATCGAATTAAAATGTGAGAGAAACAGAATGGCAAGAGATAAAGAAGATGTAGAAAGAGAGAGAGAGAGCTGAAGACAGACGCCATGTGTTTGGAGTGTTCGGACTATATTCCATTGTGTTGAACATGCCATATAAAGAGCTGCAGCTTAAATATGTGTTTTTGTTCTTAAACATCTAGAACAAAAAGGCCAGGTTACAGTCTGCTAACTAGTACCTCACCAGGCTACTGACAGCAACAGCTGGATTCATTCTGAAGAGCACAGAAACATCTCAACTGCTAAGATCCAGTCAAATGTCTCCAATGTCTGTGGATGACATTTCACTTATTTATTTGTGTGTGCGTGTGTTTGTGTGTGTGTGCGCGTGTTGTGCGCGCGCGTGTTGTGCGCGCGCGTGTTGTGTCTTGTGTGTGCGCGTGTTGTGTGTGCGCGCGTGTTGTGTGCGCGTGTTGTGTGCGCGTGTTGCGTGCGCGTGCGCGTGTGTGCGCACACGTGGTGTGCGCGCGCGTGTTGTGTGTGTGTGTGCGTGTTGTGTTGTGTGTGCACGTGTTGTGTGTGTGTGTGTGTGTGTGTGTGTGTGTGTGTGTGTGTGTGTCTTTCCTATGTGAGTAATGGATAAAAGGGGCTGAATGAAAAAGCATGCTACATCTCCTGAGGTTCATAACTCTTCTGTTGGGGTCACCCCCTTTTCTTTCTCTAACTCTCTCAAGTGATTCTAGAACAACACAGAGCCACGGTGGTTTTTAACAGGCATTCATTCAGAGCCACTTTTACCTGCTCTCTTACACACACACGCACACACACGCACACACACAAACACAAACACACACACCCAACATGCACAGCATAAAATGTTTCAGATTTTACTTATAAAATAACATTTGTATTGTGTGTGTGTGTCTATTTTGTGTGTGCAACCAATGCTTTAGCCTCCCATGCGCTTTCATTTAATGCGTGATTCCTACTCCGATTACTACTGGAACTACTGTTACCTTCACCTTCCACATCTTCTCCAGCTCTTTTTTCAGCCCTTGGTATTTCTCGAGCTTTTTGTATTCCTTGGTCCTGATGTTGCTATCACTTTGGGTTTCTACATCCATCACTACAGCCCTCTTCTGCTGCCAATCCACCACTACTATGTCTGGTTGGTTAGCCATTACCATTTTGTCTGTCTGTATCTGGAAGTCTCACAGGATCTTAGCACTCTCCACCACTTATCCCACTTTGACCTTGGAACTTCCAGCCTGTACTCGGCACAGATGTGTCTGTGTACTATATCAACCACTTATTATGCCAGTCACAGCGTTCCGTGTACACTCTGCCTGCTAGCATCTTGCATCTTGCTGATATGGATTTTCTCAGGGGCATCTTTGCATCTGGGCTCCTGTCTACTGTGGTAGATCCCAGATTCTATTGATTGTGTTCAGAGCTTGTTCCTGTGTTGCCATGATTAGTGCCTCGGTGCTTTCAATCCAGCCTTTTCCAGCCATTGGTAGGATATCAGCCACTCCCCCAATTTGCTGGTGGTACATTCCGTGCGGGGTTTTATCCTCTCGTGATGGTCCCTGTTCCTCCTCATTCCCATCCGCCTCAGGTTTCTGCTGTCTGAGGTACTCACGAAGCACTTTGTCACTTGGGGCTATCTTTCTGGCATACTCCTGGATCTTGAATGTTTCATCCTGGATACTGGCTCTGATTTTCACTAATCCTCTGCCCCCTCCTTCCACTTAGTGCACAGTATCAGAGTGCTGGATTTGGGATGAAATTGTCTCCTTGTTTCCGTGCATAATATCATTAGCTTCTATCTCCATCCTTTGGCCAGCTGATTATCCCTGCGGAGTATCTGATGACTGCTAGAGCGTAGGTGGTGATAGCCTGGATCTTATTCTTCCCATTGAACTGACTTCTCAGGACTTGCCTCACTCTTTGTAGGCATTCGGCTGTAGCTGCTTTCCTTATGGCTTCTTCATGAATTCCGTTTGCCTCTGGGATTCCAAGGTACTTTTTCCAAGGCCCTCAACATCTGCTATATTACCTTCTGGTAGTACGATCCCGTCAATTCTGACTACCTTTCCTCTCCTTGTAACCATCCAACCACATGTATCCAGTCCAAATGACGTTCCGACATTGTTGCTATATATCCTGGTGAGATGGATTAGTGAGTTGATGTCTCATTTACGTCTGGCATAAAGCTTAATATCATCCATGTAGAGGAAGTGTCTGATGGTGGCTCAATTCTGTAGCCGGTATCCGTAGCCACTCTTCAGAGATGATTTCACTGAGGTGGTTCAGGCCTTTGCAGAATAGCAGCAGGCACAGGGCATCCCCATGGTAAGTCCCTCACTTGACGTTGGCCTTTATGGTTGTCTTCCACAGCACCATTGAGGTCTTGATGAAGGCTCTTAGAGTCCTGTTGATGTTACACATCCTCAGGGATTCCAGGATCCATGTGTGGGACAATGAATCACAGCCTCTCTTGTAGTTCATCAAGGTGGTGCAAAGGTTGGTCTGTCTGGTCTTACAGGCGGCTCTAGTGTTCTTGCCATTGCCTTTCTGGGCCCTGCTTATGTACCGCATCATGTGCCTCCTCATCGTAGCTGCAGTGTTGTCTGACAGGAACTTACGATTTGTATAGAGACAGGTTATCGTCTGGTACTTGGATGGAACTGCCCCATTTCTGGGGGTCCTTCAGGATTAGGACTGTCCAGCCTTCGGTCAATCATTCAGGGTGGGTTCTATTCATTAGCTTCTGGTTCATTTGTGCTGTCAGGCATTCATGGAGTGCAGTTAGCCTCATCAGCCAGTAGGCCTGGATCATGTCAGGTCCTGGAGCTGTCCAGCTATTTGAGACCCTTTCTTGGACTTCTGCTAGTGTTATTGTTACTGAATCCTGTTCAGGGAGGTTGCTGTGGTCTGCTGTCAGGGTCAACATCCACTGAGTGTTGTTGTTGTGCAATGCCTCCTCCTCTCATATGCCTTTCCAGTATTTTTCAGTTTCAGGTGGTTCTGTTCTTAGGATGGCTTTGGATGGCTCATGGCAGAACATACTGTGTATTCTCCTGTCTTCTACTTTTCTCGTGTACCTCTTCAGGCAGGCAGCCAGAGCTGTTAATCTTCGCTTGGCACACTCCAAGGCCTCAGGCATGGACTTCTTGATGTACTACTCAGGTACCTTCATCACAGCTTTCTGCATTTTTGATAGCTGGCTGACATCCCTATTGCCCTTATCTTGGCCTCCAACCTCTACTCCATGGAGGAACCTGCTCCCTGATGTTCATCTTTTACCCAAGCTTCTGGCATGTATTAGGTGGTTGGTCGCAGTGATGGTCATAGTAGTGATCAGCTGTAGTACTGCATTCATATCTTCCAGCAGTCTTTCAGGTACATCACTTGGTTTGATAGTCTGCTACATCTTGGTAATCTGTCCAAGCCATGATCGTCAATCTCAGGTCAGCACCTCTGGCGATTAGCTTGGTGCATGGGTTCACTGGGTCCTGGTTCCCAATTTCAGAGTGTGGGGATTATGACGATATCTCCCCTCTGACCCATCATCCTGCCCCCCCCCCAATCCACACCTGCCATAGCATTTGCGTTGTACCGCTTCCATCTCTACTTGTGACGGCAGTTGTCGCTTATTGATGTTGGAACGCATGAGCTACGACTTGTTTCGGTGTTAGTCTAGATGATGAGTTTAAAAGTTTCCATAGTTCCCACATCCTCTGCATATCAACGGCCTTGAATTCTCCACTCTTGTCCATGAGGGTGTTGTGTTTGTTCCACTAGCCCACTTTTCATCAGACTGCCCTGGTCCCCCAGCATATAACACAGACCTTGTGGATACGTGTTATGTCCGAGTCGGCGTGACTAGCTTGTTTCGACCTTTCATTGTTACTCAGATAGGCAGGTAGCGTTAAAGACCTTGCCTAAAGGACCACACCGGCGATGCCCTGTTCGGGATTCGAACCCGAATGTCCTGTGCTGAAGTCAGTGGCGTAGCCCATACAATTAGCATAATTTATCCTAAGATTAAAGATTAAAATAGAAAGAAATCACTCTCCATTTTAAGCAAAACCTCGATCTTGCCCTTGCTGTATGTGATCACAGTGCTTTAATGATCTAATTGAAATGCCTTAGTGAGCTAATTGAAATGCCTTAATGATCTAAATCGAACGCTTTAATGATCTCATTCCCACGCCTCACTAACTCGTTTCTACACCTTAGGATCTCGTTCCCACACCTTAATAAGTCGTAGCTATGCTTCAATTTAAGAAGGGATGTCATCAGCAGGGCTCCGTAGTGAACATACCAGTCACGCCGTCATGCTAAAAAAGGGTATAGTATGGTGTAGCGTGCAATTTCACACAACATGACCAAGCATTCTTTTTCAGTCAGGTCGTCCTTTTGACAACTGTGTCATTATGTGCACCGTTACCATGACACGCCTTGCCGTCATCTTCCAAAGCGCTGCCCTCAGGACACTTGCAGTAGAAGCTCCCGATAGTGTTACAGCACACAGCCTCACAACCACCATTAGACTTCTCACATTCGTTCACATCTGGAGGGAGAGGAACAAAAGAGAATGATGAGAGAGAGAGAGAGAGAGTCAACTCTGTCGGAACTAACCTACTAACCCATAAACACATAGCAGCCTCAGTCCAGCACAGCTGACCAAAGTCCAATTGGGGTACCAAAGCAAAGAAGCCTATCTGGAACATTGACAATGACAACTAAACTCATTACAGACCCATCGGGCCCTGAAACGGAGAATAGGAATTAGCAGAATATCTCAACACCATCACAGATCCAGATCCAGATCCAGAGACAGAGACCACAATCTTGCCACAGTAGTGGGTGGATAGAAACAATCTGAGCTGCCAAGAAAGAGAGGATTGCGTGGTCGCCGTGAAAGAGAGGCGAGATCGAGACGGATCCGAACTTTGTCCTCCACTGTGAAAATTTCACACAGATTCGGTAAACTTTCACAGGAAAATGGAATATTATACTAACAAATCTTGAAATTCTCCCCCAATGTAAAAAAATCCCCACAAATTATCCTTGGATAAGGAAACACAGCACCTCTCACTGTAAAACGCTGCGAAATGTCATTGCTTAAGAGGCAATGAGTAGAGCTACATTATTAACTATATAACAACTAACTATAGAATCATCTTTATTCTATTAATATATTTATAACTGTTATCTTGTTTTATGTGCTTTATTATAACTTATTGTCACTTATTTCCTATGAATTTATTTACATATTTTATTACTTTTTAATAAAATTAAAAACTGTCGTCATGTTCAGTTCTAAATTATTTGTCCCTGGTATATTCATGACAATAAAGTCTATAATAATGTAACACAGACAAAAGTCTGTAGTAAAAAAAAGTAAACTAATATGTGAACAAACATTTTTATAAATGATCATAAACAAAGATGTTTCAGAAATGTGTCCTAAGGAGCAATGACTCTAATAAAATATTGCAAAACAAAAAGAAAACATTCCAGTTCAAAAGAGAACAATGTGGCTCATGAACTGAGTAATCAGAGGTCAAAGGGCACGTCACGAGTTCGTTTGCCTTGTGCCAACGACAGAACGCAGATGCTTCCTGACAAATTCGGCGATTACTGAGACAGAGTTTGCATGTAAACGCCAGCAGGTATGAAGATCCCCTACTGATGGATAGGCGGGTCCCTCACCCACCTCTCATTCACACACACACACACACACACACACACACACACACACACACACACACACACACACACACACACACACACACACACACACACACACACATAAGCACTCACAAACATGCAGATTAAATAGTATAATAAATAAATAGATAAATAAAATAGGTTATGAGGCTCTCAAGGTGCATTTCTATAATTGCTTCAAGTTTAAGAAATGAAGCTGCTTCAGAACTGATCTTATAAAGCACTACCACATGATTATTGATGACGCATCAGATTCCACTTTCTTTTGACAAAGTTTAGTCTATGAGTTGGAGACATGAGGTATGAGTTATGTAGCCAAATGGGAGATTACTGGTAACGACTATCAGGACTGCTTTTTTGTTTATTTGTGTATGTGTTTATTGTGTGTGTGTGTGTGTGTGTGTGTGTGCGCGTGTTTCTGTGTGTGTGTGTGTGTGTGTGTGTGTGTGTGTCAGTTATGCAGTAACTTATGGAGAGCAATACCCTTAATGACAAAACAACACACACAGGAAAAGGCTTGTGGGTTAGTCAAGAGAAACATCCCTCTTGATACACGTACATCTTCATTAACTCCCATGGGATACACAGATTTCCAAAGAACATTTACATGAATTACAGATCCTACATTTGTGTACTATGAAAGCTGTCCGGTATATATTATGCTACTGCTCTATAAGATCTGTATATGCACACACGCACACACGCTCTCTCTCTCTCGGTCACATGCATGCACACACTTAACCTGCCCTAAACTCCATGTCTGTATATATGTATGAAGGGCAGCCAGAGAAACAGAAAAACTCCTCCGATGTTTCCTGGAACACCAAGGGCCAAGTGCTCATATGCAGAGCCTTAGAAACCAAAGATGGGTCGCCATGCCAACATTCCAGGCCCCACCCACGCTTGGTCTCTAATGCTGCACATCTTTATTATCAGATCACATGACGTTCCATCGGTGACCAGAAGGTTGTGGGTTCGAATCCCAACAATGCAACGGCCTTCTGTGGAAGGAGCCTAAGAGAACCAAGGGTGGGCGTGTGTTAGGTCACACACACAAAGTGAGGTAGTCAGTGGTCTCCTCCAAGCATGTCCCGCTGTCCAGTGCCTCGGGTGCCCTGCACTCTTCCCCTTCTCTCCTCACCCCACTGTGTGCGGACGTCCACCATGGCAGAGTTATAGCGCTCTCCCGGCTACAGGCAGGTCCGCTGCTCATCCGGCCGGAGACACCCAGAGTGAGGAACCTCTAGAGGAACGGGCTGGTCTCATCGGGCTGTCTTCCCCTTCTCTCCTCACCCCACTGTGTGCGGACGTCCACCATGGCAGAGTTATAGCACTCTCCCGGCTACAGGCAGGTCCGCTGCTCATCCGGCCGGAGACACCCAGAGTGAGGAACCTCTAGAGGAACGGGCTGGTCTCATCGGGCTGTCTTCCCCTTCTCTCCTCACCCCACTGTGTGCGGACGTCCACCATGGCAGAGTTATAGCGCTCTCCCGGCTACAGGCAGGTCCGCTGCTCATCCGGCCGGAGACACCCAGAGTGAGGAACCTCTAGAGGAACGGGCTGGTCTCATCGGGCTGTCTTCCCCTTCTCTCTTTGCCCAATTAGGTATCAATCCGATCTGATCGTTCACCTTTATGTCTCTGACCCCAAACCCTCTGACTCAGACTTTTAGAGCTGACAGGGGATGAACGCACACACCTTCCTTTGTCATTACACATGACCTTCGCTACAGCTCATGCTTCATCAGTATAGTGTTTGTTTCAAAAAACAGATGTGCATTTTGTGTTTTAGTTTGTATGTTTTAGTAAGAAACACACATATACATTCACACACACACACACACACACACACACACACACACTAATACGTACATACACACTCACACACTCTCACACAAATATATATACACACACACACACACACACACACACACACACACACACACACACACACTCTCTCTCTTTTAACCACTCCACATTTACAGATAAAGGTTTTAACAGCACTGATTCAGGTTACGTTTAGTTAATGAGGCTTAATTTTTCCCTGCACCTCATGTGTTTCGAAATATCTTAGGAATCTCACTTAGCCAGGCACAAGGGATCCTCTACATACTTTCCCACATATATACATACACACTCACAGTTGAGTGAAAACACTTCGCTGTCTGAGACTTACATGCCAGCGTTCCAAAGCTAACAACTGGCTATCTAGAACTCTTGCATATATACATTTTTCTCTATGCACCCCTGTTTCCTTTCTTCAGTTTGGACAGAGCACTCTCCACCATTTCACTGCGAGTTATACTGTGTATGACTATGTATGTGACGAATAAACCGAACTTGAAACTTGAAACTTGAAACTCAGACAATGTGCAAAACAGGAGTCTTGTCTTTTTTATTCATGCGCTCATACGTATTACAGGTTTCAGGTTTGCCCATTTCAGATTCATACGCATTTCAGTGTAACAGTAAATATTTTTCTTCAAGATACTTTCAATATAATGGTATACACCATATCAATAATTACCTAAGTGCAATCACTTAATGTAACGTCAAGGCGGACAAGGCAGTCATGGTCGGACCCAAGTGTGTAACCGAATGTTATTTATTTATACGATGGGCAGACAACTAATCAAACCAATGGATGAACCTAACTTAGAAAGGAGAGACAAACTGAAGGAAAACAGTGAACAAACCACGGGAAAACCTTAAACTAGAGAACTGTGTGCGGGTTAACAGTGCAATTCACGATGGGCCCAACTGGGAGCAAACACATTCAAAGTCCGACAACTAAACGACAGAACACGGGGCTTAAATACAGGACTAGTGAGAAGACAATCAAGAACCAGGTGAACACAGTCAATACATGACAGGGATCAAACAAAGAGGCGGCGCTAATGAGATCAAGAAAAAACCAGGAGCAAAAATAGGAGACGTGGAGTCGTCGCCGTGGGAACCGCAACGCCGCAACACCTGATTGAAATGAATGACCTGGTGTTTATACTCTGTTGCCACTAAGAATGCAATATGGTACAGACCCTTCACAGAACAGATGAGCCTCTTTTCTGAAAAGAATATATTTTGCTCAGATCTAAAGAATTTGGCAGCTACTCAGTCTCAGTGACACAGGTATAAGGACAATCACCTGTCCAATGAAAACACGCCTGTATTCCTGAAAGCACACTTACATGGTCGTTACTACACAGGCCAGTCTGAGCATAATTTTGGACTCTTTCTGCTGATCCTTATATTTGTTTATGATGATGCAATGTGTGTGTGTGTGTGTGTGTGTGTGTGTGTGTGTGTCTATCACACAGATCTCATGAGGAACAGAGCCTTCAGGTTCAAAGTCGATAGGAAAAAACAGCCCTATCGCTGCCTTACAAAGAATCAGAAAGCCGCAGGGAGCTGAATCAAAATGCAGTGCTCAGACACTGAGGAGCTGATCCAGCTCTGCTCAGTAGGGAAATCACATCAGGTCCAGGGGCTACTGTAGAACTGCTAGATGGGTAGAATTCGCATTTAGTACAAAGCTTCTACGAGCTCACCCTGCGAGCAACTGCATGTGCTGTGCTTGCACAAGCAGCGTTTTGATGCAACGGTGGAAACTGGAAATTGATGCGATTCATACTTCAATAAACTGGGTTCAAATAGTTATATAACAATTTGGTACAAACTACAAAATACTTGCATCCAAACTTCCGGAATTCAGTTTCTCAGTTGTTTTGTTTTTGTTCTGCGTAAGTTATAGGTACACAAATGGAGGTTTGTGTTTTAATCCTTAACCAATCCTCTCTTTCAGGAAACACTTGAAAACAGTATGGGTGAGTCATTCACATCTTGGTCTCCTAGGGCATTCTCTCTCTCTCTCTCTCGTGCTCTCTCTCAAACTCTCCTCCTTTCTCGCTCTCTTACTCACACACTCACACGCTGCCTTTAACTTCAAAACATGTTTGGAGTTTAGACGACTTCTCACACACACAGGCACACATTTCCTCCTTTCTGCGTGCCTCGCCGTGTTCAAAATATTGCCTCAGGGATGTTCTTTGTCGTTAGCCCATCGGATACACGACGACAACTTGGACAGACGAAAAACTATGCAGTCTTCACATAAGAGACAGGCCGAATGAGAACAGCAGGACGCGTTTCAGATGCTGAGTGTCCACAACGCCCCCACTCGTTATCTCTGGTGTGTGTCTGATCAGCGGCTGTTCCGTGGTCACGCCGTATCTGTTTACCAAGTCTGCATTAACGATGCGAAGAGTCTTTTTTCGTAATGTTGCCGCTTGGGTTAAACCCGTGCGTACGCCTGGCTCCGGCTCCCCATGGCTGACGGCACACTAGGCCAGTAAGCCTCATAAACTCTCCCTTAACGAGCAAGGGAAGGGGGATGCAGGAAGTCAGAAGCGCTGTTGCGGTGCAGCCCAGGGACACGGGCCAGCCTCTGTGCAGACTAACACGCCGTGGAGACTGGCATTTTACAGCCTGGGCCTCTATCTGGTGCTGCTACTGCAGGGGGCAATCTAGCTCGGCTCAACATCTGTGCTGCTTCCACAGAACCCAGCCGAGCGCGCGCGCGGGCGCGTGTGTGTGTGTGTGTGTCACTACAGATGGTAGCTGGTGTACACCTGGCAGCTGTTTCTTTATCTATCGTATGCAACTCTCCCCTCCAATATCAGCTTCGTTTCTCTTTTTCTGTTCTGCCTTTCTTTGTCTTTCCCTCTCCTTGCCCACTGCTCACCGGTGCCATCATCTCGAGCTCTTTCAGACCTCATCACTCTGCATTACAGCAGCAGCAGGAAATTGTCAAAAATAACTCATTAAACTCAGACCTCTGCATACGCAGTCTGTAATTTAGCTTCACCTCCACCATCACATCCAAATATTTCAGCCATGCTTTAATCTGAAAGTGTATATAACTATGCCTACTATACAGAACTCTGGTTGTCCTCAACAGCAATATGCTTACGGACCCTCGAGAGTCACATATTAGCTGTTAAAAACAACACAGGAATTGATGTTGTACCAGACTGTCAGTTGCGGGGCTAAATTCTCTCTCGGAACACGTTTCTCTCTTAAAAGTTCAAATAGAACGAAACGCGCCAGTATAAGCAGAGACAAAAAAGAGCAACAAGAGGAAAAAATATAACGAGCATGTGAGGAAAGCAGTTTCACAGCAGAGAGGTTTCTTACACTTAGGAATGGAACGGTAAACCTGAGCTCCATTCCACATTCACACTCGCAGCACACTGTAGCCTATGCCCAAAGCTCACGGCTGAAAGCCAGAACACAAACATTACGCACCCCAGTATAAACAGTGGGAGGTGTCCAATTAACTGGCAGACTAGGGGTGTTAAGCTCTACCACACAGTGCTGAAGCTGTCTGAGTCTTAACAGCACACCTCTTCAGCACCCCTCCAAAACTGGCCAGTGGAACAAAACGTTTGACATGTAACCTCACAAAAGGTCTGCTCTTTCAGAACAAACAAAACGCACACACATGCAAAGTCACACGCACACACACACACACGCACGCACACACACACGTGCAGGCGCACATCCGGTAAACAAATAAATAAACCCAAGTATTTACAAACAGCTGTGCAAATCTCTCACTTAAACAAAACAAAACTGTATAATAAAGATTTTCTGTCCTGGTCATCTCAGCCAGACACTGAAGTCTCAAAAGAAACACAGACTAGCTGAGTAGAGAGAAAGAGACAATGTGTATGTGTGTGTGTGTGTGTGTGTGTGTGTGTCTGTGTGTGTCTGTCTGTGTTTGGGATGGGGTTGCAGAGTTGTGTTGCATTTTAAAGTGTAAAACAGCCTGCTTTCAGATCAAACTATCTGCTGGACAGGCAGAACTCTGTGTGGCTGTGTGCGGCTGTGTGTGCATGTGTATGCGCGTGTTTGTGTGTATAAACATGAATCACCACACGTCACTCAATCCACATATCCACCGTTATGCTGTCCTCTCTCTCTCTTTGTCTTTATCTCTCTCTCTCTCTCTCTCGCTCTCTCTCTCTCATTTGCATCTAAATGATAACTTACTGTAATCACACACACACACACACACAAATATGTGAAATGTCATTCACAGACATTGGTGGCATTTGACTGGATCTCAGCAGTTTCTCAGATGTTTCTGTGCTCTTCAAAATGAATCCAGTTGTTGCTGTCGTGAGGTGCACACACTGTCTGACCAGACTTATATATCTGTTTAATAGCTGTGTAATTACAGTCCTCATCTCTCAGTAGAAATACTTCTACACTTTTCCCACTCAGCCATTATGACACCTAACTTTTGCTAAACATCGCAACATTTTGTTTTGGAGTCATACACACTGCATATTCTGTATGAATATGCAGATTTTTCATCACATTTTGGTCATAGGCTAGGAGGTCCAGAGCTGGGTTTTCTCTCATACTATAGCATCATTTGTGTGTGTGTGTGTGTGTGTGTGTGTGTGTGTGTGTGTGTGTGTTCAATGAAACCAGTACACAGTCTTAAAGCAGTGTCTTAATGAGCTATGTCATGCACAGGAGGATTAACACAAAACAGACAGTGTGAATAGGGTTACGGTAATGAATGAAGCAACTGACATCGCAGATTGGAAACAGGAGGGAAGATATTTTTGTGTGTGCACGTGTGTGTGTGAGTGTGTGAGTGCGTGGGTGGGTAGGTGGGTGTGTGTGTGCACATGTACAAACATATGGTTTATACATACAATATTTATAAATATTTAGCACATGAATCAGCCTTCATAAATATACCTTTCCTTCATTCCATCTCTGCCCCTCAATACTCAAACCAAAGTTTCTCACTTTCTGCATTTCTCTCCTTCGGGCGCCATACTGTGCCCTTTGCTAAACACTACCATCTGTTTCTTCAGAACCCTCTAACTGTAGCTTAGCCTGGAACGCGCTAATATCTTGGGGATACAACACTCGGGTGCTATTGAAAGTGATATGAGAGGACAGCTTTCACCTTTGATACGGACTGACACACCGCTTTTCCCCGGACTGCCCACTTAGACCTGGTGGGGTCCCCATAATCACGTTTAAACTTGCTAAATGCTCCCAGACTGGGCACAGCTACACTACGAACGCAGGCATGACAGCAGCGGTTAGAGGTAACGTTTCCATTACTGCTATAGCACCTCATAGAAACATACTGTCTCAGGAACAGCTTCTATTTAACACTGAAACAAGCCAGGACAGCAACGGCAAGAGCTGAGCACCAAAGGCGACGACTGATCACAGATCAGCCCTGGTCACTCTGAGGAGCATGTGTAGACAGAATGCTTGCTCTGTGCTTTCTTTCTTGACACCTCCTTCCCTAACCTCATGACCCCCCCCCCCCCCCCCCCCCAACACACACACACACACACACACACACACACACACACATACAACCCCCTCTCCCCTCCCTAAAGTCATCGGGCCTTAATGGGTTTCCCATCTCAAAAAATAAACGTCCTTTTACGAACTCCGCAGCAGCACCTTTGAACCGTTTTCGCAATCAGCTAGGTGCCTTCACGACCAGAACGTGCCGTCAGAAGCCATATATATATTCAGACATATAACAGAAGGTCATGCACCAAAATCTCCCACAGTAAGCCTTGGACATGCTACACGGCTTGTTACAGTGCTAGCAGAACACGTAAATCCTACCAGATTCTTCTGTTCGTCTGCTAATGTGCTTCTGCTAATGAGACAGCGATCACACGGACATGGAGGTTCGGCAGCTCTGTTGTTGTTGTTGTTGTTGTTGTTGTTTATGCCACTGTGTGCGGTGATGCAACAATGGGGCAAAAACGCACAGGGCGGGAGCAAGCTGTCTGCCCGACGCCAGCTATGTTAGTGCCAGCTGCAACACGGAAACCTGTACGCGCATACATCTACCACCTGCGTGCTGCTTTACTTTATCTACTCCCGTATCAACCTCTCAATTTTTATTGGCTGTTTAGGGGAGCCATTTGATCAGGCCATACCACTGCACTATGTCCGGAGTCCAGTCTAGAAACCAGTCTGTAAACATCTTGGATGTACTCTGACCGGTCAGATACTAGATCGGTTTAGAGGCTCTAGTCTGTGCAAACTGTCAACTCCAGCTGGCCCCAGAGCCTTTAGCCGAGGGCCTGCCAGCACTGACTCAGCCCGTCAGAGAACCATGGCTATAATGGGTGCTGCGTAAAAAGAAGGTTCGGACTGTGGTAAGAGTTGCTTGGCTTCATGGTGAATGGATTGTGAATTAGTGAGGGACGATGAATTGATGCATAGCAGTGAAGGTACGACAGACTAAGAAAGAGAGAGAGGAAAATTACTGATGTAAGAGAGAACAGAGAAAAATCTTTACTGAGTGTCATGTGATGAACAGACAACAAACATAACTACAAAAAAAATGCAAACGAATATAAAACTAAAAAAAGGTTTGCAAAAGCTATGTTGCATAGTACGTGAATGTAATCACACACACACACACACCTGTGCACATATGCACACCTTCTCTCCTTTGCAAACACATCTAATTCCTCACCTCATTGTGCGAAATCCTCACGACCAGGAAAAAGGAAACACAAACGTGTCACACCAAATCAAACACAAACACTGTTGTATAGTTTACGCTCGTAGTGCCCCTGTGTTTATGCACACACTCACACACACAGACACACACAGACACACACAGACACACACAGACACACACAGACACAGCTGGAAAAAGCAGCCTAATGGAGGGGGAAGGGCTATAAGATAAGTGGCAGGGCAACTACAAAGCCAACAACTTCAGAGAAAACCGTTAAGAGTGTGTGTTCTAATGTTTTATCCCACTCCCCATACCTGCCCAATCTCACACACACACACACACAGGCTAGCAAGACAGACATGGGTACTTCGCCCGTACACTGCAGTCTGACATGAACGGGGTTCCAACAGCAACGTGATAAAGACACAAATACACCGGCCCCTTTCTGTCCATTTGTCTTTCACCGATCTTTCACTGACCAGACAGACACACACATATACATACACACACTGCGCTTTTGAACTCACCATACTGGCACCGTGTTCCCTGGAACCCGGCAGGACACACACACACCTGATCCCCTGAGTCTGCACACCTGCCCCTGTTAAAACAGGTTTCCGAGGAGCACAATCCTAAAGATGAAAACACACACACACACACACACATACATACACACCTAAGTAAGCCACGATACACTGTTAATGACTTTATATTACATTATAGGGACCTTAAACAAGCTTATTTGTTTGCTGTAAAATGTGCGAGCACACGCTGGCGCGCGCACAAGCACCCTCACAAAGAGACGTTTGCAGCACGTTTCTTACTGTGTAAGCAGCCCCTTTCCTCGCCTCTGCGTGTCCATCCTGCACAGCATTTGTAAACAGTCTGCAGCACCCTGCTGTATACCTGCCTGTAGGCTGTATAATAAACTGTCCTGGAGGGGGTGGGACACAAAGAAACAAAGGTGGAGGCTTGACTCCCGCGCGTGTGCGCGCGAGTGTGCGCGCGAGTGCGCGCGAGTAAGTGTGTGCGTGCGGGCGGGTGGGTGTGTTCCTCACCTCCTCTCGTAGCCCAGGCACCAGCGCTGGGGTGAGCAGCCCTGTTTCCACACCTTCACCGTGCGCACGAAGGCCTGCACGCACGGCTGCTTACCTCCAAACACCTGCATCTCCTGCTCCTCACACACATTGGGCCTGAGAGGGAGGGGGGGAGAGAGAGAGAGAGAGAGAGAGAGAGTGGGAAGAAGGGAGGAAACATCGCAAAAAGAAAAGTGCAGGATGAGTGGGAGAGAAAAACGAGAAGGGACAGCAGGGAAAAAAGTGGGAAAGGATGGTTTGAAAAAAGACAAAATACTACATTTGGCATGACATGCTACTGACAGAAATGCCATTAATAAGGTGATGTCCAATATTATGAGGAGATCTACTCGGTATAGCGCTATCTGATGTCTGAATGTAAAAATTGCAGTTCACTTTAGCTTCTGGAGTTGATTCCAACTATAGTCACACAACTGACTCTCATACGCACTCCTGACAAACTCTACCAGCCGTCTCAAGGTTATGTCTAGGCTATGTCCAGAATATGGCTGAAATTAAAGCAAGCTGCTTTCTGATGTGCTCCAACACTGACTACACAGCATGAGATAATTACGCAAAAAACAAACAACAGAACTTAAGAATGTAATCAAAAGTCATCACGTCATAGCCACCATGCTCATGACCTGACGGGAATGCCGCTTTTAGTGCTGATGTCATCAGGAAGCGACTGCTAACGAGTGACAGGTGGGCAGCAGGTGCAGGCCAATTAAGGTGGTAACACAGCAACAAAAACTCTAGGCCTCTCATACCCTTTTCTCCAGGGCTGCTTGTTTAGATTTGCCAGATCTGACTTTATGTAAGGGTCAGGTATAATGACACAGTAGCCAACTCGTTGGACTAATTAATCAGTGGTTACAAAATGTGGAGCCATCTGCAATGAAGTCAGAGTATGAGTTGACTCACACACACTCAAGACACATACTCTCACCCACACACACACAAAAGCTGATCTATGCAAATCCACACATCAAAAACATCACAGTACATTTTTATAGTTTTTTTTCTTCAAAATTTCTGAATCTTAATTAAATTGGATGTTTGTCTTGTATTTGCTGTGTCATCTATCTGATGGACTTACAAAATGAAAAAAAAAACAATTACAAATTGACAGATTTATTAAATAAAATGATTTACAAATACTCAGAGAAGTTAGTAGCATTCCAGAAAAATTAAACCTAGTCTCAATTAAAAGATTTACTGTATGTGTGAAATCTGTATGCAGTAGATATGTGATCATTAACTTAGACTATAATGACATATTTGAATTCAAAATATCTGTAGTACAGTAGAACTCTAGGACCGGAGCTGGTAAGCCTTCACTGAAGCTAGAGAGGCTTAAGCAATACAAACAGACACACACACACACACACACACACACACACACACACACACACAGTTTTAAACTCATTTCGCATGTGTCCTCTGGAGGTAGCATGTAATTTAAACTTTTCTCGCTCCCAAGCCAGATAAGTCATAGCCAATAGCTGAGCTATTTCACCGATAGCTCAGTTCACCTTCATAAATACAAAAGGATAGGTTTGCCATTTAAAACTATACATTACAGTTGATTCCGAAACCACATTTCAGAGCCATCAATACTTTTATTCTCCATAACCATCTGGGTCCGATAGACCCATGCTAAGTTAACGGAGAAGATACTGTAAGTAAATCTGACCTGGCTAACAATGTATAATAAAACCATTCGTGCATTGCCATTGGGGGCATCTTAAGGTGACTCGCAAATCACTGACACGTTGCAATAACCATAATGTTAAAAATGGGGTAACTGTGGGGGCTAACGTTGGTGGGTCGACATCTACTGGAAAATTGGGATCACTGCAATCAAATAATATTGAAGGAATAAGGAATTAACATTAATTAACAGCATATTAGCTATAGGCACTAGTGCAAAGCTGGGTAACATAAGAAATTATAGTAGGTTAACGTGTTTTCCGGACGTCGGCTGGTTCCAACGCAGTTTCTCCTATAGCAAAATCTTAAACGCCGGAACTACATTTAGAGTATACTTTACTTTATTTTTCTATAAATTAATGACAGGTGCCGTATTCCACGTGGTAGCTCCTAAAAAACATCTGTTTACAATATACTGTTTCTAACTGAATGGAGTTGGAAAAACGAAACGTCTAGATGTTCCAGTTCTTTCAGCTAACCGCTTCTGTTTTAGAATTTGAACTCACTTTGTTGGACTTTCCGATATTATAGGTGACCTACGCGGAGCTTATATGCTATTTGCACATTCCCTTACTTGTGCAGGTTAAGCAACTTGTTCATCGTTAAGGATAAATGTACAGCTTGTGTCGTACGAGTTACTCACATGTCCGGCTGCAGGTCCAGTGATAAGGCAATGTATGAAGCGTTTATCGAAATTATAGCACACCAAAGTAAAATTTTAGAGGTAGACATTCTGTATCTCATAAAAAGACAGGGGTTTTCCGTGAAACTGACGCCGGACAGTAATGATGTTCCCGGACGTAAGAGTCTAGAGCAGTGTAGGAGACGGTAAATCTACTGTGCACTCAGTGGCCCGATTAGTTCCTTCCCCATCAATATGATGTAAACCAAGTGTGCTGCATAAACTTTCTTTTTTTTTTATTATTTTTTTTTTTTTACAGAACTGGCAGATTATCGTATTTCTAACTCAAAGCGATTAAACGAGAGAACACGTATCAGGCATCCTAAACGGTCCTTTCTGTGGAGCGCCACCCTGTTCAAAAAGACAGGACACTGGAAACTGTCATTCAAAGTCACAGCCGCTAGGGGCTACAGAATGCAATTTCCAAATGTGGCTTATTTACTTTTTTTAGGTTTACTCTTTAAATAATAATAGTGTATTAAAGTATATATTTGTTATCGAGTACGCTATTTGATTAAACTCGATGATTAAATAAGAATAAACAAGTATTAACTTTGTTTAACGCACATGAGTTGATTTACATTTGAGACTGTAGGCTGCAGAAATTACTGATGTTTTAGGGCAGAAATATGGAATTTCATGCATAGGCGAGTAGTTGTCTTTATTAAGCCTACATTGACAACCAAGTACAGATTGTCAGCTAAATACAGAAATAGGTTTCGAGACGTTTGTATCAGGAAACGTTAATTAAAGTCTGCTCAAATCATCTGGCTGCTTCTTTAATGGATAACCAACCTAAAACTCGCGACGCGACTTTTAATTTGAAAAGTCGTTATGACGGGCAGGTATACGGAGCCTGGGTTCACAAGCCTCCTTCGCAGTGCTTTTATTTAGGCGGATTCAGTACAGTGGGTGAGGATGCTCGTTTCTTAAATGTAGCTAGCTGTCTAACTCGCTGTCTGAGTAAAAATTCTCAGATTTTGTTAGATATATTCCGTCAGTTTAGAGTCTCTGTTTTATCGATGGATCCAGCTTTGGAAAAGGTAGTTAAGCAGTTTGGGCATATCTCAATACAGGCAACTACTTATCTCTGTTCCTTGTTAGCTAACGCTGCGGTTAGCTTCGGTAGCTAGCTGTCATCGGGCCCGTGTTGTTGTCGGGGTTTTTAACAGAAAACATAAATCAGTATAATTGATATATTTCATATGTCAGTATAAAGCTTTATGGTTCGCCCATCAATGTGTTTGTACGCAGAAGTACAGTTAATTTGGCCAAAGCCAATTTGGTTTTAATAATGACAAGTGGTGACCATTGCTTCGCCCTAGCTAGCTAACTAGCGTTTTATACTGCGGGTCTGTCGGCTAGCTAACCAGCTAACCTGGCTAGCGTTAATAGCCGCGACAAGCAGCGATGGCGTGTTGGTTATGATTGCTATTTGCAGGCAGCTATCTAGGCAGTGTTAACTGATTTGCCAAAATACAATTGTAAAACGTGAACAGCCCCGTCACCCCTAAAATGTCAGAAACATGGAGGTAGACCATACTGCGAGGCTGCAACCAGGAGATACAGTCTGCTGGAGTTTGAGCTCGTTAGAGTTTGAGCTCGTTATTTTTTGAAAGGGTCTTCCTTAAATAGTGCGTCGATATTATCGCAAGACACGGAGGGAAAGTTTTCTGTTAAAACTACTGTCAGAGTGGAATCTGACTGCTTCAGTTCTGTTGAGCTTGTCCGGGTTTGGTCATTTTTAAAGCCGTGTTGCAGTTCAATCGCACTTTCTCTTCCCCTCTTTAATGACAAGTCATTCCTGTTTTGTTCATTTAAGGACAAAACGGCGTGTAGGTTTTGCAGTCTGCCGTCTGTGTCATGGCTGTAATGTTATGTACACGTAGACCTGTCACATAACACTGATGTAATCAAGCTGGTTCTCGCTTGCAATACTATCTTATCTGCCAAAGACTAGATACTTGGAGCCTTTAGCATTCTTTTAAACTTTGACGTTTCTTTTGATGTCAATCATGAGAATGTCTACCGTCCACCATATTTGAACTCCGATGGTATTAAAAAGTCAAAACCTTCGAGACGGACTACAAAAATTCTCAGATAGTTTTAAAAGTGGCATGCCAGCCCTCTTTTTGAATGATCAGGTCTCAAAGACAAGTGCATTAAAAGCTTGCATTGTTTAATATTGTTCATAATATATCCAACTATTCAAATTTCTAAGAAAAAAAATGTTGACTGTCACCAAGTCTAATTAAGTAGTAATGAACCGTCAGTAAACAGATATAATGTCTTAAATCAAATAGACAGCCTTTTCCATGTTGCTCCCTGGTTCCGGGGGAATATCCTATTTGTTGCTGTCCCGGTGCAGATGAGCAGAGCGGCATTCCCGTCTCCCACGGCGGAGATGGCGGAGATGAACCGAATCCACTATGAACTGGAGTACACGGAGGACATCAGTCAGCGCATGCGCATCCCCGACATGCTGAAGGTGACGCCGTTCTCAGCCGAGGGGCAGGACAGCGAGGGCGCAGCTCAAGAGGCAGTGCGCTCTGCCTTGATGCAGGTCCCAGACAGGATCGTAGTGACAGGTGAGAGGAGAGGGAGGGGGTTGGGTGGATGGAGGGATGAGCATATCCGTGGGAAGGAATGAACAGAGGAATACTGACTGATAGATGGATGGGGTTATGAATTGGTAAATGAAAGTGAGTTATTAAGTGGTCAAACAGATGAACGTCTGGAATTTAAAAGGGAAAGTTGTTCACCATCATCTGTCCTTCCACTCTTCTGCAGGGAACAGTGAAGCTGCTGAGTTCAGCAGACCCAGAGATCTGGATCTCATCCAGTCTAGCCCACTCGAGACTCTGTCGCTTAAAACCCCCCCTCGGGTCCTCACCTTAAATGAGCGCCCCCTCGATTTCCTAGAATTGGAGCAGTCTGCCGTTCAAGCAAGTGAGGAGGTAAAGCAGGGTGGGTTAATTTTGAGTGAATGCACAGGGGTGGTGTAATGGGATTCGAGATGAAGATAAGCGTAGTGCAAGTCACTGTGGTAGGACTGTTGGAGAGTCTTCATGTTGAAACTTTACATTTACATTTATGGCATTTAGCTGATGCTTTTATCCAAAGCGACTTACAATTATGACTGAGTACAACTTGAGCAATTGAGGGTTAAGGGTCTTGCTCAGGGGCCCAACAGTGGCAACTTGGCAGTGGTGGGGCTTGAACAAGCAACCTTCTGATTCTAAGTCAAGTTACTGAGCCACCACTCCCCGCGAAACTGACACTCGTGGACGTGTGGTGAGGGAGGCTGGAGAATAGGGGAATTTTGATGGATGGTGCAAGTCCTTACCTACCGGCTTTCTCTTTCTCCGTACGTACAGACTCGTTCCCAGGGCAGGTCGCGACGAGAGCGTTCAGTCAGTGAAAACACAGCAGTCCGGCACAATGGCCCGCTCTCCAGAAATGACTCCTTGTGAGTACTACAGTGTACACACACGCACACACCCTCTTTCTCTCTCGCTCTCTCTTTCCCTCTTACAACCTATGCTTTGGAATTGAATTTTGACTGCCCCCCCTGTTTTCTCTCTCCAATGCCATCTCAAAGAGGGTGAGTTGGGCCATTTGCATGCATTTCATCTTGTCTCTGTTGTGGCTGTAAGAGTGTGACTTCCCCTTCAGGCCAATGCATGTCACTGCACCTGAGCACAAGCGTCCCAGACAACACTCACGGCTTCGCACAGACTTGGCCAGTGCCGAGTGCAAGTCCGTTGGTCTAGGATCGGTGGTTGGCTTTCTTGTTGTTAAGAAGAAATTTATACAGAGTGGCTGATCCTGAACTTGCCTTCATCTTTTCATTTCCTACTTCAGTGGAACATAACCTAAAGCAACGTGCATCTGAAGTCAGTGCTTCCGTATGGCAAGTGGGTTGTAAGTGCACTCCATATCTAGGGAGCTTGGGCACATAGTGGGCTCTTCTTCATCTGGGCAACATGGAGTACTGTTAGCACTATTAGGAGAATGGAGGAAGTGCACCGCTCATGAGAACAATGAATCTTAAGTTCCAAGGACTGCGAGCTAGCAGAGTTTTAACCTAAATGAAACACGCCATAGCTCTAACTTACATAGGCCTTTGAACTTGTCGCTGGTTCCATTTCTTTCACTTGTCCACCTGTTAATATCAGATTAGTAAGGTTTTGGAGCCTCTCCCTTTGAGCATCCCTTTTACGGTTTTGTTGGTGCTTTTTGATGGGTTTTTCTTTCTTTGCTTGCGTCTTTGTTTTAAACATTCCTACTGCATCTTCCACTCGCTGGATTGCTATTTTTGCTCGTCAGCCAACCTGGGTTTCCTTTTCTCATCAACAGTGGTTAAATTCCATAAGATTTCCTGCTTTCTGTTCCGGTCTCGTTCATTTGTTCTATTTCTACAAACGTAAGGAACACCGCTTTTCCGTAGTGCTGTCATCCATGTGCTTGATATTGGCTCACACATGCAAAGGTGAAGTCAAGGCTTAAATGTAAAAGATATGATTTGTTCCTAAAGCTTGTTGGCGCGTGAGCCCATGTGAGCCCAACAGTGCTGGCATCAGCTCCTCATGTCCAGGGGCTGTTCCGCGCTGTGCTGCAATGGATGGCTCCTGTTAGTGAAGATTTTTCTCTGCAGAGATGTTGGGTCAGAGCTTGTGCCTTCGTGCGTGTGAATGTTGGGGCTGCACAACATGGAATAAATACTGGATTGTGATTGTACTGATGCATAGCGCCCTTGCAATTTTCTTTGTGTTGTACTGAAATTTTTCGTTTCGTGACCTCGGGGTCGGTCTGTGTGACGGGTCCCAAATCTGCTAGCGTTTACTGCATCATGTGAGAACTCATCTGCAATGTTCCCATCCACAAGAAACAATAATGTGGTTTGTCGCAGAGGTCATTTGCATACTGCAGCCTTCTGTGGTCTCACTGTGGTTGCAGAGGAGAGTATGTGCAATATGTATTGTGCAGCCTGTGCGTGTATATCTGCGCGTGTGTCTGGGCATGTGAAAGGGAAATAGAAGAGGTGTATTTAGCTTTTGTGTGTTGCAAAGCTGTGAGGATGTTCTGTGGTGGTCTTATTTTCACTTCTTTTGTTTCTCTCTGTCTCGCTCTCATTCTTTTTCCTTTTTATCTCATTCTTAATGTTTTTTGGGTTTCTTACCTTCAAAATCTTAAATCTCCCCTGATTTCTTTTTATTTTACCTCTCTTTATCTTTCTTTTCTCTCTCTCTCCGCCTGTGTGCATGTGCGTATGCATGCTTGCGGTCAGCGTGACTCCCTTGCCCCACACTTCTCTGCGTCCTCTCACCACTCTGGCCGTCCCGGAGGAGGGCCCGAGTCTGCCCAGCGCCCGCTCCGTCCTCTCCTTCCTCCAGTCCACCACACGCCGGGCCTACCAGCAGGTCCTGGAGGTCCTAGACGAGAACCAACGCAGGTGATCCCTCCCAACTAGTTACTGCCCGTCGACCCCTTGTTTCTGCTGCCCGTTTGGTCATGTCTGTGAAAGAGAGATTTTTATTTATTTATTTATTTATTTTTGCCCATGGAGGTTGATGTTACATTTGTCGAGGAGTTGAGTTTGCATGTTTGTTTATGTGTTTGTTTGTTTACTGCAATTGCTTGAGACAAGCCATAGTGGCAAAGAAGAGGCTGCTGTGTTGGACTGGATGTTGTATCCTGAATTCAAGACTCGGTTCCCTTTTTTTTTTTTTGGCTGTTTTCGACAGTGAGTTCTTGTTCTTGGACAGACTTGTCATTACTGGTTTGCCATCGATGATGACAAATGAAAGATTTTCTTTCCGAAGTCATCCTATCAGAAGTCATGTTCGCCACCATGACTTTGCTAGTGTTTCCCTGCGCAGTGCCATTTCTCTCGGGTGTTTCGTTTCTACTTTCATATGTCTCTATTTCTGTTTGTTTGTTTTTTTGGTTTGGTTTTTTTTTTGGTTTGGTTTTTTACTATTTTTCATCTCTGCCCGTCTTTTTCTTGGACCATTATGACTTTTGCATGATGCGATTAAGCTGAAGTTCTTGTTTCGTTTGTGCATTGGGTATAGAGCTTTCCTTTGTGGCATTTAGCTTTTTTTTTCTTCTTCATAGCTTTAGCTTTAAAACCCTTATCAGAAGCAGCAAAAACAGTGTCTCAACCATGCTGTCTCTAACGGAGAACCAGGGTTGTCTCTAACGGAGAACCAGGGCTGTCTCTAACGGAGAACCAGGGCTGTCTCTAACGGACAGCCAGGGCTGTCTCTAATGGAGAACCAGGGCTCTCTCTAGCAGAGGTAGCTCTAGCAGAGAACCATAGTTGGCTCCAAAGGACAGCCAGGGCTAGCTCTAACGGTATAATGTGATGCTTATCTAATTGTAAAAAAGATTTTGAATGTTGCTTTCTGTCTGTCTTAGTATGCCCTTTTTTATCCCTCTTCTCTTCTTTCTTCTCTGCGCTTCTCTTGTTTCTTCTCCGCTCTTTTCATCTCCCACCTCTCTCTACGTCAGCAAGCCCTCTCTGAGAGGGGGCTCCACCTCCTCTAACCTCCAGCATGATAACAGGTAACTCTTTTTCCCTTTTCCCTGTCCATGCTATCTCTCCTCTCCCACAATGCTCTCGTTTCCTGTGTCCTGTTACCCTTTCAGCTTCATTTAGAAACACAAACGCCTTCTAGGACTGTTTCAAACAACCAAAAAAATGGCTTATGTTCTCAAAGATTGGGTTGGGCTATTGCATTTTATAAATGAATGTTTTTAATTTTACAAATCTTATTATAGCTTCTGGAGTGATTTGAAATATTACCTCTGAAGGGAGTATTTGGTGTATGTTTGCTGTATGTGGACTTTATAGTAAAAATGTGCTTTTTCTGACAGGTGTGCATTATCCACACTGGACATGACCATGGACGGTGGAGTAGATGACATGGCTGTGGTTGACGCTTCAACTTTAAGGAGACAGGTAACGTACCTGTGACCCCGCCTCCACCAGACATCCCTCGTCCCATTCTGTCCAATCAGGTTCAGACCTCTGTAAACCAGACCAGAACAGACATGCCAGACCCTTGTCTCACCCACACCAGACAAGAACCATACATGATCTAATTTAAGGCCAGACCCACGCCAAATCAGTCTCAGACTTACACTCAAACAGATGCGCCTACACAGGACCCAACACCACTAGACCCTTGGTCAGCTTCTACCAGATCTCTATACAAGGCAGAACCATAAGACTCGCGGTCCAGGGAATGTAAACAGAAATGTTCCGCATGCGTAGTTTGCTGTTTCAGTGTCTAAACGTTTAAACCGAGTCCGCCTTTTAAAGTTCCACACAAGTCCGATGTGACGTCCTGCCTGCTGTTTCCGCAGATCATCAAGCTGAACCGTCGGCTGCTCCTCCTGGAGGAAGAGAACAAGGAAAGAGCCAAACGCGAAATGATCATGTACTCTGTTACTGTAGTGTTCTGGCTCATCAACAGCTGGGTGTGGTTCCGTCGCTGAGGCAGCACAGACTCCTCCCTGGGGGAGGAGCCTGGTCAGAACTCCTCCTGTTAAACATTAGCCAAATTTACTCCCTGCGCTTCTGTCTCCAAGCTCACGAGCCTCACTGTGTGCACAGGCAAGCGTTTAGAGTGGAAAGATACCATTTCAAGGGGGGGGGGGGGGGGTTTGTTTGTTTGTTTGTTTTTCTTTTTTTATTTATTTTTTTTAACACACATCTGCTGTTACGTTTTTAAGGAAATTCTGTTAGCACAGTTAAGCTAGGCACGACCCATGTGTATACATATTTCTTCATGCCACTCCAGATGTTATACTCATCGGACCTCTCAACGTACGAATGCTGGTCTCGGATAGGTTTCTGCTTTCTGCATCCTACTGAATACAGTGATATGGGGAACCAGAACATGTACCTATATCTGCTGTCTTATTCTGAAACATGATCAATATCGGAGACGGAAAATGGGACCCTGATATTCCATACTGCTTTGACATCTCTGAATAGTTGTATCAATGGAATGTCGTCAATAGTAATATAATTATGTATGTATGATAGTCGTCTGTTGGTGTTGATATCTTTTAATAAATAAATATAACTTCACATTGTTAGGGTTCAGTGTCCTTCTCTGAGGTAAAGAAACACAGGTCTCTGATTTTTCCCTGTCTCGGGGATTCTGTAATGTTCTCTTTGCTTAGGAGGTAATGGTCTCAGTTCCAGCTGGCTTATTTGGGAATTAAGGCCACAGTTCACAAATAATTTACAAATAATTCTGTATGTGTGTCTCACTCTCTGTCCTTGGTCCTGTCTCCCATTCTTTTACTCTTGCTGTCATATACACTGTACCATAGAGAGTATTTATTTAAATAAATACCAACAGCAGCAATAACTGGTCACTTATCATTTATACTGGATCTTCCTTTTCAGGAGAGAAAGCACTGGTTTGGCACTGGCTGAAACTTTTTTCTGTCTGTCTGTTTTTTTTTGTTTGTTTTTTTTTTGTTAAGATGCATACTAACAACTCTGGTATTAGGCCTACTAGTAAAATCTTCACTTAAGGGAAAGAAAGTGCATGAATGAGTATTATAATGTACTTAAAATACCTGATCTAAATGTGTGTTGACTACATTATATATTCCGTGGTTTCTTGAATTTAAGGTAAATGTATGTTTTGACCAAAAATTAATATCATGTGAGTAGATCTATTCCAAGCATTCCGTTACCCTTGAACTACTGTTAGAAACAGTAGCGTCAACGTTCCGGTAAACCTCTTAATTGCAGCGTACAAACCAAACCATTTAAAGGTGTAATACACGAGTAACGTGGTGTTATTTAAGCAGGAAAAGGGGTTCCTTAGTACAGTTCAGAGCGCACACCTGGTTTTAACAAGCGCTTTTTAATTTATTCTCGGTACATTAACGCCACTGCCAAGTGCAAGACGTTCGTGTTTTGCACTTTGGTCCTCCGATGGCGTGGTGCCGCTGCGCTCAGACCTCCCGAATGCGCAAACTGGAAGAGTACCTCCTCCGGATATTGTCTTGTCATCTGCCGTCATGGCGGCGTGCAGGTTGCTTGTGAGTCAAGGTGTGCTAGCTCTTGGTGTCCATTACCAGCGTGTCTGCAGATCTGTAGTCTTCACACAGACCAGGGAGAAGAAGCGATGGATGAAAGCCTATACGCTGATCATGAACAGAATAAGGAGGATAGAAGGGCCGCCGCCACCGAAGCCACGGTCAGTCTGCCAGCTAACCAAGGATCGTCTCAAGGCCATGTTGGTAGCGGAGCCTTATGTTGCCAGCCATCTATCTAAAAAGCTACATGCTTGTCAGCGTATTGTTCTTTTATAGCTTTAGTCTTTACCTGGGTGTATGCTGGAAGTTGCATTCAAGGACTTAACGATCAGACCCGTCACGATAATTAGAGCGAAGACAGCTAGGGTGATGTAAATTACACCAAATGTTCTGTTCTGGTCTGAACCTCTAAACGAAACTGGAAATCCTTAGTCGTTTTCAGCAGTTGTTTGTTTGGTATCTTGCTTCTTAGGCTTATCCTTGTCTCATGATCGAGCTAATATAGTTAGCTTGTGTCATTCGAGAAACTCATTTTAGTTTGTAATAGGTTCGCTTACAGTAGTGCAGAATTGCAAATTCAACTTCAACTTCAATCTGTGGTCTGAGTGTAGTGACAGTCATCCCACAAAGGCTGTATACCCCAGAGAGTGGGTTTCGTTGAGTCAGGGGAGTTTGAGTCTAGAAAGCATCTCTAAATTGTTGTTTACTAAGTTGTTTCTGTTGGTTGTGAATGTAACCCCATCTCAGACAAACATATATACAAATGCCTAATCACACAAATACATGCATGTACATGCATACAATATACAGTGTAGCACTGTGAAGCAGGGTTACTCTTCTTGTTGGTTAGTAAATATTTTCCCTCTTTTTAGCTCTCAGCAGCCTAACTGGGACTACCATGCGGAGGTGGAGGCCTTCAGCATCCGGTTGAAGGAGCGTTTCTCCACAGAGCTCCTGAAGACGGCCTTCGTGAACCCCTGCTATGTGCGGTCAGAGGAGGAGAGGCGGCGTGGGCTGGGCTTGGACGCTGGCGCCGCAGCTCTCAACCTCAGAGACAACACCGAGCTGAGAGAACATGGCGAGCAGTTTACACTGGTGAGGATGAGAAAATGCTTGGGTTTACACTGGGATTGAGACTGGGTAATGTTTGGGTTTACACTGGGATTGGGACTGGGTAATGTTTGGGTTTACACTGGGATTGGGACTGGGTAATGTTTGGGTTTACACTGGGATTGGGACTGGGTAATGTTTGGGTTTACACTGGGATTGGGACTGGGTAATGTTTGGGTTTACACTGGGATTGGGACTGGGTAATGTTTGGGTTTACACTGGGATTGGGACTGGGTAATGTTTGGGTTTACACTGGGATTGGGACTGGGTAATGTTTGGGTTTACACTGGGATTGGGACTGGGTAATGTTTGGGTTTACACTGGGATTTGGACTGGGTAATGTTTGGGTTTACACTGGGATTGGGACTGGGTAATGTTTGGGTTCATGCTGAGTGTTTGGGTTTTTACGCTGGAACTAGGACTGGGTAATGTTTGGGTTTACGCTGGGACTGGGTAATGATTGGGTGTACGCCGGGATTGGGACTGGGGAATGTTTGGGTGTACGCCGGGATTGGGACTGGGGAATGTTTGGGTGTACGCCGGGATTGGGACTGGGTAAATTGTTTAGGTTTAGACTGAGACTGGGATTGGCTAACTTGTTTGTCTTTACACTGGGATCGCGACCAGGTAATGCATCATATTACATTGGGATTGGAATGATGTCATTTGTTGTCTTTCACTGGTAATGCACAATGCTGGAACCTTGGCCTTGGAATGGGTGAATCTGGAATTCACACTGGGACTACGACGGGGTATTTCTGTGGTTTATACTGGTGATGTTGGGTGATGAGGCAGGCTGGTTTAAATCAGTGCTTTCAGACCCTGCAAAGTTTGGCATTCTCAAACATCTCCCCATCAACAGGCTGAGGCTTGTTTCTAATGTGAAGCGATGGCAATGGTTCCGTCTGGCTATAGAAGGTTTTGATTTACCAGTACATATACATGTAGTGGTACATATACTTGGTCTGCAAGTATGTATGTTAATCATACACTATTGATCTCCTACAGGCCTGTATGGTATGGCTCTATATAAACACAGAAATTGTTAGAGATTTATGCTGATATAAACAGCTACTAACTCAAGTTTCAGATACCAGCCAGTCAATCGAGTATAACAGAAAATTCACTCTTGTCATATCACTGTCCTGTCTGTCTTTTTTCCTGTCCAATTTTGGTTTGCCATGGTGCTCAAAGCAGCAGGTCCAACTGTTCAGATTAATGGGTCTTATAATTAAAGGAATATTTAGTCTCTGATCTCTTCCGTAGACTGAGATTAGGTTAAAAAACATTAGGTTTGAATGATGTTGCTGATAAGTTAGAGGATCTTTACATTATAGTTAATTACTTTTTTGTGTGTGGTTTTTTTTTTTTTTTTTTTTTTTTTTTTTTGAATGAATGATGTTAAACAGGGTTTCCTCATGGACTGGTGCAGGAGCAACTTCCCAAGCCTGCCCCAGGAGGCTGCAGCAGCCATTGTGGGTCACCTGATGGGATCAGAGATCATGTGCCATGTGGCACGGAACCTTGCTATGGAGGAATTGGCGTTGACAGCAGAGTTTCCTGTTCCAGATGATGTCCTTCAGGGAACATTCTTCGCTGTGATTGGTGCCCTGGAGCAGAGCAGTGGGACCGAGGGGGCGGGGCTTTTCCTCAGGGTTAGATCCGCTGTCTTTACACTGGATCTACAATAAGTCTTTTCCTCTCTAAGCATAAATTAACCATTTATATATATATATTAAAAAAAAAAAAAAATCACCCCTTGAAATCAGTCCCCAGACCACAAATATGCATGAGGCAATTTTACCTGATTCCTAAAGGCTTTCCTTCAGTGTTTGCTATGTTAGCATTTTGGATGAAGTATTACTTTTTCATTTTCAATCATTTCATGTACTGAATCCACTTCATTTCTGAACCGCTGTACTTGTATCCACACTGACAGCTTCGTGACTTTAAGCCTGGCTGGTGTATTTGCAGGACTTCCTGCTCACGCAGCTGATCGGGAAGGACCTGTTCGATATGTGGAAGGTGGTGAACCCCATGGGTGTGCTGGTGGAGGAGCTGAGACGCAGAGGGGTGGCACTCCCTGAACCCCGCCTCATCCAGGCCTCCGGTGCCAGCACAGTCCTTCCACTCTACTTTGTCGGCCTGTACAGGTACGTCGCAGGCAGAATGTTAGCGAGGTGGAAAAATCCACACAGATGAGCGTCCAGGCGTCTATGCACGACTGCCAGTGAAAGGCCATTAAAGAACATTTTACAGATTATCTGCGGTTAAATTCTGTGTTAAATCCGGGAGTACACTTGCTTGAGTACGTAAGTACAATGTGGCCATAACAAATGGTCCACATTTCTGTTTTCTTGTTTCTCACATGTTGGGCGGGGTGTGTGTGTGTGTGTGTGCGTGCCTCAGTGATCAGAAGCTGCTGGCCCAGGGTCCTGGCGAGACTCTCTCCTCTGCAGAAGAGGAGGCAGCACGTGTGGCTCTGCGGAAGCTCTTCGGCTACGTGGAGAACCGCAAACCGTTCGACTTCTCCCCCGCCCAGGAGCAGCGTCAGCCAGCAGCCAGCCAAGCTCTCTACAGCAGATAGTGCACTCTCTGATCTCCCTGTCTCCTCCCTGCATCCCCACTCCGCGTCCGTGAAGCGGCTCAAAGCGCCGAGGTCCACCCTCAACAACACGGCTCTCCTCCATTATTAATTTTGCCGCAGTAGAAGTGAGCGTCTAAAAAAAGACATGTAGTTCTCTGTTCAGTCCGCACTTACAGAACTAGCACGCACACCCTCCACTCTCCTTCAGCCACGTGGAAACATCTTCATCCCGGGAGCGCTGCTGGGGTTTTTTCTGTTGTTGTTTCTTTCTTTCTTTTTTCTGCACCTTTTTCATCTTTTACAAAGCAGCAGACATGAAGCAGTTTGCTTCTAAATCGAGATGGTTGAAACTCCACTCCAGTATACCAGCTTCTTGCAGTCAGACACTTGTGAGGATGACAGCCTAGTATTTTATATTCTTCCTTATATTTAGGCGTGTTGTTACATCCTGCTTCACTCTCAGGAAAATGGCTCCAACTGCATTAAATTATTTTTACACAATTTTATGACTAGTTTGGTAAAATTATGTGTACAAACTGATTAAATTAATTGGCCAGCCACTTGATGATAAAATGTTTCTGACCTGCAGTTAGGATGGAGCTTTAACAGATCCTTTTTAAATGCAAACTGCAGCTGGACTGATTCCCACAGGAAGATCAGTGGGTGTGCATTTTTTCTCTGAAATTGCACAGTGCACATAAAAGCTGTAAAAATGTATGCATAAAAATTATGAAAAAGGGTAAGGCAGTAGACATGTCTCATCCTGACAGGTCACCGACTGTCTGGAGTACTGTACAATTTAGTTAACATCAGGCTTGATTTCTTGGATAAACAAAGTAATCCATCTATGTGTTTTGTGATTAAGATTTTTCTTTTGAGGTCCTCACATTGTATATTGTTCATGTGCTATGGTGCCATTGATGATTAAAAGGTCCCCCCAATATTAAATGAAGCTTCTTCATTTTAAGAAGGAATCATTTAAACGTGACAATGCTAAAAGCATTATTAAATATGGTAAAGCTGTAATCTGAGACCACATACAGTATAAAAGAGTCTATGAAATATCACATTACACCCAGGTTTGTGCTATATCTATTTTTAGCTGTGATGATGCACAGCTGACTGCCTTTTCTTTTTGTATGTAAAGGGAAAAATCTTTCAGTGACTTGGAAAGGTTGCTATCAGTAATTCCAGTTGTTTACAGGGAGTAGTCTGACTGCCCTGCTATGGATGTCCAGAAGTGTGATCTTTTTGCCTGGACGTTCATATTGTTTGGGACTCTAGTGCAAACACAGATGTCATTTCTGAATGACAAAAGCTGTTATAGTGAATAATTATTACGATGAATTCATTTTTGTATGGTAGGTTCAGAATGTTTTTACATCAAAAGAATACATTTATGTGGACACATTCTATATCAGTAATCTTTAGGCTGCCTAAAAATTGGCTATTATATGTTACCTATTCATTCATGCGGAATTAACGGAGACTATGAGCGTTAGGGATTTGGGTTCAGAGATTTATGAAGGGCTTGATAATTATCTGAATAAATTGTCTTCAGTCTATTATACGGGATGACAGGAATGATTATGTATAAAGACAAAAGCCCAGTTTACTAGAAACATTCAATTTGTAAATAACGCCGGATAACCTGAAAACCAGTGTTGGGTTTGACTGGGCACCACCATAGATAGATAGAGAGAGATTTGGTGGTAGCTGGAGAAAATGAAATTTTGTTTCACCGTCGAGTTTCCTTCTCTGAACTAGGTCACTCACGCAGAGAAGTGAAGTCGAGTTTCAGGTTGCTGGGTGTTGCTAGTTTGCGCCTAGAAACCACCAGCGGGCGGTGCGAGTGTGAGAGCCCCCTCTACACCACAGCGCTTTCTCTTCTCCCCTTGTTCGTGGAAACGTGAGGCTGTAGTGAATCCCTGTCCGTCTTACTGCCGCCCCGTGCCGGTGCCCCCAGTCGTCTGAGAGTCGGTCTGAGTGAGTCGCCGAAGTGTATTTGATTTGTAGCTGTTAACGCCTTTTACCGGTTTGCTTTTTACCCTGTCTCAACTACCACGGCCCCGACTATGGCGGCGAGTGCGAAGCGAAAACAGGAGGAGAAACACCTGAAGATGCTCAGAGAAATGACGAGTTTACCTCCCAACCGAAAGTGCTTTGACTGTGATCAACGCGGCCCAACCTATGCCAACATGACGGTCGGATCTTTCGTCTGTACCTCCTGCTCAGGCATTCTGTAAGTAGCTAGCTAGAAGTAGCTAAATAGCTAGCCAACTAGGAGAGCGAACAGTCGTTACTGGCGTAGCCGTGTAAGATAGCTAGCGATGCCCTTTTTGTTCATTTAACGGGAGAGATTTATGTATTTCATCTGTGCGCATATTTGACCAAGTAACTTGCACTGGGCAATTTGCCAACTATTCTGAACGCTATCGTCTACATTTTTGTGCATGGCAAGGGTGGGTGGGGGTGGGGGTTGGTTGACTGCCAGTTGGTTAGCTAGCGGTTAGCATACGATAATCCGTTACCTAGCTACTGAACCGTTGGTTTGAGCGGAGGCTCGCGTCCCCGTTATCTTCATACATTCAACAGGGACGAACAACCAGCTAGCTACATAGTTAGCTACCTACTTCATTCAATCAAACAACAGTATGGAAAGTGGCTGTCTTGCTTAGTCGCTCACTTCATCTTAAGAACACGCTCCCTGTCAAAAGATCATTCTACGAATTAACGTTAACTTCTGTTTCTAGGCTAATTTATTTGGTAAAATGACGTTAGCTAGAAAGGCCTCTGAGTGTAGCCACATGGACTCCACGGTTAACGTTAAATGAGAGACTGGCTGACTTATTGAACGCATGCTAGCCAGCTAAAGTTAGTTAACTGGCTAGTTAACTAACTGATTTAATCTGGATTGTGAAAAACTACTATCTGGCCCATGTTCACGTGTTGGCGACCCATTTGGGAGTGTACGCCAAGTCATACCGATCACAAACTGTTGCACGTTCTATTGAACTAGCTAGTTGGCAAGCTGTTAAATAGCAGTCGTGCTTTTGACATGTCGCTAGCAAGTTGGGTCATATTTTGTCTTAAAGTCTAAGACGGTATCCTAATAACGTTTGCATCAAAACCTCCGCCATAAAACTAACCGTTAAGTATTTCCTGGAAACTGACTTGGGATAGGCTTTTGCCTTGTAGTTGTTAGCATACTATTCTAGCTAGCTAGTAAGCCAGCAATAGTTGACGGTTAGTTGATGAATATTCATACTGTCATACTAACATGCATACTATCAGCATGTTTGACTGCGTAGTCTATAATTCGTGGGGTTATTTCGGTGTATTGAAATGTATGTAGCTAGAATGCTAACTAGTTAACGTAGCTGTGATGTAAATGATAGCGATGTCACGACGATGCTCCGCTGTCTTTACGTAACTGGTCAGCTTTAGGTCCAAAGTTTTGATATTGCCCTCAAACGCGGATTCAGATTGGAATACGATAGCTCAGCGCTTAGGTTATTAAAGAAACTATACTTCTTCTGACCTATTCCCAGAAAGTGGATTCCTGTCCGCAAGATGTGCGGTAGAGACCAGTAGAAAAACGCATCATGGCAGGGCGATTGTACTTTTGTGATTAAAGGGCTATTGGTTCTCAATAAGTTTTTGACTATCAGAGGCTATAATGCTTAATAAATGTATGGAGAAAGTTCGAACATATTTGCATAATGTTTAAGAAAATGATAAGCTGAACTTCACCCTTTTAATGTTCCCTCATCAGTCTAAGTTTAAATTTACCCATCACTGTAGCTGTTGGTCTGTTATGCACCAAGAACATTTTTCTTGGTTACAACTTAATGAGTATGTTATTACCTCTTCAAACGTAGCATGTGAATTTCATTAATCCAGACTCTTTGTTCACAAACTTCATAAATCTGTGGTATCTAGAAGTTTCTATAAATTTCTTTACACTTGTTATGAAATCACAGAACTATTACAGTACACATATGAATCCCTAACAATTTGAAGGGGTTCTGCTTGCTTTAGGTTTGGTTAAGGACAGCTGTGATTTATTTCACCAGTTGTATTCATATGCACCTTTAATAGTATGAACAATTAGATGCCCTGATTTCTGAGATCTAATTGGGTTTAATTCCAGTTTGACCCCCTTTCACAGTCCATCAGTATCATTATTTTAAGTACATTCTGATAGGATCACTCTTGTGAAGATGGAAAAATTTAAATGTGAAATAATAATGACAGCCAAATTACGTAGGGATGGTTTATTCAGTTCTTGGCCTGTTTCAAAATGTAACTTGTACTTAAGCCCTGCTTATGTATTTCCATGTTTATGTTTTAGGAAGGAAATTGATTTTGCTTTCTGCAAAATTTTATTGATTCTCTTAATTGGGCAAGCTGCAACAGAACTGACTCCATCTCTGGCATTAACCTGTCTGGGGAAAACGGAACAGTCTGTCTGATAAACCCACAGTGGGAGAGTAAATTGGGACAAACGGTAATTGTCAGTCGCAGTGTCATCTGGCCTGGGCTAATGTTGCACAACAGTGTTCCAGGTATTAGGATGATCAAAGCCAATCTAGTGCTGTAAGCCATGTTTTTCAGTCCTTCCGTGACACCATGTTCAGGTAAGTAAACACCCTGCGCATTCTAATGCACTGCTGGGTTGTTGCAAATATTGATCTTCTACATAAAGACCTTCGAAGTTGCATTTTCATTGGCTGTTCAATGAGGCAGTTCTGGATGTCACTGTTTGACAGTGAATTCTTCCAAGTAATGCAGGCAGATCTTCTACTGCAGAGTAAATCTGAAACAATTGCAGCCTTATGACTTGTTAGACTGAAGTGAGCCTTTCATCACTATTTACTCAGTAATTTTTAATAATTATCTTACTGAAGAGGAAGAGGGAAAGGAAGACAGGGAAGCACAGACATAAACCTGCAGGATATTTTCATAGTCTTTTACAATGGTTGCATAATGGCTAACATATGGGATTTGTAATACCTGCTTACATAATGATGATGATAATATAAGCATTAATGGACAGTGATGGTGTTTGTTCTGAATAAACGAGGGGAAAATATTTTTACGAAAGTTAATACAACAGGAATTAGGTTAGTTAAGTTCATGTAGGTTCATCTTAAATTAGGGGTGGAGTTGTCACTTGGCTTAATGAGTAAGCTTGTCCTTTTCTCCTCTGTGTGTTTGAACTCAGAGTGACGTACTGTGTACTATGTGGAGTTGGTGAGGTGGACGTGAGTGGAGTGGGTTTTCTTCTTTGGGCGTTTTGGTTATTATGGTTTGATTGGTCAATGAGGTGTATGAAGTTTTTAAGTCTGACGCATTAAATGAAATTTCAAGAGAAACAAAACGAGCCTAAGTCTCATAATGTAAACATTTATCTTAAATAATAAAAATTAAATATATTTTTAAATTCTCCCCTTTAGTCATCTTTGTAGTCAGCTGATTCTTTTTTATTATGAGTTTGAAAATTTGTTTGTTTTGTTTAGGTTTTTCAGACTTGGGTTTCAGGTTTTTGTGTGTGGGTGGGTCTTCTAGAAGATGTACTATAAGCATCTTGAGTTTACTATAAGCAGCTTGCTACCTAACTGACAACATAAGCAGTTGATTTGTTTTATAGATTTGTTTATTTGGGAAAAACTTTAGCATAGCATTAGAACTGATTAAATCAAAATATTTTACCTTTTTAAATGCTTTTTATATATATATATATCCAATTTAATAAACAGTTTTAATAGGCTACTACATTTGGCTCTAAATTAGCACCACAAATGTGACTCTTTGAGAGTGGCTGCAGGTCTGCATTGTCTTTGTCTTTGAAGTGCTCTCTTATGCTGGAGGCTGGGTTGTCAAATTCCAGAGCTCAATGGCCATACTGCACAGTACAGGAGTGTGTTGCTTGCTCTAACACACCTAATTCAACCCAGGAGCTATTTGCCAAGTACTCTGTTCTCATTCTAGTGTATAAGATCAGAGAAGCCAGCATGCATTGTGCTGTGAGACCTGTGAGAATAGCCCTGCTTTATAGTACAGCTGGTGGTCTTGATTTAATGCTGGCAGTTGAGCAGTGCCGCTATTTGTCTAAGTTGGGAGATGTCTCTAGTCGGGATCCATGTCTGTGCAGTAGAGACTGTGCAGTGTGGCTCTCCCAGCAGAGTGACAGCTCTGTACTCAGCGAGGTTGAGGGAGATAATGGAGTTCTTTCAGAAGCTGGACTGACTGCTTTGGCATCTGTGCCACAGTGGCCGTGCTTTGGGGCACTTCAGGTAGCCTGACAGTGCAGATGGCCTTGAGAACCCCTCCTCAGGTCAGCAGGCAGGCATGGCCTTGTGCATGAATTTTGGCGATTGGGAGTTGTACAGGTTTCAGGAATATCAAGTCAGGATGCAAGTGTTGCTGGTAGGTTCAGGCCAAAAGTAGAATGCATGACTTTTGAAATCCTGTAATTGCAGTACCACTCCCATTACACATTCTTTCACATGCTCATTTGCTCCGCAAAATGCAAGCAGGGGACAATATGGAGACATTTAGAATGAGGCATGGTTGCAAGACTTGACTCCTGTATTTTCCTGCTTCATCCGACATCGTTCACACCACAGGTTTCTACTGATTGTCACAACATGCTTGAAAATGTTATGGCCAGGCGCAACTGGTTCAGACATTGTCTCTGAACTAGAAGTGGGATGTGTGTCAAAAAGTATATAACAGTATAATTAAAGGTTTGAACAGTTACTGTACTTTACTGTACTGTACCATTACCACCATATCAGTATTGCTTAAAAAAATCTTTTCAAATGTGTGAACTAGGGATGATCCTTGCAATAATAAAACTGAATAAATGTTTTAAAACTTCTATAAGGAAATTAGATATTTTCTGCTAAAGTTAAATTCACATACACAATTGTCATACATTGCTACTAAATAGCAAGACAGAGGCAACCTTTGAGAAACTTTCTGTAACCCTAAGATGACCCTTAGACTGTAGCTAAGCATTAGCAGCATCCAGTATATCTTCTCGGAGGAGTTGTCGAGTTGTTAAGCAAATCGTATGTTATTGCATTGCGGCAATGTGTGCAATGGGTTGTTCACTTTATTTTGTGGAGTGTCAAAGGTAAGAAACACATGCTACATTTCTATTTTCAGTAAAGTATAGGTGTTAGGTCAGTGATATTTAAGCTTCATCCGCTTTACTGGAGCAGCTACTCTGAACCTCTCATGCTGCTCAAGTGCTAGTGACAGGTGCAGGGACAGATTTCACAAATTATCTGGAACAAAAAGTCCAGGGCTCCAGTCCTGTGTGCACTCAACTTTACCCTTCTATGCCCAGCTGTCCATTTTATTTAAATTATAGTGTTTCATGAACCACGCATCATGCGTGATCTGTTTCTGATCGTGTCTCCATGCTAGGTCAGACCGTCATATGCCTCATGGCTTATTTGCTCATTTTATTCATTTGAGTCCCCTGAATGAGCTATCTTGATCATGCCTGTGACCTGCCTTTATACTTAAAGCATCTGTGAGCTTTGCTGTACAGACCCGCTGTTCTTTTATTCAGTTACAACTCCTGTAGCCACTCACCATCCTACATCTGCGCTCAGAAGGGAGGGGGCAGTGTCAAGGCGCAGGAAAAGCCATATGTTATTCTTTCTCATCATGAACCATGTCGCGAGCGACCCCGATTCTTAAGCACGCGTCCAGCATCCTGCATGCCCCACGCTTTGTCTCAGCCATAGGTTCCACCCCTCTCGTGGGAATTGTTCTGATGCACATGTTTTTAACCCATTCCGGAGCAGGGTCCCGCCGGCGTGCTTTGAAGTTTTTTGAGAGTTTTGTTTATGATGCAAGAATGCCAGGGAGCTTGACAATAACAGTCGATTTCCAGAAGTGCACTGATAATTCTACAATCGTGGGGGTGGGCAGTGCGCTGCATGATCTCAGCAGGGAGGTAACCCTCTGTTTACCAAGCCTCATGGCCCAAAGAGGCCACAAGACTGTACTTGTCTGATCCTGCCCTGCACCTTCACTCCCTCATACCACAGATACAAATGTATGTTATAAGCTTGTGAAAGTCATAACAGGAAGGGAATGTTGTCCTTAATCAGGATTCCCTATTTACATTTATGGCATTTGGCAGATACTTTGATCAACTTGCACATTTATAAATGTGACCGTGCACATGCTCCTTGGGAACCTCACCCATGACTTTATAGTACTATATAGATAAACCATATGAGAAACCATATATGTATTGTGGTAAGGATTTGAAGCCATCTGAAGTGCTGGCTCAACGGAGTCATTGATCTCACTGTGTTTGTTTTTGCAATGTTCTGTTTCTCATTTACTACAAATGATGCAGGCATGTTCCAATACGAAAATCTTACTAATCAGTATAATTTCCATACCTGCTGATGTTTTCATTTAATTAATTTAAGTGCATATATGGATGAAAAATAATGCAATAAAAATTCATTTTTTAAAATTAATATCTACACTTTGTGGCCATTATATTAGTTAAACCTACTCTATGACTGTACCTTACCGCCCTTTACAATTATCTTATTGTTACATTTGTTTTCATTTGTGATTATTTTCACTAATGTGGTTGTTTATGGTAAAGTGAATGTGTGTTGTGTGTAATATCCTGTAATGTGTTCAGTGCTCTTCCTCTGGCCTTAGGTAAGATTTAATTAGATGTGTTGGGCAAAATGCTCCATGCTTTGTCGATCACTGCTCAGAAACTGAGTGATGGATAATATTAGAAAGATCGATGTGATGAGCTCTTGTGGTTTTCTGAGAGAAAAAGAGAAGAGGTCAAGTAGCACTGTTTGCACGTGTGTGCACGTGAGTGTGGGAGCATACAGGAAGTGTGTCGCCTTGTGCTGCATCAGCAGCATGTGGTGTGCATATGCAACAGGAAGTGGAAACAGCAGGACAGGACGTCAAAGCTGGACTCTCACCTCAGAGTCTCGAATGTAGCAAGCAACTATAGGTGACCTTTAGGCACACGCGTGTGTGTGTGTGTGTTGAGAGCTCCTTTTCTGCTAGCACAAATTAGTCACTCGAAGTGGGTTCTGCTCTATTTTGCATTGTCTTGCAGTGACTGACTTTTTTCAAAAATGATTGCCACTGTGCATACTACAGTTATAGTTGTTATAACTGTTACTCAGTGTTGCTGTTAGGCTAACTTGGAGCTAACCTCGGGTTACTATAATGGAGCTTTGAATTGACAGACAGAAATTTTGATTGTTTAGAGCTGCACTGATTTGAATCTGGTTAGCTCACTAATGATTTAATCCAAGTCTGTTAAATTCACTGGAATCTGTAGGAATAAATTGCTTGCATTGGCATTATGTCTTAGTAGCAAACCACTGTGGTATCTATGAAAGGCCTAAGACCTCTACAGCATCCACTGCACACAGTCTTTGTTCCTTGTGAGGTGGGGTCAGTTACTGTGTAAACACATTCCATATGTGGGTGGGTTTCTCTGTTACCCCCAGTCATTTCCTACAGAATATTCCTGTGAGAACTTCCTAGTTAGAAAAAAACATGACTTCATTTTACTTTTTAAAGGTTTTTTTTGTTTGTTTGTTTTTTTAGTCCCTCGTTGAAAAATAAACAATTAGCTAAGCTTTGCACTGGTAACAATTTTTTTTTTTAATGATGTAGAGAAGTTATATATGCAACTTGATTGCAATAGACACTTGTCCACTGTTTTCAGAATCAGACCATTTGGGCCCCCCCCCCCCCCCACTGCTTTTTGTAGCCCAGTTTACATCCAAGACACTAATGGCTGCAATTATGTGTTTTTATACAGTCCCCTAGCTCTAAATTAGCTGTTTCTGATAGCGAGGATTAAATGTGAGGGCATGAGTGATAGAGAGAGTGAGAAAGTCAGCGTGTGTATCCATTGCACATGGAAAGGCCATGCCACCTGAACTCCTACAGGTTCTGCTAGGTTCCTTGATGAAATCAGCCTAGATTTGTTGCTAGGTAATGTCCCTTAGCTGATGGAACGTGTTAATATGCTGTATGTGTGATAGAGGGAGATGTTGGCGACATCATGGTCATACCTTTGATTTCCACAGCACAGAACTACTTTTTTTTTTTTAAAGTGTAATCATGAAATTTTATCAGATGATTGTCTTACAAATAATTGTCGTTTAACAGTTTGTATTTTTTCTCAATTATTGTACTATACTATAATACGCACATGATCCTTGTGATGAATGTCAATTTATTGAACAGTGAACGTAGGGTGGGAAAACAGGATAAATTAATTTGTATTACCTAACAGAACAAAAACGTGGTTTAAGTAAATTAATGGAAAAGACATTTGAATTTCCAAGACCAGGCTCCACATAAGTTAGCAGCTGTCCGTGGTGTGGATTTTGCTGGCACCTTTGTGCATAAGCAGTTTTCAGATTGCTTAATTCTATAATGACCATAGCAGGCCTAGCTTCTTGCCAGTTTTCATGTGTGCCTTGGGTCCAGAGCTGGGCTCTCTATGCAACCCAGTGCATCTCACACTCCTATGTTTGTCTCTCTGAAGTAAGTGCTTGGAGAAAGACGTACAGACTGAGACCCACTTTCCCTTTCATCTGCTGAGAACGTGTGTGCATCGTGCACATCACCATCATTTTATCGGCATGGCAGTAATATCAGTATAATTACAGAAATAAATTTTAAATTGCAAAAATTAGAACTAGTCCAGTGATCTGTAAAGGCAGTGTGATGTGCTCTTCTGCCTTTAAGTAACAAGTGTGATTCGGCAAGGTTGCTGAAAGCTGCAGTTCCTTCTCTGTCTTTGTTCCTGTTTATCTGTATTCAGCAAAGAAAAATGTGAAAAATCTCCTTCTTTACACGCTCTCCTACTGTTTCGGTTTGGCTGTTTTACATCTTTTTCAACAACTGACACTGAATATAATCCATTCTGTATTAAAAATGTATTTTATTTAGGATGGGCTTTGTTCGATGGTTTGGCTTGCCAAACAGGTCGCTGACCGGTACAGACACCAATGCACACAGTGAAACGAATGTGTTCTCACATCGACTGACACATCGATGGTGGTAATTCACCCTCCTACTCCTGTGCACGTCTTTGGGTCCCAGCTGTCAAACTAAAGCGCTCACCTTTGCTAACATTTACTCAACCTGGCCCCCGGCAGTGAGAAAGTGTTCTTGAACACTGTTCCATGTTTTGACTTCATTCAAATATGAGCAGCTCTAAGCACATAGCTGCCTACCTGTGTTTTTAATGCGCTTGTCTATTGACTGTGTGCGTGCTAGGAATCATAGTTGGATCCTTAGGTAATAGGCTAATTGCTGCGCTGCTCTCTATTGCATGTCATTGTGACGCTACTGAATGTGTAAATTGACACCTACTAAACAGTATCTGGAGTGGGCAGCACTGTAGGTCCCAGACAAGGATTTGGTTAAGTGCTCTGTGATGACTAGAGACAGAGATGTACGTTTGGGCAGGGCTGATCCACGATGCTCTGGGATGATGGGTTCATGGGGCCAGGATCTGTGGTGAGAGAATGTGATTTGTATGTAATAGACAAACTGACAAAAGTGGCCTTTTCCTTCGGCTCTCTCTCGGTCCCTTCCATTTCTCTTCCTTCTGCTCTCGTCCTCTTGAGTGGCAGCGGTACAGCTTAGCATTTTTATGTTCTAATGTGGCAGAAAAGCAGCCAACAAAGAGTTTCTGACTTTGTTGATGAGTCTGTGTGTTGAATGAGAACAGGTCAAACAGTAAACCGAGGGCATGCTGCTGAAGGATGGCTTCCCAGCAGAGGCTCCAAGAGCCCAGGTGTTCCCGAAGGCCTTGCTTCAGGGTGGTGAGATCCAGAGCAGCAACTGCGCCCAGTACGCCTGGACCAGAGCCTATGTATACCATATAGCCAAACCCCAGTCAGAGTGCAGGACAGTACGCACACCGTGCTGGTAGTGGTGTTTTATTAGCATAATTAAGTTTTAAATTCACTTCTGTTGGTGCTGTTACTGCTTGGTATGCTTCAAGTGCCTTTAGAGTCTTTTTAGTCTGCATGTGATGGCTCCAAAACTCTTATCTGCATGGGCAGGCAGTGAAAGGTTCACCCACTGTCTGAGCGCCAGTACCGAGTCTTAAGGCGCGTCCTTCCTTTCTTTCGAGGGGCGGTGGCTCGAACGGAGCTGCAGTCGAGGCACGAATGCTGCGAGATAGCGTGCGGGGTGTGACCAGTGCTTGCAGGCAGGTGGGGGCTGGTTCATTCACGAGTCTGTAGGCAAATGTAGTTAGATTAAGTCTGCTGCAGTCAAGGGAAGGAAAGGAGAGGGGCATGAATCATCTGGAGCGGTGTGGGAGAGCCGGAGAGGAGATCGTGCGACTGCATTCTGAATCAGCTGCAAGCGCCTGGCGGAATGTACAAAGAGATCTGCCAAGAGCGAGTCACAGAAGTCCAGCCGTGAGCTATGCAGTCGATTGGCCTCTCTGGAAAGAAACGGCCAGATCCTCCTGGCAATCTACATGGGAAACGTGCAGGTCTAGGCCATGCTAGCCACGTGAGCAGAGAATGACAGCTGCTTGCCCAAGACTGCACTCAGCGTTTTAGATATTTTAGGACATTGTCATCCGTCTTCAAAAGAAATCCGATCACGCTTTGGGCAGGCGTTTTTAGGAATATGTAACAGCTGTGTCTTTCAGTTATTTGTGTTTAGGTGATGGGCCTCTGTCCATGATGTCAGCTCCACAGCTTATCATGTCAACATCTTAGTGTCTGAGGGAGAGAAGGATGAGATCAGTGTCTGTGGCTATAGAGAGGAACACGGCAATGGCTCTAAGCATGAGAATTTGTGGATTCTCTCCATATTATTTAATTTGGAGCAAGTGTTAGCGGTGATGCTAACACTAGTGAGGGTGGACAGAAGAACATGCTTTTCTGGGATATCCTGGGCACTGACCACCTATCTCCATACCGGCTCCCTAACAAACCACAGAAAAACTAAGTATCATGATCCATATCGTTTCATGTCTTCAGTTATTGTACATTTTTAATGTCTGGTGACACTATCTAAGCCTCTGTAAGATGTCCGTTGAAGTGCTGCACACTGCTGCTGTCCAGATCGTCTGAGTGCATAGCCAGCAGGCTTGGACATGCCTGCCCCAGGGCCCTGTGCTCCGCACCCAAGCCCAGGCGCACTGGCAACAGGCAAGCAACATGAATAATTTAGCACCTGGTCTAGTCTTACACAGGCAGGCCTCTGTTGCTGTCCCTCAGACTCTCCCACAGAAACGCAGTTTGCAAGGCTTTTTCCTCCCCAGCCTGACCACCAGAGTCCTCACACAGCAATGATTACCGGGGAGGAGTGTTGAATAGTCCGTGTATCCATGTGTCCTTTGTGTTTATTACCTTTTATGTATTTGATGCTTTGTATAGCACTCAATACCACTACTTCTAAAAAAGCAAACTGGGACAGTAAGTTTGGGTGCCAGGAGATTCACCAACATCATGCATACACACTTAGCTCACTAGTTTGGGGTCAGCTGGAACGTAAGTGCACCTGCCAAAATATATTTGGCAAAGATCTGTATTGTCTTCTCAAAATCTAACCTGATACCTAACCCGTTGGCCACATAATCTACTGACACCTGAGCGGTTCTTTTATCTTCACAGGCAGGCACACATGCATGCATGCCCACACACACACACACCCCAAAGGCAAGGTCATGGCCAGATGAATGTATGAAAATGAATTGCTTGAGCTACACAAACAGACACACACACACACACACACACACACACACACACACACACACACACACACACAGACAGACAGACCCAGAGGTGCCTGGCAGTCTAACTTTGTTGTCCTTGTCCCAGATTTATAAACCATAAGCAAATAACTCACATTTCTATGTCCTGAAAGAACAGGGTCTGCAGTTAATATAGTACACACAGACACTGCCACTAAATATAGTGCATACACATGCGTTCATGCACACGGGGACTGCTGCTAATCCAATACAAGGAGCTGAAAAAGTGTAACACTTCCCTGATCAAATTAACCCCTGCTCTCATCCTCCATGGCCCTCATTTCTGCTTCTCTCCCCTTCCCTGCTCTTCCTGTTTATATATGTTGTAGTTACAATAATAACAGTAACAACAGTATGCTTTATATTGCTAAGTATTTATTTATTGCTTAAGTTAGTACTGTTTGTGTATGATGAGCAATGAACAAAGAAGAAATGGAGCCTCTGGGGATTCTGCAATTAAGCAGTGTTCATCGGTGTGGTACAGCAAGGATGTGTGTGTGTGTGTGTGTGTGTGTGTGTGAGCAAGAGAGGGAGGGAGGGAGAGAGAGAGAGCGAGCGAGCATACTCCTTAGTGTGTTTTAACATGCTCAAAATAACACTCAGTCCTTTCTTGGACTGGCTAATGCTGCTATAATGAAAAGGGTAGCAGTAACAGGTCTGGTAAAGGCCTGACATTCTGACATTTGTTTGCATTTCCTTTTTTACACAGTCCTTAACTTTTAAGATAAAACAGATTTTGTAATGAGTTGTTTTCATTCCAGACTATGACAGGGCAGTTGAATTTAGCACAGATGGCACTTGTTTGGCCTATGTCAACTGGTAGACAATATGAAATCAAGCGATCATGATATTTTCCATTCTCTTGACAAAGATATGATATGATGTAAATCTTTTCGAGGTAAAATATTACATGCATTTTTTCTGACTCCAGTCAAAGCAACAAGGGAAAATGATCATACAAACCAACCAAGCACATAGAAACCATACGTAACTGTTGAATTCTAAACTTTAATTGGCTATGTCTAAAATATTTTGCACCTTTTGCTGAAATTTGGCAACTATAGCCTTAATTTTTCCATTATGTGACTAAGTGACAACTTTCCAGAACTCTTAGCATTTCTTTGTAGCGTGACATGAGGGCAGCTGATGGTGTTTGTTTTTTTGGTACTGAAACATACAGTGTATGTTTGACACACATCTCAAAGTCTCTGTCTCTCCCTCCTTTCTCTAGACGAGGCCTGAATCCTCCCCACAGAGTGAAGTCCATCTCCATGACAACCTTCACGCAACAGGAAATAGAATTTTTACAGAAGCATGGGAATGAGGTAATAATATGTGACCAAAATAACATTACTATCAAAAGTGATGTCAGCACCTGTCTGGGCTTTGGGGAAGGTGTGTCAATGTGGATTATGCTTTTATGTGTTCAGAGATCTGGTTCAGATCAGCGTTTTTGAATAAGGCTAAATTCAGCCTAAGATGAATGTGGTTTGTTTGAAAGAGCATTTGGGTATATGAAGGTTCTTATCTTAATCTAACAGATTATTTATGCAGTGTTTGCATTTTTTGATAATGCATAATCTAATCGAACATATGTTGACAAGAATTATTAGTATGTTAATAATTGTCTACAGTCAGATAAATTTCAAGAATTGCATACTGTTTAGAAATTATTTGAATAGCACTGCACTTGACTAGTGTAACACTACGGAAAGTTTGTCTCTACTATTATCACAAGATTGAGACACTTCAGTAAAGCTGGATGGTCAGGAGTTGGAGTATATTACACTGACCCTTAACACCAGCACTCAAGTCTTGTTACCACAGCCTCTGTTTTGTCTGTCTTGATTTATTGTAATCACTAGATAAAAATGAAAGGACATGCATTAATTCTTGATCTCCTGGGAACTTCTCATGTTTATCTTTTTTTAAAACTATTATTCCCTAGACAATAATGATGCCATGATTATTATAATAATAATAATAATTATTATTATTATTATTATATACACACACACACTACATTTTTACTGTGATAAATATAACTTTTCTAAAACCCTAAATGCATTTTCATCCACTCGAGGGCAACAGAAGAAAATGACAAAAGGCATAGAAACCACACAAAACTGTGAACTTTAATCATCTACGTCTGACATCATTTCCAAAAGTACTGCTAAGAAATAAAAATGCAGCCAACAGAAAAGAAGCTAATAGAGGGCTTTAAAAGCTTGTTACTGTTTTCTAGCTCGTGCTGAAGAGCTCAGGGCAGACGGTGCATCCCTACCGGCATGACTCCACCCCATTAGAGCTCAGCGCTTTCCGGTAGCCTGATATTCCATGTCAGAGTATGAATATGTCTAATAGCTTTATGCAAAATGGCAACAGTAATAAAACTGGAATTTGCGTAGTGACATGGCTTGCCATGACCCAAGGCTTACTTGGAATACTGCCAAGATCGCATTTGGGGTTGGAATATAACTGCGCATACATTGGGACACCTTCATAAAACCATGAACCCAGGCACTCCTAGATCTCAGGGGCGGGGGGAATTTCTCTTTTAATGTGTAGGATGTGGGCTGCAGTGCATCGATTTGCTGTGATGCTTCCTTGCACTTAGTTCTCTACCTCTACTCTGTTTGTACCCCTCCTACCTTTTATTTATTGGCATCTAAATTTACAGAGTTGCATACAAAATTTGTTTCAGTAGCAGTCAGTGTGTACATTTACGTGTACATTTACATGCACATTTACGGCATTTAGCAGACGCTTTTATCCAGAGCGGCTAACAAAAAGTGCTTTGTCATTTACTCATAGAATACATCCTAGCTAGTACAGTTAGTTAGAGTTCGAGATACCACTGAACTAGAATACTGCTGAAATATTGAGGTATGCTTCAATGCTGCAAAATACATAAAAGCTATCTCAGACAACGATAAGTGCAATAAACAATAAGTAATAAACAATAAGGTTGTTAATCAACAAAGGTGCAGTCAACATCAGTGTAATAAACAATACCCTACAATAAGTACTAGTTTCAGTTAGTCAACATAGGAGCAAGGTCAGTGGTCATTTAAATAATCCACAAATAGATGGGTCTACAGTCTGCGTTTGAAGACTACAAGGGACTCTGCTGTCCGGACAGCAATTGGAAATTCATTCCACCCTCTAGCAGCCAGGACAGAGAATAGTCTCGATGCTTGTCTTCCATGGTGTTTCAAGCCGAGCCGTACTTGAGGTTCGAAGTACTCGGGGTACAGATTAGTACTTGGACCACTGACATCGTGCATGGAGGGGCCGGTCCACTTTTGGCTTCGAAGGCAAGCATCAATCTGATGCGCGCAGCTACTGGAAGCCAATGAATGGAGCACAGCAGTGGAGTGATGCGTGAACTTCAGGAGATTGAAGACCAGCCGTGCTGCTGCATTCTGGACAAGTTGTAGAGGTTTGATGGCTCTTAGAGGAAGACCAGCGAGTTGCAGTAGTCTAGCTTTGAGATCGCAAGAGGCTGCACAAGCACCTGGGTATCTTCCTGCGTGAGAAAGGGCTGAATCCTTCGTACGTTACAAAGGAGAAATCTGCAAGACTGGGTCAGATTTGAAACATGAGTTGAGTGCGACAACTGGTTGTTAAGCTACCACGAGCAGTGTAGGTAAGTTACTGTGGAAACCTATGGAAGGGGTTATAAGTGTAAAATAAAAATGACATTTCTGTCACAGCTGATTTAGTCCACCGTGAGAAGCATGAAAGTTAGGACTGTGTATAGCAGTCAGGGGCTGAGAAGGCCATTTCAGATGGGGTGCTGATGCTCAGCCGTCGGACTTCACCTCCTCTCTGCCTGCTCTCGGGATACAACACTGCTTTCTTCCTGTTTTCTCTTTGCCTTTTTCTGTCAGTTTTGTTTGTCGTTTTTTTTATTCCTTTACCTCCTTTTGTACCTTCTTTTCCACTCTTTCCCTTGTTCCTCCAAACTCTCTGCATTCTGTGACTTCCCCTGTGTCCACAAGTGAGGAAGTTTATATGCAAGGTCACACTGGAAATTGTACTGCATACCTTCACATAACTTAACACCTGCCATTTTTTTCCTACTGAAAAACGCTTGTTAATTGTAACTGTAAATGCAGTGTATTGTATGGCAAACATATTTCTAGAATTGTGGCCACAAGCTTTTTAATTTTGGCTGCGAGACTCCATTGGCTTAGTGACTCGAGAGTGGCCAGTGGAGACTTTCATATTTGTCCACCTCTAGTTATACATTTTATTTACTTAAAAAGAACATTTTGTGTCTAATTGGTCAACAAATCTCGCTCTTTCTTTCCTCCCCCAGTCTTGTTCCATCCCTGCCTCCAGTCACAACTCTGTACTCCTTCAGTTCATGTGGACACACACGAGCTAAAACCAGCCTGCAGTCTCCATGGGGAATTTAATCAGCTGGGTGGGTCACTCAGCTAGTGACATTGAGACACCACCTCCACATTCAGACAGTAACTCCAGATAGAGCACCTCCACATTCAGACAGCGCCTCCGTCTTGAGCTTTCCCCTTTTCAGTGATCTTCCCGAGGCGAATCAAGGCCTTTAAGCAGCAGGTCAGCCACTGAAATAAAAAATGGCTTCTTGCCTCTGCATCCGGAATTCTGCTAGTTTGAATGCGCCTGAGTCTGAGGCTGTTAAAATAACTGGTTATGTAGCGTGCTCTCCTTGCAGAGTTCTATGCGTGTTTTTGCCCTGTGCAGTGCTTTCTAAACACTGTGGAATGGTAATTTTGGTCTGCTGCTGATTTGCATAGTTAATAGCGATATCCCAGTGTTTTAAAAATGTTGCATGTCTGTGCGATTTCTGAGTGTGGCTTTAAATACACTGAACATGTGTAAAAAGTGGCAGTGGGACTCTATGTGGGTGTCAGCATTGTTATGATTGAGTTGAGCCATTAAGTGTGTATGGTTTTGCAGATGTTGACATAATACGATCTGGCGGGTGTCTGTATTTAACATGTTTTTGTTGTTTTGTGTAAGAATGAATGGGCCCTGCATAGACCTTTGTTTTCCTTCTTCTAACTTGATTTTACCATCAGAAGCTCTCACTGTACCAGTTTCTTTCTTTACTTATTCATTTGCTTGCACACGTGTGCAGAGAGAGACAGACACACACACACACACACAAACATACTTGCTTTCCAGTGTTTCACACATACATTCCACCGTGCTGCACCCTCACCATAAACACTCTTTATCTTTACCTCTCTCTCCTTTCTCTTGTCCAGTGTGTGAGAGTCTGCTGCTGGGCCTCATTGAGAAACTGAATTCTGGTCTAAGATTAGATTTGTCTCCTGTTTATGGTTGTATTTCCCACCCTCCCAGAACAGTTGTCTTCTTCCAGGATGGACTAAATTGCAGTCTCTGTTCCCATTGTAAATGGCATTTATCAAACTCCACAGTATTCCAGAGTGGGTCAAATTTTACTGGTCTTTCTCTAAGCAGCAAAGTATTTTAAAAATACATAGATCTTGATAATGATCAATTATGTTAAATAGCACAAAAAAAAAGTCAATATGCATTTATTCTAACAGTCATGTATCATACTATCATAAATAAAATGTTGAATGATATACAACACTGAACACTGTTAGGAATGCATTAATTTAATAAGGCTTAATTGGAGAGAAAAGTAAGTTAGAAAGGTATAAATTAACAGGCCTCTCTAACGTCCTCTATCAGAGCCACTTCATTTGGATTTCAGCCATTTTCTTTATGAGATGATGCAGTCTCATTACACTTTACATATTGCATGCCTACTGGCAAGCTTGTCCACGCCCTCAGACAAGACATAAGTACTGGAGGCTGGGAAGAATTTGTTCAATTTTGTAGCAGATGCTGTTCTGCACTGTGTTCTGCACTTTGTATGCTCTTCCAACGATAAAACCACAAATAATTCAATGGTTGAAATGTATTTTTTTTACCTTTGCTCCCTCCACTGTTCCAATTATTTTAATGTGTAAATGGCACTTCATGGAGGACTGCTACAAAAGCTGTGTGCAGTTTGATTCTGCATTCAGCAACTCTTACTCCTAAAGGATGGCAGTTCCAGCATTGTGTAGCGTAGGTTCACAGTTTGTAAGTATGCATTATTTGTGGATTTGTGATGTTTAAAGCAAACAAAATAGCTACTATGAGTGTTCAAGTGTGGAGTTGTTGGCATAGTCCCAGTGCTCAGCTGTAGGCTTCTCTGCACACAAATTGTCCAGAAATATGATTTTTCTTTTTTTTCCCCCGATCATTAGCTGTCAAAGTGTTCAAGTTTAGAGGTGGATTCATGATTGTAATGCTGTAATGTTATAGTTGCAGTCCACATAGCTAAACTAGTTGTTTAATGCTGGTATTTTTACACGTGTATTGTACCAAGGTCTGCCTGCCTACAGAGACCTTCGTGTCTGTTTCAGCCATTTTCTTTGTGACAAGATGATGTGATCTCGTAACATTTTTTCATATTGTCCACCTACCAGCACTTGGCTAACCTGCTAGCTATGTTTCTAATGCCACCAGTATTTTTACATATGTATTATATCAGGTTCTGCAGACATGCCGAGAACTGCATGTTTGTTCGTGAGACAGTGAACATCTTGGAAACCACCGGACACTGTAATCATGTCTAACATTTCAAACACACCGGTGTTTACAGCTCCTCAAGAGAGAATGCTGTAAGATGGATGGAACGTGTAGGGGTGGAACCGCTTTGGCAGTTGACCAGTCAGAATATAGTGTTCAAGCTAAGTTATGAGGGTGGGGGTGGGTTAAAGGCTCTGTTTCAGACATGGGGTGATGAGATGTGCGGTATGAGAAAAATAATGTGTTTTTGGGACATTGAAGCATCTATTCTAGTAGACCCCAAAAATACAATTATGAACATTGAAGATGTGCATAATGGGTCCCCTTTAAGCCTACTTCATGTAACACATCAACAGTATATAAGCTTAATGTAGATAATGTGTTGACTGAACATTTTCAAGATATTTGGATAGTGTATTCATATGCTTCAGTGTTGTTTGCCATAATCCTACCATCAACATCATTGCAACAAATGCCGCTCCATTCTCCTGTCAGCATTGTTTTCCATGGCAACACTACATGCGCATTCGTTTGTATTTGTATGTAACCAAAACCCTGTGTTTATCATTTGCCCTCACTAATTATGATCCTAAGCTGTTCTTGTTCACCTCACCCGCAACTCATCAAGGCTACACTTTAAAAAGGATGAATCTTCACATGCATGAAAGACTGGCTTGGGTTCATACATTGAGTTAAAGTCTTGTATTCCTAATTGCAAATCTCTTGTGTTCTTGGTATTTTGTTTCTGCATTTCTCATTACTGAGACTTGTTTTGAGTGTATTGGTCTGATCGCTTGTATTTTGATCCTTGAATTGTCCCACTTGTGAGCGCTGTTTGGTGGAGTAAACTTGAGATTGCATCCAAACTCTACTCTGATTCATTCAAGACAGTCACAGATGCTCTGTTGAGAATTTATCAATCATATACAATACACAAAATGGAAGTTTTGGTAAAATATATATACATACACACAGTGATGTGAAAGTGTTTGCCCCCTTCCTGATAGCTTTTTTTTTTTTTTTGCATGTTTCACACTTAAATGTTTCACATCATCAAACATTTAAATATCAGACAAAAATAACAAGTAAAAACAAAATGCAGTTTTTAAATGAAGGTTTTTGAGTTCCTTCAAAAACCATGTGCAAGTGTACCTAGATGAATTGATGCTGTTTTGAAGGCAAAGGGTGGTCACACCAAATCTTGATTTGATTTAAATTTCTCGTCTGTTCATTCACTGCATTTTGTGAATTGCTGAAAATAAACTTAACACTTCCTTTTTAATTTACAGCATTTTTTCCGACCTGCCTAAAACTTTTGCGTGTGTGTGTGTGTGTGTGTGTGTGTGTGTGTGTGTGTGTGTAAATATATAAAAATGAAGTGCATGAAAACAGTAAATTCCCAATAATGTATTACGTTGTTATTACATCATTGGGAAATGATTACAATATTCACCAGCACTGGGCTTATTCTGGGTGGAGTGATTTAACTCTGTGGTTCATTCGCACATCCATCAGCCTTTCTCCTTGCTTACAGATCGTCGGTGACGTCTGTTGTAAAGATTTTTTTTCTCTCTCTCTCCTTTGCAGGCCTGTAAACAGATATGGTTGGGCCTTTACGATGACAGGACCTCGGTCATCCCAGACTTCAGGGAGCCCCAGAAAGTAAAGGAGTTCCTCCAGGAGAAGTATGAGAAGAAGCGATGGTGAGGCACTGGCATTTTCTGCACATGAATCCTGGTTAACAATGACGTGCCTCCAGGTTAGACAGCTTTGACAGGGTCGTCATCCCTCCCCCCAGGTATGTTCCCCCAGAGCAGGCTAAGGTCGTAGCCTCTGTCCACGCTTCTATTTCTGGTTCGTCTGCCAGCAGCACTAGCAGCACTCCAGAAGTTCGGCCCCTCAAAACCCTGCTGGGAGAATCGGCCCCTGCCCTTCACCTCAGCAGGAACACCCCTAGCCAGGTAACCCGCACACCTCCATGTGCTGGCTTCATTGGGTGATTACACAATCCACCTGCTCATTATATGAGACGTACTAGATGGGGCATTAGATAAGGGATTTGTGTAATGTGGAGCATGTTAGATATGTAACTGTTTCGGATCAATTTGATACTCTTTGTACCAGTATGCATGATTGTTATTCACAACAGAACATTTCTCTAGTTTCTGTTTTCCTGATTACCTGTTCTCACTAAAGAGTGTTTTGTAAATGTTCTTTGTCCTTCCTTGTTCACTGTAGTTTCTCTTGCTTTGTCTAAAAAGTTTTCTTTTTTGCTTGCATGTTTTGTCTCTCTCAGTCCCCTGTAGTGTCACGTACTCAGTTGACTCAGCAGGACAGAAAATTTGACCTGCTCAGTGATTTGGGTGGAGATATCTTTGCAGCTCCACCCTCCCAGGCTACAGGCAATGCAAACTTTGCCAACTTTGCACATTTCAATAGTCATCCAGGTAAGATATGTGCCCACATGTTCACAAAATACATCCACTACCTCTCTCAGTCTCACGCACGTACACAACTTGCAGAATACATTTCTGTACTCATAAGACACACTCACAAACCCATTTGGGATGTTGGGATGATTTAAAAGATAATGGTTGGTTTCAGCTAAGAACACGGCAGCCGTTTTATTTTTTCAGTATTGGAGGACTGGTCTTAATACAGTTGCTATGGTTACTAAAATCGTTAAGGAATGAAGTTGCTAGTGGATGTTGCATATCCCCGAAGGATAATGGCACCACAGTTTAGCTCTTAAAAACTCCTTAATTCTCCTGCCAGTGCAGTGCTACATATTTCTTATTGTTTCACACTTTTTCTAACCCTCTGGGAGAATGATGGAGCCTATGTAGTGTGAGTGCATGCGTACGCGCGCGTGTTCACCTCAAGGCCTTTAGCGTGTCCTTTTCGTCAGTCGTTGGTTCACCACACGTTCATGGTGCACACTGCTCTCATTGCCTTCCATTACTTTTTCCTTGTTTTGTCATCCTGTATATATTGGACATCAGTTTCACTGGCCTCTCCATTTCACTTCAGCCGGTTCCTGCCACGAGACCTGGAGTCTCTGCCGAAGCCTTCTGGGCTTTTTGAAGTGCAATTGGGTTTAGGCGAAACCCTGTGATGTCCATGCCATTGTGTTGCGACCATTTCTCACTCCTCATACCACACTGGTGTTGTGTTTTTTTGTTGTTGTTGTTGCATCCAGCAGCACAGAATGCTAACGCTAGTGCAGACTTTGCAAATTTCGATGCGTTTGGGAGTTCTGCTGCTGCTGCCGCTGCTCAGAGTGCTGCCTTCCCCTCAGCACAAGCCCAATTTCAGTCTGCACAAAAAGGTACAACACACACACACACACACACACACACACGCTCTTTCTCTCTCTCTCTCTCTCTCTCTCTCTCTCTCGCTCTCTCCCCGTTCCTAGTAGCTCAACAGTTTCAGCCTGCACAAACATGTACAACACACAGACACACACGGCATTAGAAAAAACAGCCCTTCAAGTACTATTTCAGCACCATTTTAGCCTGCACACACTGTGCTCCCATTAGCTCTGTGGATTTTCATTACACCTTCTCATGCTTTTATCAGCCACAACGCTGCACCATTAAACACATGTGCACGCGTTTGTGTGTGCGTGCGCGCACCTGGGTGTGTCTTGCCTTACCCTTATCTCATTGTTCCCATGTTCTTCCTTGATTACATCAGTCGTTTATAAAATGGTGTCTCATTGCCTTTACGTATCCGTATGACTTTCTTTAATTAACAAATCAATTTGTCCACTCTGGTTCGACCATGAGACTCATTAACTTTTGTGGGCGTGGTCTAGGCACCTTTTCACTCTCTGATTGGCTGAATCATCTGGCTGTCACTCTGCTCTTCCATTGCAATGCTGCAGCTTTTTTCGCCCTTATTGTTTATTGCCTCCTTGTTGTTAGCCCTAATTAAATCTTCATTTGGATTACTTTTACTCTTTTATTTCTGTCTTCTGTTCTTCTCTATTGTTTTTTTTTCTGTTCTGTGCACCTCTTCTCTATTCTTCTGTCTGCTCTCTCTGTTCTTCTGTCTGCTGTCTATTCTCATTCACTAATTGTAACTGGACGGGAGGACAGCGAATGCTGCCACACGTACAGGCAGTGTGGGAGAATTCCCCTCAGCGCTGCCCCTACTGGCCACTCGCAGTAAGTCATGCACACGCGTGTGCAGGCTTACGCCTGGAGTCCCTGCACTGTCTCCACGCCTTCAGTTCTCCCTTTTCATTCTATGGCTTGCTTATCATTTGACTAGTGCCCTTCTTGGCTAAATGTGTGTGGCGTGTGTGCATGTCTCCACCCTGCAGTTCCTGCAGTTTTCTGTACAGAACTGATAGTAAGGCACAGGTCTCTTTTTTTTTTTTTCTGCTTGGATTAAAATTGCATTTGTGTGTGCATGCATTTTTTTTTTTAGAGCAGTTTTAACAAAATGTAAGTTTACTATATTTGGATAGTCAGTCATCCTCCAGAGAAATGCCATTTGAAAGACCCACACACGCACACCCATCCACCCATTTCAATTCCCTTCCTCAGCTTCTCTCTTTCTCCTCCCACAGGAGGCTCACCAGGACTAGCCAACGCCAACTTTGCAAACTTCGACAACTTCCCCAAGTCGTGTAGTGCTGACTTTGCATCGTACGGCTCTGCCCAGACCAACTGCGCTGGGGGAGGAGCTAAGAACGAAGGTGGTGCTGTACCTGCGGACAGGTACGCTGCCCTCGCCGACCTGGACAATATCTTCAGCTCTGCAAAATCTGAACAAGGTATGCACTGAGACACTTGTCCAACACGTACCTTCTCCTCCCTCTATTCTATTATACCACACTTTTGATACACATCTATTTGATTTTAGCTTATTGGCAACATTAGTTGATGCACTTTGTACTTCTGTGCACGTTTGTAGGTAGTGCAGTGTCTGAGCAGTGGGTTTGCATGTTGCTGTCAAATACCTTGTATATGTACAGTTCCAGCAGTCTTCAGCATTGTTCAGGCTGTACTGTATAAGATGCAGAAGTTGAAATCGTGAACAAATGCCACGCCAGACTGTTTGAGTTCACGTGTGCTGAAAGTCAGATTATACACTAAAGATTTTCTAGCAATAAACCCACAATGCTAGAAAATTCCGACGTTCTGCCTTTGTCATCCCTATGCATGTTCTGTCCGCTGCCACTATCCCACAATACGCTCATCTTTTGAGTCCCATATGCTTTATTTTCATTTCGCTATCTTGCTGTTTATTTGTAGTTGGTGCGCGAGTTGTGCACGTCTCTAGGCCACTTCCTGTTGGTCGTTTTAAGATGAGAATCAAAGCAGCAACATGCTATGAGATTTTGGAGCAAAATTTCTGACACTGCCAGAAGATAATTGTAGGCTTTGGTCACACAGGAGTTCAAACGCCTATTGTGGAGCCTGACACACATTCCACATTCAAAGACCACAGATTTGAACTTCCTTTATTTCCGACGGTCATCTGTGACAGGATCATTTTCATGATAATCCTATAGTATAAACCCATCTTAAAATGCTTGGCAAAGGAAACCCAGTGTGGTTCTTGCCTTCAGTCAGCGCTCTGTAGTGTGAATCCATGCACATTCCTGGTGCCATGTTAAAAGACACATTTAAGCCTGTTCAAATATTGCTTTTCGTAATACATGACCCATCCGGTAAGGATGGGTCTGTGGGTAATCTCTCACTTTACTCTCTCTTTCATCTTTCGTTCTTTGTTAGGCCCAAGTGGCGTGAGTTCGGCTCCTCCCTCTGCAGGTGTGGGTCCACCCCCTCCTCAGGCAGCCATTTTGGGGAGTGACCGCTACGCTGCCCTGGCTGCACTGGACAATGTGTTCAGCTCCCCAGCCCCCACCTCCAGTACACAGGGGTACCATCACAGAGATACACCCTCACGCACATGCACATTCTAAGGCACTGTCATATACTCTCTCTCTCTCTCTCTCTCTCTCTCTCTCTCTCTCTCTCTCTCTCTCTCTCTCTCTCTCTCTCTCTCTCTCTTTCACACCCCCTCTGTTTTCGTCTCTTTTTAGAGCTGTATTCGGAGCTTCTGCCGCTGCCACAACTGCCCAACCACAGCAGGGGGCGCTGCCAAGCATGCCTCAGGGCTTCCCAGGTAACCCCACCTTCAGCAGACCGATGTCCAGGGCTGGTTCTGGACCCCATACTGATGGCTCACAGTCCTAAATGCACATTGGTCATTCTTTATCAGTAGATCAAAGACCTACTGGCCAGCCAAACTCACTACTGTAAAATGGAATGTTTATCAAAGGGGCTGTTTATCAGCAAGGTGCGCATTTTGAGTCAAATGTCAGTGTTTGTCATGCCAAGTAGGCTTTGCTCCACGTGTAATTAACATTGTGCGTGTAGCACCTCTGGTCGTGTGATGGTGTACAGCCTCTCCTACAGCCAGGGGATGACCGGCGTGGCTTCAGAAAGTATGGCTGAGTGTGCCTGGTCTTACTGAAGCTACCCTTAAACCTTACAGCGTCTTTTCTAATGAAACTGAAGATTCTGAAAATACCTTTATCAATTGATGTCACAGATAATGAGTTGCTATTTATATACATGTTAAAAGTATGTTGTTGTTTGTGTGTTTGTTTGTTTGTTTTTCTACTTGCCCCCACCCACAGGCCCATCAACAAATCCTTTTGTGGCTGCAGCCGTATCACAGGCCGCTGCCCCTACGAATCCGTTTCAGACAAACGGCAGAGCAGCAGCAGGTAGGGGGTGGGGCTTAACTGAATCAGTCACTCAGGAAAAGCGGGAGGCTTTCATGTCTCAGTGCTTCTTTTCCAAGCATCTAGTAACAGGCAGATTTTGAGGGTTCTGCATCAATAAATGGAGTAGGTTGGGGAAGAAAGCATCTCAGGGGCTTATAAGCTATTCAGGCCACATGAAGGCATTGTGGGAGTTTAACTGGGTCACATACACCCAGGATCCGTGTTTGCAGGGAAACACACACGTGATTGAACGGGTATGGGTGGGTTTGGGTGTGTGTGAGAGACAGGGAGAGAATGACACTCCTAGTTTTTAAGAAATGTTTTTTAAGAGTGTTGATAAAAAGACTTTAGAGAATGTGAGCTGTGGGGATTCTGATTTGTAAGTTGGGTTTTGTTTCTGTCCTGTGTGGTACAGACCTGTCAGGAGGTATCCCTGGCCAGGCACACCCTGCAGCCCAATTTGGTATGTTCTCTCTCTATATATATATATCTCTCTATCTCTCTTTCAGTCCCTCCTTGTCCCTCCCTCTTCCACTGCAGTTCTTTCCCTCCATACAACTAAATATCTCAGTATTGTGCTCCTGACCTTTTAACCTTTTCAAAAGCTAACCGTGCTCATCGCCTTTGTGTGTCAAAGGTGACTGATGTCTAATATATGTTAAACACAGCTGGCAGTAATCTGTTTGCCGTTAACTTGCAAAAGACCGGAAAAGGTCTTAATGTGTCTAGTGAGCAATGCTATTATGGGTTTCCAAATAACTTGTATGCATTGCAGAACACTTTTTTTTTTTTTTCTTGTGTCTGTCCTGCACACTACAGTATCAGTATGAGCAGCTTTTTGTGAGATCATGCAGACTTTAACTGTCTATAAAACACAGCTTGCATTTAACAAACTAACAGTGCTAGAGTTTAATGACATTAACACTTTTTTTTTTTCTTCATTAAAAATATCGAATTGCAGCATTGTTATCCATTTTGGCACCATGTTGGGATGAAATTCCAGAGGAATCATCTGGTGTAGTCTTAAAGCAGTCACCCCTGGTGTGTGTTGCTTCAGTGCTCAACACCAAGTTCCTCCCTAATGCACCATTAAAGCCTGATGGGACAAGCAGGGCAGGGGGTACTTGGCTTTCCACTGGGGGCTTATTCATCCTTTCATTTCACATGGTTATAAAATCTTTCAAATATAAATCTTTAAAGCTTACATGTTCCAAAAATCCACTTTAGGTTAAGCACAGGATCTAAATGTAGTTAAGTATTAAGGGGAACAATAGTCTACACTGCATAGCCCATCCCCAGTGGTTTCCTGGGTCTCCAGGGACTCACAAAGTCCACATATTGGCTCCTTACACAGCTGAACCAGCTTTTAAGAACATGCTGATGAACCAAGCTAGAAACTGGAGTGGAGCAAAAAATATGAACTGTCCAATGGCCCCTGAGGACCTGTTTAGAACGCATTGTTATATCCTGTGGCACATGTTGAAACAAAAGTATAAACTTGCTTTCAAATGGCGTAAGTGTAGTAATGAAGCAACAGCACCTTGTTAATTTCTCCCACTGCCCTCGTTTCATGTTGCCGTCCTATATGACACACATGATTTAACGCTGGGCTTCAGTGATGCCTAATTAGCTATAATTAAACACCTATTAGGGTCAGTTTTACAGAGATTAAATCCAGACGAAAGTCACTGGGGATTCGGCAATTAAACAATGTATATCGGTGTGGTAGAACAAGGATTATTCTCTCTCTCTCTGTGTGTGTGTGTGTGTGTGTGTGTGTGTGTGTGTGTGTGTGTGTGTGTGTGTGTGTGTGTGTGTGTGTGTGTGTGTGTGTGTGTGTGTTCCTTGCTACCTGCTAATGTTTAAAGGAGACATGGCAATCAAAGCCACATTTTCTTTGCCAGTCCACATAAACACAACTTGTCATTGTGTCCACAACACGAGAAAATGTGAAACCTTTAGTGTTTGTCTAGTGTTGTACTTCCCTTTTTATAGCGCTCTTGTGATTCTTCAAGATGTTTGGATTTGCAACTTGGATGTGACCTCATATACAGCAAATATCCTGCCCCACTTAAATAAACCCTAAACACTGGAAATAGAAACTATTCTTTGCAGCTTTCTACAACTGCACACCATGTTGCTATAGGTGGTCAATGAGATCATTGGTCATTAGCATATAAAACTAACACCCAAATGACCTTTTCTTCACAGTGGAAGTACATACTGCTTAACACTCCCTACAGCTGAAATAAGGTGTTTTTAAAATAATCTTTACAAATTACTTAAAAGAGCATATGGAACTAACTGTGTTGTGAAAACCAAAAAATGAATATCTTGCTCTTAAATTTATTCCCTCTAGCACTTAACGAGTCTCTGTATATACACACATTTCTTGACATGTTACTGCATGCGTGCATGCATACATGCGCGTGCCTGTATGTGATTAATATTCCTGCGTGTCTCCTTGCAGCCCCATTTGGTCCTGGCTCTATGAGCATGCCCGCTGGGTTTGGGAATGCTGCCGCCTACAACCTTCCCACCAGTTTCAGTGGAAACTTCCAGCAGGCGTTCCCTGGGCAGGCCTTCCCCGCGCCGCCAGCCTACCCCCAACAGCCCAATGGTGAAAGCACACATGCTTCAAGCTTAGAGCAGGCCCACATGCTCTGGTCACTCCCCAAATAATGATCTGCCGGCATTTCTCACACTCTCTCTCTTCCTTTAGGTGGGGGTTTTGCTGCATTTGGCCAGGGTAAGGCTGTAGTAACTCCATTTGGGCAGAACACGGCGGCAGCAGGAGTCACCAATAATCCATTTTTGGTCGGTTCTTTTTATTCAGTTTGCATGCATGCTTGAAGTTCAGGTATAAATACACTACAAAAGCGTGGACGAGGGTAAATTTGAGAATTCTGAATGTCGGATTTCTGCAGATCTTTATGGCAGAATTGTTTTTGTTTATTTTAAATTGAATTACTAAAACTAAAAATGTCTGGTGGCCTAAATTTCATTCAGTCTCTTGATTTGTCAGGGTTCTCTGTTGCTATAATCGTAGGTCTGAGTTTCAAGGAGCTACTGAGTGACTGTCTTGCACTCTCTATCTTCTCCAGGCAGGGGCGCCAGCGGGACAGTATCCTGCGGGAAACTCTTCTACAAATCCTTTCTTATAGCACACTGTTCTCCTTTCACACTACCAGGAGGAGACTTGCTTGCACCTCTTGCACTGTTTTGTTTTTGAAGTAGCTTTAAAACATGTTTCTAAAAACTTTTTTATTGACATTTACAAACTAAAACAAAATTACACCCAAGGCTGTGTACAACCATGACAACAGAAAACAAAGCGAGGTTCTGGGGTGCCTCCGAGGACGGGCTTGCCCTCCTTCCTATGCTGTGAAATTGCCTGGCCTGGAAAATGTACGTTCAAACTGGCAGATAACTAAGTTATTGCAAAATGTCCAGTGCATTTTAATGCTGCAGTTCTGTATATATATTTTTTTTCTCAGAGATGGCAGAAATTTAGCTCTTTGTGCATATCAGTATTTGTATCTCAAACATACACACACACACATCTGCGCACACACAAAGACGTTCTCATGCACATGCTTTGAACTCTGACATGCTTTCGGGGAGGTTGTGGAGGTTGCCTGCTTAATGTGAAGCAAGAGCCCGCTCTTCATCTGGATGATCAGACTTTATGGAGGAAGAGCATCTGCACTCTGCGTTTTTCTAAGCAAGAACTCTGGCCCCCTCCTCATCCCTCTCTTCCTCAGTGCCCAGCTTCACACTGTGGGCATTGCCCTCACTCACCATGCCAGGTGCTATTCAGAGACTCCTGGACTACACACCACTTAAGTTGAATGTTACAAAAATTTAAGTTAATGTGTATATATATACAAATATATATATATTAAAAATGAATTTTAATTAAGAAGCTGCATGCAAGGTGCTTTTCTTTTTACTGACTACTGATTGGTACTTATAAATCACTGCAGAGCAGAGGGACTTTTTTTATAGTTAATATAAGCAAAACTTTATGTAGCACCTGTGTTTTAGGATACATTATGTTTTCAGACTGAGTTAACTATTTCACTGGGATTTATAGTAGAAATGTTTAACTGGGTCAACAACAACAACAAAAAATATAAAGGTGAAAAAGCCCCTTACTAGAGTTTTACTATCGTAAGGCCAGTTAATCTTTTTTTTAGATTACTTGCTATTGGTATATGGTCCAAAAAGTAAATGGTGGACACTGGTTTAGGTGCTGTACTTGCTGTCGGAAATATCTGGGGAGGTAAAGAAGAACTGGCCCTCTGTTAGCACTATTCCTCCAGCTTCCACTGGAGCAGGACGCACTCTAGTTTAACATAAGCACAGAAAGCAGAGCTAGCCTCGCTTCTGTAAGCAAAATGCTGCATCTGTGAGGGGAAGGTGCTTTGGGGGTAGCCTGGGCATTGTTTTAGCTGGAATATTTGTATCTTTATTTGTTGTTGGCTCACTTTAAAAGTGAGGATGAACTTTCTGTAGACATTCATGACATAGCTGGCCTGAAGAGACCTAGGGTCAGCATGGGTCATGGGCATCAGCTCAGATCTTTTATGATCTATGGTGCCAGAGTCTACACTTAGACCAATCAGTGGTAGAATATGTTTTTTTCCCCCACAATCCATATTTAAATGGATGCCATTAAGAAACTTAATAAGAGCAGTCTCAGGGCTATAATCAGGCCAGACTGAAATTGAGCAATTGAAAATACCTTGCATTTTTCATGTTATTTGTGAGGTTTAGTTTTGTAATGTACATCTTTACCACCTTTTCATTTTTGGATTGCCTTCTGACTTTCTGTGAACTAGGGTACTTGTACTCATATCTATTTCATTTATAAAACTACCACTTTTACAAATAGATTTGGAATTAAAATTGATAATTGGCCTACTAACATATATCTATGAAACAATCTTAGCACTTTGAATTGCCTCACTGTGCTATATAAACTTGCCTGGCCTTCTATAATTCCCATCACTCCATCTCTAGTCAAGTAATATGAATTGATTATCTCCAGCAGATTCTATTTATATACAGTCAGAATAGCTGCATGTCCTTTTCAGCATACACTAAAATCGCATCTGGTTCTTCTTAAGTCTTTTGTCAGTTCTTATTCTGCAGTGCAATGACTTCTCGAGCATTCCAAAAGGTGTTCCATGTTCTGCTGTTAGTCCACTGCCATCTCAGTTTCGCTCTAGATATGAGAGTGCTGAGCCCCTTTCATCTCAAGATTCTGGTAGTGCAAATTACAAAATACTGGAATGTATGCCAAATAAACTATATATTCAAATGCTCACACATGAAACTATTATAGAATATTCATATAATATCCACAATACAATATTCAGACAATTGTTTTAGAAAAGTTGAGCACTAATGATATACAAAGGAATGGATCATTCACAATAACCCCTTATAAAATGACATTTAATAAATGCATTTTCATAATATACTATGCAATATATGATGTGGCCAAGTGGTAACACTATATTGCCATTTTACAGAAACTTATATGACAGCACAATTAGCTCTTGAATGAATTCTCCCCCGTCTTCTTTCCAGCACCCCTCCTTCCTTTTCGTAAACATAACATTTTTTCATGTTTTTATGATGATGATGATGATGATGATGATGATGATGATGATTCTGTGTCTGATCACTTTTTCATTATTATACGCTCACGAACAAGGTCAGACCAATTCACTACAGATCTTAATCGTCTTATAAACCAGTGCTCGTTTGTTTATTTTTGGGATTCACATATGTGTTAATTCACTCAATTTATTTATTTATACACTTATTAGCTAGCTAGAAGTTTAGTAGACCCAGCAGTAGTGACCATGGTTAGGTAAGTAGGACATTGTACTTTAAATGGGTAAGTCCTTTAAATAGGCAATTGGCTAACTAATTAGTTAGCTAGTAACATGTCCTACAGCTGGAAAATGGTGAGGAGGAGCTTCACTTTGTCTCATAGACGGACACAAAATGACAGCACTAGACAATCCAGGACCCAATGTAATTCAATCAAAATGAACGAGTTAATCGCCGAGTCCGTTAAACTGGTAAAATACTAACCGGAGACATCTAGCTAACTGATAATTGGCTGCAAAACAAAGCTATAGTTAGCCAGTCATGAGCTGTTTCTAGCGCTATACTGAAAGCAAGTTTGTTATCTTGTAGGAACAAATACATGTTTGTGTCGAACTTGATGGCTAGCTAGCTATCAGAGGTGTGGTTTGGTAGTGTCGTTATAGCAACTGCTGACTTCAGACTTTTTGTTATGGTTAAAAGTGAATAAAAGGTGAAGGGGTTATCACAACAAACTCAAGAGCGATGCCAAACAGCGAATATGGATAACAGCTCAATTGGTCTTGGTGTATCCGTTTTGTACACTTGTGTCCTTGCTCCAAGTCTATCAGTGGGTATTTTACAGCGTAGTGAAAAATAGCTCCATATTTTGCGGCGTAAAAGCGTCCGAAACGCCGCCTTCAGCCCCCCCCCCCTTACAAATAAAACGCGTTTCGTTCGAGGCGAATTTTGACTACTTTGGCTTTCCATACTATTCCCCCGTGCAACGATTCCTCACCGTCTTGGCCATTTCTGAAAGCTTTTCGAAAGCGCACGTTTGACCACACAGCACGTTTAATTCTCAACTGTATGCATTTGAAGACACGTTCACATTTTTCATTACGTCTTTACCTCATATATTTTGATTTAAGCCAATATAAGCTCTGCTGTCCTCATTTACCACCAGGGTCAGCTGCAAGCCCTTTGAGCCTTTACATTCAAAGATGTAAAATGTAGCGTTAGCCACACTAAGCAATAATATCTCACTAAATTAGCTTAGCAGTTCTCGATAAAACAATTGATTGGAATTGAAAATGTAAAGTTATGAACACAGAACAAATGTTTAAAAACTAGTATAAGAAAAGGATGTGCAGGAACTATGGTAATTAGCATCGCATCGTTTCCCAAAGTTGAATGGCTTTTTTTTTTCCTGCCTGCCTAGCCATCCTGAAGAATGCATGGACTTGCTTCATTTTTTGGGGGGGATTTTGAGCCTTTATGTTAAAGAAAAGAAGTAAGACATATATTAAACAGAATATATCAAACTGATATATTTGATTAGTAATTCATGGTGCTGTTACTTACCAGCTGGGGTGTTTTCCATTTTAGGCATGTCTAGCAAATTCCCCGGTTGCACCCAGACTGTCTGCGTGATTTTGTGCTCTGACTTCAGTCACTGCAGAAATGCATAAATTCAGTGTTTGTTCTGATTCTTTAGCTCACTCATATTTACATATGGTAGGAATGACAATAAAAGCCAAAAAGCACTGGACTGAATATTTTTACCTGTTTGTGGAACAAAGAGCTGTCCCATTATACTCTGTATAATAGAACTACATAGCCATGAAAGAAACTCATGCTGGGGATGTGATGAAACAAAACTCAAACTTTTGGATAAGAGTGGCAGATTCAGGGAATAATTTGTATAACCTGAAGATTTCCATGATCATTTTTGTTAGTTATCTCCACAACTGTCAGTAAAATCTCACTGTAGTGCCCAGACACTGCCTTGGCAGAACTTGGTGAGTCACTGTTGTCAATGGTGCAATGTGAGTTTTCATGTGTTCCCTCAGTAGAAAGCTCCTGAACCATAATTGTGTGGACAGTCACTTCAGTATCATCGCTTTGAAACTGAACATGGAGTTTTTTGAAAGTAGAAGCGGCTTAAAGGCACTTGACTAGTTCGAAAGCCTGGGGATTTGTTACCAAAAGTTCTTTCCAGCAGATTAATTGCGGACTCAAATGAAGGACAGGAGATCACTAACTTCTGAGGAACTTGATCGGTTACTGCAGTCATCCTTGGTTGTGGTGTACTCATCCAGTGTTTTTGAAATCTGGATCTCAAGTTGACATTTATCAAGCAAGTGCTGATGTACCACACCAGCAAGAGAACTGGCAGACATCTCCTTGATTGTTCTTCATTGACTTTGCCTGTGTGGAGGTCAGGAGGATCTCCCTCAATGTATTCCTGAGGTCTGTGTCATTTCTGCATGTCAGTGGTCTGGCAAGCTTTCTTTTTGCTTTCTCAACACTTGCTGCAGAGAGCCAGATCTTATTTTTTATTTATTTATTTTTTGTTTTGTTTTGTTTAAAAGCAAGTTGGCAACAGCTAAAGTGCTCTGCAAGGATCTTAGTGAGTCCTGGTGCTGGGAACTCACAGCTGGGAGATGCCTGAGTCTGTCTTAGCATTTCATTAAGCATCTCCATCAATGTTTTCAGGTGAAACAATTTCCTTTAATGACTCGGGTCTTTACTCACTCGATGATTTCCTCTGGAGTCCTACCAGGGTTTCGCTGAGCATTCGCTTTGCCTCAGATCTCCACTTGCTTACACTTTGTGAGCTTGGGCATGGACTGGGACTCGGAGTGGGGCTTTGGCTCCAAGTCATCATGAGGGACTTTTCCACTGACTCAATAATCTCACTTTTATGCATGCTTCCAGCTCTGTTTTAGACTGAACTGTAGTAGTGGAGCTCTTCCTCTTGTGCCCTTTAATACGTTTACAGCCTGGATCAGTTGCACTGCGTGTTGGTCCATTGCACACATAGGATGGGCTTTTGCTAGTTGAGTCAGACTCACTGGATTTATGAGAAGATGATGATTAATTCATCTCATCTGATATGTGCTGTGGACCAAGAAGACCCTCAATTTGCAGGACTGGAGTTGCACTCTCCAGAGATGACTTTACAGTATCTCCACTATTAATGGAGATTACATACAAGAGGAGCTTGGATGGCACGTTATGCTGCAGGATTTGCTGCTTACCAACAGTGGTGGTGTTCCTTCCCCCTCTGTTACTGATATTGGAGGGGAGGGGGAAGACGTTGGTGGTCTCGGGAGGTTTAGGCAGAATATGCTGCTGTCAATGCCAGCCCTCTCAGAGCTCTGTAGTCCTCCATCTGGCAGCTGAATGATTCAAGTTGGGTTTATTTGAGCCACTGAACGATTCAAGTTGGGTTTATTTGAGCCACTGAACGATTCAAGTTGGGTTTATTTGAGCCACTGAACGATTCAAGTTGGGTTTATTTGAGCCACTGAACGATTCAAGTTGGGTTTATTTGAGCCACTGAATGATTCAAGTTTGGTTTATTTGTCACATGCATAGTCATATACAGTATAACTCGCAGTGAAATGGTTTGAGAGTGCTCTGTCCAAACGGAGGGAAAAAAACGGGTAGATAAGGAAATGTGTGTGTGTGGGGGGGGGGGTATGTATGATATATATTAAAAAACAATGTATGTACAATATATGTATAATATGTTTATATACACAATGTTATGTGGATATATGTATGTATACAATGTAAATTCCAGCTTACAAATTTACATATTTACAGTCACATGGTGGTGGTGGTGGTCCCCACAGTTTATCGGTTTCCCTGATTCAGGGCCCGGATGGGCTGTGGGAAGAAGCTCTTCTTCAGTCTCTCTGTCTTGGTCTTCAGGAAGCGAAAGCGCTTCCCTGACCTCAACAGAGAGAAGAGCCTATTGTTGGGATGGGTGGGGTCCTTCACAATCCTCGTGGGTTGGTTTGGCACCGCTTGTAATAGATGGTCTGCAGGTCAGGAAGTTCCTTATGAGTGATGTGCTCTGCTGAACGCGCCACCATTTGCAGTGCTTGTCTGTCCTGCTTGGTGCTGTTCCCAAACCAGACTGTGATGTTCCCTGTGAGGATGCACTTGATAGTGCAGGTGTAGAAGTTCTGCAGTACCTTGGAGGGCAGTCGGAAGTCTCTTAGGCATCTGAGGTGGACCAGGTCCTGCGAGATGTGAACTCTAAGGTACCTGAAACTGTCTAGTCTCTCCACCGTGGTTCCACTGATACTCACAGGTTGGTAGTGCCGCTCCTGCTTCTTGCTGCAATCCACGATCAGCTCCTTTGTCTTGCTGATGTTAAGGAGGAGATTATTTTCCTGGCACCAGTTTTCCAAGTGTTTAATCTCCTCCAGGTAGGCCCTCTCATCGTTGTCCGAGATCAGGCACATGACGACGGTATCTTCAGAAAACTTGACAATGATGGTGGAGCTGCAAGTGTCTGTGCAGTCGTAGGTGTACAATGAGTAGAGCAGGGGGCTTAGGACACAACGCTGAGGAGCTCCAGTGCTGAGGGTGAGGGTGGATGAGACACAGTCGCCCACCCCTACTGATTGTGGTCTGTCTGTTAGGAAGTTGGAGACGGTACCAAGCGTCAGGGAGAGATTGAAGATGTCGGTGAATACCGGGGCTAGCTGGTCTGCGCAAGGTTTGAGGACTCTCCCGCAGATACCATCTGGTCCCGCTGCCTTCCTGGTATTCACCCTTTTAAACACTCTCCTCACGTCACTCTCTGTGATGATGAGGGGGCGCTGTTCTATGGTGGGCTCTGCGCATGCGCCGTTGGCTGCGCCGATAACACCATTTGCGTTGTTAGCATTAGTGCTGTTAGCATTAGCGCTGCTAGATGTAGCCTCGAAGCGAGCGAAGAATGTGTTCAGCTCGTTTGCCAGAGACTCATCCGCACTCATCAGTCCGGAGGGTGGGCTCCTGTAGTCCGTGATCGTCCGTAGTCCCTGCCACAGGGATCTAGAGCTGCTCTGCTGGAACTGTGTCTCTAGTTTCCTCCCGTAGCGCCGCTTCGCCTCCCTCACCGCCCTGCGCACTCCGTATGCCGCAGACTTGTACTCGTCCATGTTCCCGCTGATGATCCCCACGTTGTAGGCAGCAGTGCAAGAGTTCAGAGCATCACGGGTGGTTTTGTTCACTCAGGGCTTCTGGTTGGGGAAACTTCTTGATGGTGGTTCTTGGAATCGTGTCGTCCACCAATTTCCCAATAAACCCTACTACTGCCTCCGTAAACTCACTGACATCATCAGTGCTGGGCTGGAACATGTCGCAGTCTGCGCCATCCAGAGCGTCCTGCAGAGCGGCCACCGATTGGTCTGTCCAGCGTGCGACCTCCCTCTGAACCAGAGCTTTCCGTTTCAGCCGTTGTTTATATTTTGGTATGAGGAAGATGGCGGCGTGGTCCGACTTACCAAACGGTGGATGAGCTAGTGCCTTGTAGCTGTCCTTGTATGAGTTGTAGCAGTGGTCGAGTGTCCTATTTCCCCTGGTGGGGAAGGTTACATGCTGGTAAAGGTTGGACACTGCACGCTTAGGGTTAGCGCTGTTGAAATCCCCAACCACAATAAGTGCAGCGTCCTGGTGTTGTGCCTGAAACTGTGTGAGAGCCTCATGAAGTTCCCACAGTGCAGTGGCCATGTTGGCCTGAGGTGGGATGTACACGGTGTTGACGATGACCAAAGTGAACTCCCGAGGAAGGTAGAAAGGACGAAGCTTGAGGACGAGCCGCTCCAGGTTGGGTGAGCTGGAGCGGGTGAAAGTAACAACATTGACATTGTTGCACCAGCTGTTGTTTACCATCACACACACTCCACCGCCTCTCGACTTCCCCCGAATCTGCAGTCCTGTCCATACGGCGAACCCGGCCGGCTGGATGGCGTGGTTTGGTACCGCTGGGTTCAGCCACGGCTCGCTGAAGCAGAGGAGGTTGCAGTCCCGAATGTCCCTCTGGAACTTTATCCTGACCCGGAGGTCGTCGAGCTTGTTGTCCAGAAACTGGACATTGGCTAGCAGGATGCTAGGTAAGCGAGCTCGGTGTGCCCGAGCCCTCAGCCTGTTCCTGACGCCGGCTCGCTTCCCTCGAAGCCTTTTCCTCGCGTTGCATCCTTTGTTCTCCCTCAGGATCTCCGTTGGCCATCTTGAGTCCGGGGTTAGAGACGGTTTGCGGTGAGTGCTATGTAGATTAAAAGAAATAAGAGCTTCTCTGCTGTATGAGATACGCGTCATGGTGTAGAGAGAAGGGCTGCAGAGAAATCAGGGGTAGCGGGAAGAGCGAAAAAAGTGCCAGGTGTGGACGGAGCAGTCGTGACGGCAGCCGACATCACCGACGCCATCTTTGTATTCTGCACCGCCAACACCACCATCTCTGCCGTTGTAAGAAATGGTGACTGATTTCGTGAGGTAGGGCTCTCTGTATCCTCAGCAAGATCAGTTTTAATTTCAGGACTCAATGAACCTGCAGATCGTCCACACACTGGAGTCACAGTTGACATTTATAAGCCCCAAACGTCTACCTCTGACCTTTTCATTTTAACCTGCATCTGTGCCAGTGGATTGGGTTATGACCTTTTGCAGTGTGTCACTTGATAGGTCTTTGGACTCAGAGGTCATGACGTCAGTGGATGTTGTTGGGTATCCACTGAAGCTTCCTGAGAGACTTAATGAGTTAAAGAAATAAGAACTGCAGGACTCTTCACTGGCTGTGCCTGAGATGACAGGAGACACAGAGTCCTGGCAAGACATTACTGTGATGTGGGCTCTGCAGCAGTCTGGACCATATATTCACTTGAAGAGCATGCTGGGGGAAAATGTGTACCACTGCATGGTGTAGTACACCCATAGTCCTGGAATTCCAGCAAGACAGGAACGAGATTCTCCTTTAGTTCTCCCACTAAAGAATTTGTGACTCTTCTAATGAAATTCTGGAGATTTTCCATCATCTGTGCAGGTTGGAGAAATGTGCAGGATAAATAAATGTCAAAACAGGATATAAAATCTGGATTAAGATCACTTTAATTCAACACAAACTGATTTTCAGTTGTCCTTCAGATACTCTACTTTTTGATGTTAGAAAATTAGAATGAGAATGCTAAGAGTAATGCATTTTAAAAGCTGTTATGATCACTGAAGATCCAGCATTATCTTATGGAATCAACAAACTCCCCACCAGACTTTCTTGCTCAGTGGACTTGCTGTTACTCCTAAGTTTGTCATGTTTGTCTTTCACATAACTGCTTTCATTCATTCTATAAGCTTGTTCGTTGTTCACTGACTTGATTAAATAGCTTCCTCATTAGATGACGAGATGGTGAGCACAATGGACCCGGGGCGAGCCACTGATCAGCGAGATCGGCTCAGGTCGTGCTGGCTTCCTTCTTCCATTCGCAGCTTTCGGACCACCTCCTTCTCCAGGTCATCAAGATGGAACTGCTGGCTTAGCTCCCACGCCTGAGCAAACAAATGTGGTCAAGATGTCCAGTTACCTTATATGTCCAGTCAGGATCTGATGAATCAGCGCCGCTGCTGCACAGTACCTAGTTTTATAGATTACATTATTCTATATTAAATTAAAGTAAAACTCTTCCTACCACTTCAGCACTTTATTTCATGAATTTCTTGTACATTCACATAAAAGTACCATGGATCAATATTAATATGGACTTGCCCATGTCACAAAAATCATTCTAAATTCTGCTGACCAATATTTCATTGTCTTGAATCTGAAGTCATAGAAACCTACGTCTTCCTGAAGGTGTTCCTCCTTTTATAAATGAGCCACTCTTTCATGCCTGAAACGGTGACATGCTCTGGAACCCCACCTCCCGGTTAACCTAGCATGAACTCTTTCAGAAGCTGTTTGGGCAGGAACAAATGCTATTTTACAACTGCAAACAAGCACGGCTTAAAGTTTAAGGATTTTAAATTACATATGCCCATCAAGACGTTAAGAGTCAAAATGTAGCAGTGAGTTTTCTGCTTAGTCCCTCTCTGCAATCAGTCTATTATGAATCTTACATTAACATTTCATGTTGGTGAAGGTTTTAAATCCATAAAGTAGCTTAACTGAATGAGTACTGACTTGCCTGTTTTTGGACAGAGAACTTTTCCCATCTCTCAGTCTTTATGTTGTTCATGTACTGGTTGAACTCCTTCCGAGAGCACAGCACCTGAAATAAAGGTCTGCTGCAGAGGCTTTTCTTTGAACTGCTTGAACTGCTATAGATGGATAAATCTGCTAGAGGTGAAGGTAAATCTTATTTAGATGCTTACTCTCTCCCAGCTTGCCCCTGTAGTGGAGCACAGAAAGCTTGGCGTTACCTTTGAGTCCTTCATTCTTCGTGATGGGAAACAGAATAAACACTGTCATATTAAATCCAAACAGAGCTATTTAATTCTAGGGCTGCAGCAATAGATTATTTTGGTCATCGTTTACCGATTACTCCCATCGATTAATCAAGTAATTGGATAAGAAATACTTTTTCTTTATCAAAGAGCAATAGTACATATACAAAGGAGAATGTAAAACGGGTCTCTTAAAATTAACAGCTAATTGGTTTCTTTTTTAGAAAACACCAAGTTTTTATTGCTTAAATTGCATACATTATCTGTCAGTTTAATTAGTGAATTTAAGAGATGCAAAAACATGTAACTAGGTTTTTTTTTTAAGTATTTCAAATTACTTTAAAAAATATATGCATGATATTTTTCACATGTATTTAAACATTTTTGACATCTGGTATATCGGTTTTAAGTAGTTGTTGATCGCAAAAAAAAAAAAATGTTGACAGTACGTTGGTTATATAAATGGCAATGACAATATATTTTGGTTTATGTAAATGAAAAATATAAACCAGATAAAACTAAGTAATTGGTCATTTGCTAACTTCACTAACCTTTCAAGTGCACTCAGTAGGCCTCACAATGTATGTGACAGCAGAAAACGTTTTTGGAAACAGTAGCTAGATTTCTGAGAACACAGTGCAGTTTACTTCCCCAGGTTACCAAAGGTGATTCTGTCTGTGTATTTGTTCATTCATTTGTTCATTTGAAAAGCAACTAGTACTATCACTGCTTTTAAGTATTAATTCTGTCTTAATTACTGCTTTCTGAAGATTTATTATATTTATATATTTTATAATTATAATTATTTTATATAATATAAAGCATCCAAAAGAAGCCCTACATGCATAATTCCAAAGCCAAATGATTGTAAAAAAAAACAAAAAAAACAAACAACAACAACACAAAGGAAAACACCCACCAATGCATGCAGGACAGAATTAAGCCAATTTCCACTATCCCCCCCCCCAAAATCCCTAAAATTCTGGATGCATTTAAAGACCACTGCATTTTAAAGGAACTACTTACCCGAGAAATGAACCCTAACAAGAGTACTCTTAGTCGTCTGGTTCTGAGGCTTGCTAACCCTGTAACAACTACTGCCACAGACCAGCCTCTCACCAGCAATGCTTTATCACCAATTCTAAAGCTAAATCAAATTATAAAGCAAAGTAAAAAGAACTCTTTACAACATTGGGACTACGAAACTAAACTTCACAGGAAATTAGAGTGCTGTCAACCTCTAAGCAATCCTAGCTCAGTGGTTAAGGTAGTTGATTAAATTATAATGTAATGTTAATGCGTGTGTTTCCCCTGCTTTACGCCAGCAAACTCCGCTCATAAAGGCTTTGGTTATCACCTAATATCATGTTCTGAAGTGTGCTTATTCAGGCTGAAGTACTCAAGTGTCAAGCCGTGCTTTTTGAATTACACTGTCTAAAAATGACACAGGGAATAAAGGAAGTTAAAATATTGACCTAACCAGGGAGAAAAACAATGTTTAATAGTAATACTGTGTGTTTATTTCCTGCAATATAGCATGTTGAGTAAGAATTAGGAATGCACATTAAAAGTGTTCATCCTACATGATACCACTGTGCAAACAGTGGATAAAATCACAATGTTTGCAACATGAAGCAGGTACAAAACAGCTTTTTGGGACTTTTCCATGATCCAGTGTCCAGGCAAAATGTTCAAAGACACTGACAGACAGGGTAGCAAATACAAATATTCTGTCCTAAATCAGAAACTGGAGGTACATATCTGCACCTAGAATACCGTATCTAGCTAGTACCTAAATATATCTAGCAATATAGTTAGGTACTGTATGTAACTATAGCTAAAAAGACAAATGCAGGTGCTAAGAAAGGAGACATGAGAGGATACTGTGCATGATTGATTGGCTGCTGCTTCTCACCAGTGTTTTGACTGGATGTCAATGCATTGTGCAGCATATTGATTGATTGTAAAGCATCCTTGGGTACTGAGAAAGGCGCTACATGTCATAATTGACCCCTCCTAGTGTCTACGTTGTCATGGTTTCCTTGTCTCTTGCATTGTTTTGCTTCCCTTTTCATTATTCCCACCTTTTCATTTGTTTCACCTGTGTCTCGTTACCCCCAGCGAAACATTTCTTTAAAGCCCGTGTTTGTCGCTGTCAGTTTGCTGCTCATTTGTTATTCCTGGCTGCTGTTTGTTATCCAAGCTTCGTTTATCTCTAGTGTTGGTTGGTCGTTCTTAGCGTTGCTTGTGTCATTGTTATAAGCTGCTTCCCCTTTTGTGTGATTTGTTTGTTTGTTTATGATGTATTATCTGACTCTGCGTATTGGCTCTGTGACCCTGGACTGTTCTAAGGATCATGACTCTGGGTTTGTCCGTAATAAATCTCGCTCTTCATGGCATCCGCCGCTCATCATTACACTATATAAGTGTGAAGATGATGATGGTGAAGTCCACCAGTCAGAAGCAGAAGAAACATTGTGCACCTTTTCTAGGTTGGAGGAACCATGCTGTGAATTTTACATAAGAATACGTTTGGGATTGTAGAGGTCCAATCGGTTTAAGGTTAATTACATAGAAACACGTACATTTTGCATATGTAATTTTGCAGAGTGATTGTCACGGATCCCAACAGCCCTTTCGTTGTCCACAATCATTGTCATTGTCTATTTTTAACATGGCAGCAATTGAACTAGTCTAATATGTTTGCTTAAGGATATTTACATTTATGTAAATGTGATAAACTTATGGAACTGCTATTATTTCGTTATACTTAAAATATTTTTTATCAGGGAAGGAGCTTTTACCAAGGCATTCTCGACCATTATTTTTGGCTCAGGGATAAAATACTTGAAAATCCTCATAGGCGTGTTCACGTGTCTAGTTACGTATTACATCATTTCCTCGTGCGGTAGCTTGACATAAGAGCATCATCAGGGCTCTTCCGGCGGATTATCGAGAGAGCGGTGCGACCGCTGTCCGTGGTGCTCAAACGGTATGTAAGCACAATGTTTTAAAACGTTTACACTTTAGTCACATTTACTTTCATTTATAAAATATTATTTGTCCTGAGACAACTGGTATTAGACAATTTATGTTAATACGTTTAAAAAGTTCCCGTCTCGCCATACAAGACAAAATGGCCAGTAGTTAAGATTTGTGCAATTCATCAAGAACATTTTTAATGATTTGGGATACCAAGATAAAGTGATCTGGAGACGTCATTTGAGTATAAATGTTTTCCGTAAGGAAAACATTCTGCTCTTTACTTTAACGCAATGCTCTTATTGTTGCGCGAGCGCGGAAGCGGAGCTCTGTACCACAGTTTGAGACCCGCAGGTAGGCTCGTTATCCATGCTTACAAATATACTGAATGTTTGAGATTACGATGTTCGACATTTCTTATGAATGGCACATTCACTATTCAGATACACATTGGGCCTCACGCAATAACCACTCATATAGGATGATACAAATCAGCTTTTGAACGAGCGATTTAAAGTGACTTGGTGCGAGGGGCCTTTCTAGACTACTACTTTATGTGAACGAACACAGAAATAAGGGGGGCACAGCTGGACCCCTTTGTTTGGGGTAGAAGTTTGCATGTGCTTTTTTAAATAAGCTATAAATGTTGTTATATTGATGTTTTCGTTTGCATATCATCGAAAACAGCTAAGGTGCTCTTTTGTGAATGACACTTCCTGGACAGGTTTCTTCAGCAACACACGTCTGTCCAACAGAAGATAAAATGTATAAGTGGATGATTTGTAAGGTTGATTTCTATGCATTTAAGTGTTAAACAGCTGACAATTAAGTTAAGCAGCATATGCTTGTGGTACACTAAATCTTAGATTTAAACTCCTCTGTTCAAAACTATCAATGTAATTGGAGGAACATTTTAAAGAAAAACTATAATGTAAACAGCTGACAAGATCAGCATGCTTTTATTCAACAATAGTACTGTGGCTGAATGAATATTGTATGCTTGTGCAAATTTTGCGTTTTACAGGTCTGGCTAACTTCGTTTGTTTATGACAACAGGAACAATGTCTGTTACATTAACTGTTTTAAAATGATTACTTGCCGCACTGTATGAAATTCCTGTGATTTCTTTATCTAGTTATTTTTATTAATGACCACAATGATTGTGATTCAAGATGGTGCCGCAGATGACGACACTGGTGAGGAGCTCATTCGTGTTTTGTTTGTTTTTCCGTTTTTGTGTTGCCACATGTGAACCGAACACATCCGCATACAGTTCAGATGTTTTGTTAAATATCAGGCAGTCCATGCCACAAGGCATTGCTCCTGATTCTTCATTTTCAGACAGTTGTTGTTTTTAGTCAGCGGGGCAGCTGCCCTATTCAGCAGACCCAGGCGCGCACACAGACGGGGAAAGCGCGCCGGAGCTCTCGTTAAACCCCGGCAGCGCGGATCACGCAAATCCCCGCCCATCATCCACATGCCTAAACTTCACTGTTTAGGGAACAAAATGGACGAGCTTTCACTGTTTAACAGACAAAACAAGGACTTTTCTCGCTCCGGTGTGCTTCACCAAGACCTGACTGAGTGAGTTGATCCCGGACATCGCGCTCCAGCTCCACGGTTTTCATATATACGGAGCGAACCGAGCTACAGAGCTCTCGGGGAAAGCAGGAGGCGGAATTTGTGGTTACATCAACACATTGTGGTGTACGGATGTCACTTCTATAACGAAATCATGCAGTCCTAACTTTTTAGAATCATGTTTCATAATCTGTAAATCATTCTACTGTCCACGCTAATTCTCCTCTGTTGTGCTGGTCGGGGTTTACGTAGCATCTCATGCGTGCGTGCGAGAGGCACTACAAGTGCCGAACCCGACACCTAGACCCAGCTTTCATCATTGTGGGGTACTTCAATAGAGCCAAACTCACTATCGAATTTCCCAAATACAAACAGCACGTGACCTGCTCCACCAGGGAGCATATCATTTTGGATCACTGCTATACTGTATTAAGAGGTGCATATTGATCTGTCCCCTGTGCGGCTCTGGGCCTCTCTGACCACTGCCTAGTTTCTAGTTCTCCCCACATATAGGCAGAAGCTGAAATGCACCAAACCTGTAGTCAGTACTGTGAAGAAGTGGACTAATGAGGCTAAAGTCAGGCTCCAAGATTGCATGGAATTAAAAGATTGGGGTGTGTTTGACAATGCTACAAGCAGTCTGGATGAATACACGGACACTGTGATATTCTACATCACCTTCTGCGAGGACATCTGTGTTCCCACCAGGACGCACATTAAACACAACAGTGACAATTCCTGCTTTAATGTCAAGCTGAACCAGCTGTGCTGAACCAAGGAGGAAGCATATAGAAGTGGGGATTGGTCACTGTACAATCAAGCAAGGAATTCCCTGAACAAAGAAATCAAAAGCGGCCAAGAAAAACTACTCAAACAAACCGTGTAGAATGATGTCCACCAACGAGCCACCAACCATCTGGAAAAGCCTGCAGGACATCACCAGCTACAAAAGGCCACCCTCCCAGACATCTCGTCAGCTGGCTAACTACCTTAACACATTCTACTGCAGGTTCTGCAGGTACTACAGTCCACACCTCATCAGCGGCCAGCTACCTACTCAGCCTGCCCTGAAGATCTGCGAGGAAGATGTGCGACACCTTTTCAAAAAACAAAAAGAACCTGGCCCTGATGGAGTTTCACCCTGTCTGTGGGCCTGTGCTTGCACCTGTCTTTACAAGGATCTTCAATGAACCACTGGAGCTGTGTGAAGTACCCTCCTATTTCAAATGCTCCACAATAATACCTATACCCAAAAAAGCCACCATCACTGGATTAAATGACCTCTGTGGTCATGAAATCCTTCGATAGACTGGTACTAGCTCATATGAAGGGCATCACAACCACCCTGCTGGTATGCAGTTTGCATACCAAGCCAACAGGTCAGTGGACGACGCAGTGAAAACAGGGCTTTGCCTAATCCTTCAGCTCCTTAAACACCCAAGAATTTATGCCAGAATTCTATTCTTGGATTTTAGCTCAGCATTTAATATTATCATCCTGGCACGACTACACGACTTCAAACTCGGCGTGGCTGCCTCGATCTGCCAGTGGATCACCAACTTACTCACTGGCAGAAAGCAGCTGGTGAGGTTGGGAAAGTTCACATCAAGAACCCAGGCCATCAGTATGGGTGCCCCACAAGGTTGTGTACTCTCCTTGCTGCTTTTCTTGTTATACATGAATGACTGCACCTCCATGGACCCCACAGTCAACATCTTGAAATTTGTAGATGATGCACAGTCATCAGTCTCATGAGACTCATCAGTATCAGACTGACTGTGGTATCATCTGCAAATTTCAGGATGTTTACTGACAGTGATGAGTCTGCTTACAGACAAGGTTGTCCTGTGGAGCATCCACAGTAACCTGGAGCTGAACACAATGAAAACACTGGAGATGAAAGTGAATTCAGAAGTCCCCTGAACCTGCCTACACTCTCAATCCTGGATAGAACTGTGTCGGCATTGGAATCCTTCAAGTTCCTGGGTATTACAATTGCCAAGGTCCTGAAGTGAGACATTAACATCAGCTCCATCATCAAGAGAACCCAGCAGAGGATGTACTTTCTGCATCAGCCCAGGAGCTGATGGCAGTGTAGAACTGGACCATCATAGAATCTGTCATCACAACATTCATTACAGTACGGGGCAGCTCAGCCACCAAGCATGACATCAACATACTGAAGCGAATGATCAGGTCTGCAGAGAAGACCATTGGCGTTAAGATGCCCACACTACTAGAGCTGCTCACTTCCAGAATCAGGAGGTGGGGTGGAGAAAATCACAGCATACCTCTCTCACCCTGACCATCACCTGTTCCAGCTCCTTTCCTCAGGCCAGCACGTTAGCCAAATGACGACCACAACAACCCGGCTACAGAGAAGCTTTTTTCCATATGCCATCACTCGTGAACAGGGTTAAGGTTATAATGCGCATAAACTCTGTGTAATAACATAATCACACACCTAAAACATTTCATCTTGATCATGTCATAGTATTTCACCTTTATCTGCACTTTTTTGCCCCTACCTCTTACCTGCCGATCTACTTATTTTACTTTATCGTTCTACAACGGCATCTCCCAACTGCTGCACGCAACACTTACACACCTTGCATGTGCATCAGTTGTGTGTGTGTGTGCATGTTTGAAATGTTTCTTGTACAGTATGCAAGCAACTGTGCGGGCCAAGCAACTGTAACCAAGAACAAAGTATGCAGGAGCATACTTGTCCAATACAGCCTGATTTTGAATCTGAAATGCAGCTAATTGCTAATTAGCTTATGTCATAACAACATATTGTCCCAGTATTCCATGTGCCTGTCTTATGTGGTTTCAATTTAGTGTGTTTAATTTGTTGTTTATTGTTGAATTTGTGTGTTTACGTTCCTATTTGGTTAAATTAGCATTTTAGGAATGTGTTACGCTCTTCGTGTATATTCCACCCAGTTTGTTTGAATTTCCTTTTATTCATGTTTTGTGTAGCCTGGTAGCATACTGAATAAAAAGTTATTCCATGAATAAAGATTGCATGTTTTGGCTCTTCTTCCTCGCCAATATTTCAATATCCAATATAAAGGAATGGGTCAGAATTATATTTGCTTTCTCTCTGTTTGAAACCCTGATTTTGGTTTCTGCTCTCTAGTCAAGAACAGAAATTACACAGATCTGCGCGTAGGAGGATCAAAACGTTATTTTATTTATTAAAAAAAAAAATTGGCGGGGGATAAACCAAACAGAACTGAACATGGAATACACCATCTAATATTATTTGTCACTACAGTGACAGACTCAATACATGTTACAAACCAAAATCAATTTTAAATTTCTGTAGTTATTGAGGGCCCCCCATCCAAGGAGGTTTCACGGTTACCCTCTGTTCTACGCCCGTGTTTCTCTTCGGGTGGAGCGTCAAACGTGCTAACTCCTAACTAATGAACGGGCACTCCTGTATGGACAAACTTGATGAGCGTTTGCTGAATTTGACGTGGCACAGTCATACGAATCATCTTTACGACAAACGAATGTCACATGTAGGATAAGAAAATGAAGCGAAAATGTTCTTGCATGAGGCCTCTCGAAAGTCAGATGGAAGCTTGAAACTATTTCGGCACTGAAAACGTTTACGTGAAGTTAATTTGTTTGAATTACATGAAGGATGTGTCTGAATTTTGTCAGCATATCTGAAATGGGTTTAGGACTTAGAAAGCTGAAGGAAGGTCTTCCGACAAAAATTGATTGTGGACAATGACTCTGCATTCACGAGTTCACTACTGAACAAACTTGGCACACTTTCACTAAGGGATTTAATCGTGCACCCCAACAGTAAGCACTTATTTTCTGCCCTTTTTCTCTCTCGGCGTGATCTCTCTCCCACTCAAGGCTGTTCTTGTTTTCTGTCTCTTTCTCCCGCACGCAAGTCTTCGTGAGAGACATTTAAAAGGATAATAATATCTATATATAATATTGCATGAGTTCTCACGCTTTCCTTTTCAGGTTGATCGCGATGGACGACGCGGAAAAGCCTGCGTCGGCCGGCCGCCGAGCTGTGCGTAACGGCGTTCCGGAGCGCCGAGCCGCGGTGCTGGTGTCCGAAGCCCACGGGCAGCAGATACTGAGCGTGCTCCGCGGATTCCGCGACAGGGGCGTGCTATTCGACTTCAGCATCCGCGTGGAGAACGACACGTTACCGTGTCACCGCTGCGTCCTCGCCGCCTCCAGCGACTTCTTCAGGCGAGACGGACAACTTGCTAATTTGCTGGAGCTAAAGAGCAGACGGCTTTTTTAATTTTTTTTATTTTTTTTTAAGTGTGATTAAAATGTCATTCTAAATCCCCAATGCTTTCAGATCCTTGTCACATTTAATCGCATCTTCTTGCGTTTCCGTTATAGAGCCATGTTCGAGGTGGACATGCGAGAGCGTGACGACGGTACAGTGACCCTGAGCAATCTGTCCCCGCGAGCCGTACGCGCCTTCCTTGACTTTGCGTATTTGGGCGAGATTGAGATCGTGGAGGAAAACGTAGATATGCTCTTCCAGCTGGCCTCCTTTCTGCAGGTGAGACGAGAAATAAATGCATATAACAGTAGTAGCACAGAGGTTACTGATTTGGACAGCAGAATGTATATCACATACGTACTGCTAAAGAGGTTATAAACGGATTGAATAATTAACCGATTTGTTATGCTGTACAAGAGGAAAATTTCATGGTTCTTTAAACTAAATGACGAGATAAAAAAATGTCATTTAAATTCAGTTCGATTCTCAGATGGGTTCCACCGTATTGTTTGTTTTTTTGTTGTTGTTGTTGTTTTTTGTTTGTATGGTTGTTTTTGTTTTGCGGACAACACAGCATATTTACCGTATCTTAAAAAGTTGCACACAATTACATTTTTAAGGTATCAAATTGAAATGTTTCATAATTAATGTATATTATTTCGTTTATATTATTAAAGTTTCATTTATATTTATTTGCAGGTAGGAGTGCTCCTTCGTGCCTGCAGTGACTTCCTGATCCAGACCCTCGACGTTTCCAACTGCCTTCACCTACTGGCTGTCGCCGAGGGCTACGGTTCGTCGCGCCTCCTGTCCCATGCCACTGATTTCGTTATGGCGAACTTCCACATGCTCTGCTCCAGTCCAGACTTCCTGGAGATGGCTGCAGGGGTGCTGGAGCACTGTCTGTCCTCAGACTCCCTCAGCGTTCCAGATGAGGAGAGCGTGCTCCTCGCTCTGCTCCGCTGGGCTCAGCATGACCCGGAGACTCGTCAGCACATGCTCCCGGGGCTCCTCCCACACGTGCGCCTGCACCACCTCCTCCCTGTCCGCCTGGAGGAGATGCGCCGCTCCGAGGCGCTGTTGCTAAGCGACAGCAAGTGCACGGGCCTGATGGCGGATGCGCTGGTGCACGCCACAGAGTTCCCCGGCACCTTCACCGATGCCCGTCCATCCACGACGGCAAGCTACATCTACGTGCACAAGACGGAGGAGAACGGCACGGCACGGCACGCGTTCTGCTACGACGTGGCGGCCGACCGCTGGCGTGAGCTGCCCCGCGAAGCCTCCCAGCTCGACGACCTGCCAGGCTCCTCCCTGGCCGCCTTTGGAGAGAAGCTGTTTGTCACTGGCGGCTGCCGTGGCAGCTGTGGCCGGGCGGTGCGATTACACATCGCCGAATCCCACCACGATGCCACGGCCGAGGCGTGGTGCTACTGCCCCGCGACAGGCGCCTTTACTCAGGCCCCGCCGATGGGGCAGGCACGCACCATGCACGCCTCCGTCACCGCCATGCAACGCGTCTATGTCATCGGCGGAAAGGCGCACGGGACGCGGGACGCACGCAGCCTGCAGGACGTGGAGTACTACGACCCACTGCTCCGCTCCTGGGTGTCCGTCAGCTCGCTCCCACGACGCGTCTACTTCCCAGAGGCGGCCGCATGTGGCCGTGTGGTCTACGTGCTGGGCTCTGAGCTGGAGGTCTCCGAGGCTTTCAATCCGTCGCTCGACTGCTTCTTCCACTACGACACCACCACAGACCAGTGGTGCCACCTGGTGGCAGAGTTTGGCCAGTTCTTCCATGCCACCCTGGTTAAGGCCGTGGCTGTTAGCGAGACGCTGTACCTCTGCGACCTGTCCACGTACAAGGTGTACAGCTTCTGCCCAGACACGTGTGTGTGGAAGGGGGAGGGCTCGTTTGAGTGTGCTGGATTCAACGCTGGGGCAATAGGGGTGCGGGACAAAATCTACATCCTGGGAGGGGACTACTCGCCCGACGAGGTCACAGACGAGGTGCAAGTGTATCACAGTGGACGCTCCGAGTGGGCGGAGGTAGCACCTATGCCACGGCCGCTCACTGAGTTCCACTGCAAGGTGCTCAGCTTTAACCACTACAGGGACCCCTGGAGGTCAGAGCTTGCAACAACACCATGAGCATGTGTCCACAACTCTCTGGAGCGGTTCAATAATTAGTGGTGTGTGCAATATTCACACATGTGCGCACCCAAAAACACACTAAGTACTGACCTGCTAGAGGGATTCTTAGAGAGAGCTATGCATGTGTTTTCACAAACTTAGATTCACACCTACATATGTACACATACATGCTTAAGCTGAGTACAGATCCCTACATACACACCCATTCACACTCATATATACACACACAGGCTAAGCAACAACAAAGAGACATAACCTCATATATAACTTGTACAGCCATATCTGGTCACTTTTACTTAAAAAATTACTAATGTTGAGATGTAAACAAATGCCTCTAGTAAAACAGAATTACATGCAAATAGTAAAAGCACACAGACACAGTGAGAAACTATTCAGTCATCACATCAGCAAAGAGGAAAAAAAGGCTATTAAATTTGTCAGCAATATCAGTGCAAAGCAATGGGAAAAAAACAAATTAAATATACAGCAATAGACCAAAAAAACCTTCAACAATAAAAATATGATAGAAAGTTAATAACATCAACATATTGATAAGTTTAGGCACTGATATTTTTCAGTGCCTGTAAAATATACACTGAAAAGCCACTTTATTAGAGACACCAATCTAGTAGTGCACTAGACCTCCTTTGGCCTTCAGAATCACTGCAATTCATCATGATTTAGATTCCACTAGGAATCTTGGCCCATGCGGGCAGGAGAGCTTCTCACAGTTGCTGCAAATTAGATGGAGGTACTGGCATGCTTTGAACAGCGCATTCTACCTTGTCCCAGAGATGCTCTGTGATTAAGCTCTGGGGACTATGGAGGCCAAGGAAGTGAGGAAAACTCACTGTCATGTGCCCATAACCAATCCATGACTATATGACCCTTGCTGCATGGCGTATTGTCCTGCTGAAAGTGTCCTCCTGCCATTTGGTAAACGGCTGCCACGAAGGAATGAACTTGGTCAGCCACAATATTTATGTAAGCCCTACTCTCCATCCACAGGTATGGGAGGATCCGGTGTGCGCCTAGAAAACATTTCTCATACCATTACTCCACCAGCCAGAACTACTGAGACCTGACAGAAAGGGCTCGTTGCTCATGCCAAATTCTGACCTTTCCATCAGCATGGTGTAACAGAAATCTGGATTCATCTGATTTGAAATACCTGGTGGTATTTTTCCACTGCTTAGTGATCCAGTATTTGTGCTCTTTTTTTTTCCACTGGTGCCTTGCCTTTCTGTTTCCCTTGGACAACAGTGGCAGTTGAACTGCTCATTGGGCGTTATAAGGAATGATGAGTTGTGTGTTCAGACACATTAATTGGAGCACCTGTGTTGTATTTGGCTGTAATTTGCTTGACTGTGCTCTTCCAGTTTTTTGCAGGATGATTCTTGACACCCTCCTCTGACCCTTTTCAGATATGTCTGTCCACAGGATTCCCCTTCACTGGATGTTTTGCTCAAGCATACCATTCTGAGTATACCCTCAACACTGTTGCACAAGAAAACCCCACAAGGTTGGCAGCTGTTGAAAATACTGACCCTGGCTAGTTTAGCACCGATAACAATACCTCATTCAAAGTTGTTCAGATCGCTCGATTTAGCATTCTAATATGGATTCACACTGAAACTGGTCCATGGACTTGATTTTTTGCAGCCCTCTTGGGTCATGTGTATAATTTCCTTACAGGAAAGCTCCAGCTGTGAAAGGGCAAGTGTCTCTAAAGTGGCAATTTAGTGTATATTACAAAAGAAACTAAGGCCTGTGCTGTGAATGTATCACAATATTCTATTATGAACAGTACAACAATGTGTGCACAGCTGCTGAATACAGAAATATATTAAGCAAAAAATATATAAATGTATTTGTATGTCAGAATCAAACTTGGAAAAATTTAAATTGCTTTCTCATTAACCATGAAGCGTGGTTAACTGCTGATTCAGTAGCTTCATTCACTAACTCACTGAAAGAGAGCTTTTTTTTTTTTTTTTTTACATGCATTCTTTTCACTGATACCATTTCTCAGACCTGTGCTTTCAAGTGTCATTTGCCACTCATATTTTGGCCTGCTTTGATTGCACATAGTGTACCTGTAGGACTTGGCTAACCAAAGTCCTTCAAATACTGCTGACGTTCCAACCAGGTCCATTGGTTGCTATTGCGTCGTCTAGTGGTAGCAGAGTATACCGTGCCTATAGTATCTCAATTTCTTTTTTGCCACCTTTTGAATTACACTGAAGTGATAAAAACATGTACATTTGTGAGTAATGTTTTCAAAACTTTCATATCATATAGTTCCACACATGGGTGAGAATGTATTTGATAGTAATTTGAAAACATTTATTTATCATAGTTGTCGTGATTTATCTTTTATACTGGGTTCACATTGGCGATGCGTTTGACCCATCTGTGTGGAGAAGGGAGGAACAGATCACTTTAATCTGAAACTGACCAGCATACTCTAATTCTCAGATTTCTGTTTTTCTTTTCTTTGTCCCCTTACTTTACTGCCTATCTGCATGCTTGGCCTGCTAATTAATGTGACTCACTGTGAGGTTTTCCGCTGTTTATACAGCAGTCAGGTTTGACTGGACATCTAAATGAAGCCTAAGATGATTGATTTGCCAAGATGACTCAGGCACTGACTCATTTTAGAGTGATTTTGTTTCCCAAAGGTACTCATGCAACTCTAGAACAATAAGTCACAACATAGGCTGTGTAAAACTGCATCTTTGTGTTAGTGTGTGCCATTTGTATATGTGTGTGCATCTGGGTGTGTATACCAATTAAAGTCTGTAAACGTCACTCCAAAACTCAGAATGTAATGTCCATTTTAAGTTTCCACATCCCTGCAATAAAGGATATGCTTGGAGTTGTCTTACTTGTTTTATACCTAGGTGTTTAAGACCATTGGCACATTCTCATATCAGGAGTCACAGAGCCACTTGATTGATTTCACCTGCTGTAATACCACATGGTTGTGTTTGATGGCACGTATTGTATTGTGCAGAGCTCCACGCTTTCCATTCCATATAGGTCCTTGTAAAGCCTTGTTTCCTTTCAGAGGTTTACCTGAAAATGCTAACCCGAGTGAAAGCCAGTCTTTTTTAAACAAACATTTTAATAGTTGTTTTTATTGAGTAACACTTCCTACAGCCTTGCTTCTGTTATTTACTAGCAATTCAAAGAAATAACAGAATACATGAAAATCTATTTTAAATAGGGCTTCTCTTTTTGGTTTCTTTTAAAATATTATTATATGTAATAGTATCAAAATCTCCAATAATAAATATGTTAGGAAAATGTTTTGGGTTTTTTTAAACTTTTTTATTCTACTACATGTAAGCCTAAAATGTTTACATGTCAAATAAATGGAGGCTTACATTCAAGATCATTTAAAACATACTTTGCAAGTGGAAAATGAAAAATGAAAAAAAAAAAAAAAAAAAAAAAAAAGTTTTGAGCCATCCTTGTATTACATGTTTCATCTATGTAACGGTAACTACTAGTACATTAGGAGCTCAAGCTCTTCTTTTCTAGTAGTAAGGAAGAGGCTTTCTCGGTCTCCAAACCAATCGGCGCCATCTACAGGAGACAGGGGGGTAACGTTACATATGCTTTCATTCCAATTGTACATCGCGAACGAGGTTAAGAGTTCACGCGTCCTGGTAGGATTTGACGAGCAACCACATGAGCAGAACTGTGATCAATACGATCATAAAGTTCAGAAACAGCTCCTGCGTAGATCGGTCCATCTCTCATGAACAGGATGTGGTTACAGTACAGGAGTACAGCAAGGGAGATAGAAGATGAAGTTCTTGAAGAGTCCTCTAGCTCAACATACACAACTCTAGCAGAGAAAGAGAGGGAGAAATGGAAAGGCAGGTCTTGTGGGAAACCAGAGCAATATTCAATACAGCCAGTCATTTTAGGAGCAGTTTAAAAAAATGTTCTGTGCACACACACACACACACACACACACACACACACACACACACACACACACACACACACACACACACACACACACACACACACACACACACACACAAATGTTGGCTTAATAAAGTCTCCTGAAGTCATGTCCAGGTTTAAATCCACCTGTTATCTCTGAGTTTCAAATTCTCCTCTTTCATCTGCCCAACTGCTGCTACGGTTTCCACCCTGATGGCTCACTGACCTCAATCAGACTTACGTAAACACTGCTAAGCTTGCATGCCTAAATACTGCTGTTGTTAAGGGACAGGGCAAAAATGGACCAAAAACATTTCAGTTGAATATTAACAGCAATTCTCGAGGGCCATTGAAATTGTTGATAAATAATAATGAATTTGTTTATTTGTTAAGAGTTATGGTAAAGATAAACTTACACTGTCTTACACTGTATAGTAAAACATATCAGTAGTAATATATGTATGTAGCAACCCCCCCAGACAACAACAACAGAAGAAAACACTACTGGGCCTTTCTTAATTTTTCAGGAGCTTGGCTTTGAAGATTAAATATGACACCAATAAACAGTATATTAACTATGCTTTAAAGTCTGTTGTGTAAAATATATGTACAAACAGAATTTGTGTAGCTGAAGACTGAGGCATGACAGCATGCCGACTGATCTTCCTATAAGAGAGCATCATCATTAAGCATCGGGCACCTGTACAGGTGTTTGCTTACCTGCCCAAAACAGGCTCAAAACACACCTGCACAATCTTGAGGATCAGCAGTGACACACCCGTAGACGGAGGTGACAAACCCCTCTCGAGCTTTCTGTCTGTCTTGCCCTGCCTCTCTCCTTTCTCTGGATCCCCCAGATTCACTCTCCCTAAAGTACTTGGGCCATCCGCCCAGAGTGGGCCTTGACACATCTGTGCCGTGATGTCACAGTGCAGTTATAAGACCACTGTCCAGGGAAATAGAGCTCTCTCTGTGTGTGTGTGTGTGTGTGTGTGTGTGTGTGTGTGTGTGTATTTGCAGGGTTACATTACCAATGAGTACCAAAATGCCTTCACGTACCTCACGAATGGTAAAAGCTAATATGATTAATGCCCTGCTTTTTGCTGATTTTCAATATTTTGCTTGAATTTGCTTGAATTATGTTTTTGGTGTTGTGTTTAATATAATGTAATAAATTGTGGTGCCATAATCCAAATTCTGAAAATATTGTTTGAATAATAAATAATACTATTTATTTATAGTATTTATAGTATTGTTTTTGAGTGGGGGTGGGTTGGGGTCAGAGATCAGCTGAACCCCTGATTGTGAAATATTGCACAGATCTGTTCTGGACAAATGCTGAAGGTTTTCTGGAGATATCTGTGTTATTTTTTACCAAGTCTTCTATTGTTCTGGGATCAGTCTGAGCCTACCCACAGATATAGAAGACGTGTGTCATTCGGAGCATTGTCTGCACTTCTTCCGCATGACATAAATTACCTTATGGAACTGACTCATGCCTAGCATAGCTTTAGTTCAAAGGCTTGCACTTTATATAACTTACATATACATACATTGGAATAGCTGTGGCAGACAAATTTGATGAAGTGACTCTATGGGGACAATAGTGGTCTTAATGGGTCCCATAAGGCACATTTGTAACAATATGAGTGTGTGTGTGTGTGTGTGTGTGTGTGTGTGTGTGTGTGTGTGTGTGAGAGAGAGAGAGAGAGAGAGAGAGAGAGAGAGAGATAGAGAGAGAGAACCAGTGAAAATACCAGGCATCTCTCAGATAAACAGCTGTTCTTTGCTGATTATATAGTTGAATGTAGGAGTATCTGACTGCAGCATAGCACAGTTTATTGTTTTCAGGAGATCAGATTTGATAGCTTAGTAAACCCTAGCTGACTCGTGCATACTCAGACCAAGACTGTAGTGTGTGTGATTCCAAACAACATCTACATTCCTCATCCATCTGATCCAGATACTGCAATGATCCTGGAGAAACCAAGGTTAATGTCAAGGAGACATGTGTGTCTCACTGACACAGCTTCACTGTTGTTGCAGTAGTGTCTGCTTCTAACTCAAATGGAGCTCTGTATGATTTTATCCTTTTTTCTCAGTTCCAGTGCTGTTTGATTTTCACATAGAATGTATCTTATGCCATGGCTCAGTGAAGCATTCAGCTTTATGTGTAATCAAATATTTGTACTCATTAGCAACTTTTTTAGGAACACCTTTGCATCTGCTCATTTGAGCAGCAGCGCAAATGCATAAAATCACGTGGACACAGGTCAAGAGCTTCAGTTAATGTTTATGCAAAAAAAAAGTTTTGGCCTCCTGGAGTTTTCTCCAGTCTCCAGAATTTACCCAGAATGCTGTGAAAAACCAAAACCTTCATGGGCTTCAGTTCTACAGGCCGAGAATGGCCAGATCGGTTTGACCTGACAGGAAGGCTATGGTTAATATAACAACCACTGCTTACCACCATGGTAGGACAACGAAGCATCTCAAATTGGGCAACACATCGAAAGTTTGAGATGGGTGGGCTCCAAGCCCAGGAATCTGAGACTTCACTGGCTCACTAAAACTGGAAAAAGTTTGGAAAAACACTGTCTCATCTGAGATTTCTATTGTAATTTGCAGATTAGGTCAGAATTTGGCATAAACCTCACGAATCCATGGACCCAACCTGCCTTGTGTTAACAGATCCTACTGTCTCTGGTGTAATGGTGATGATGTGGGGAATATTTTCTTAACACACTCTGGGCCCCAAGTTGCCATCAAGCATCGTTTGAATACCACATACTTTTATGGCCACGATTCACCCTTAAAATGGCTACACAAGGCATGACAATGTGCCATGAGATAAAGCCTAGCTAAGTCATCGCAAACCGTTTCCATGGCCATGACAATGAGTTCCGCGTACATCAGTGACCTCTGCAGTCAGCAGATCTGAATCCAGCAGGACACCTTCTAGACATGGTACGGAGACAGAGATTCACGGCTGGCAGATCTGATGCAATTACATAATGTGATCGTGTTGACATGGACCAGAATCTCAAAGGAATGTTACTTTCACCACATGGATCCATGCCATAAAGAACTGAGGATGTTCTGATAGTAGTGAGTCTAGTGTTCCTCATAATGCAGCCAGTAAGTGTAGAAATGCATGGTTGGAATTCATCGAGTGCAGCGCTCAAGAAAAGAATACAGTGGCACCATTTAAAAACATTTCAACAGGTATTAAAATATTACAAAGTCAAAAAAATTCCCAATATGCTTCCCTGAGTGCAGTTTTGAGCTGAGCCTGAAAACATGCTCATGCATGTTGGGTGCATGAGCATCTTGCACCCACTGTGAGTAACACATATAGTAATTTATACAGTAACACATATAGTAGCACATATAGAAACACACAGAAACACAAATAGCAGCACATATAGTAACATATAGAAACACAGGTGAATTTAAGGAGACAGATAAGTGTCAGTCTAGGATTTGGATTTCATGTGTCTTATCATATACCTGGATAGTTCTACTGCAATAGACCAGAGTGACAAACTGTTCATTTGGAAGCTGAAAGAAAGAAAAATCATTAAGAAAGGAAAAAGTCCTTAGAAAAAGTGTTTAAAAAACAGGCTCAAGGACATCATGTTTATATTAACAGCACAGGTTCTCTTATTACTTCTGTGACTGATTTTCTAAAATTGCACTGATTCAAATAATGATGTTTTGGGAAATGATTGTAGAGCAAACTAGTCAGGATAGAATGTTCCAGAAACACTCTCTCTCTCTCTCTCTCTCTCTCTCTCTCTCTCTCTCTCTCTCTCTCTCTCTCATGCAGCTCCTCACAAGGCTCTTCACACGGCTAACCTACATAAGCACTAGAAATAGACTTTGCTGGATTCCTCTCTTAAGCCCCAATTAGCAATTACTGAAGAAGAGCCAGGACTAGCTCAAAAATAGAACAAAACAAACACACACTTTAGTAAGAGGGGTCTTTAGTGGTGGTGGTGTTGTTGTTGTTGGTGGTCAGGAGCCCTGATATACACAGTAATAAAGAAACTGACTTGATAGGCGCACCAGCTCCTGATTACAACTTAAAAAGGGAAGGACACCTTTAGTCTTACTTCCACACTTGGAAGAGAGAGAGAGAGAGAGAGAGAGAGATTGCTTTGGAAGATGCATTTCCAGCACCTCAGTGTCTTTAGTCTATGACCCTGTAAGGTGAATGCTTGTTTTAAGAGCATGCGTATCACACATACACAGACACGCACGCACACACACACACACACACACACACACACACACACACACACACATACACACACACACACACACACACACACACACACACATACACACACACACACACACACACACACACACACACACACACACACATACACACACACACACACAAGGTATTTTAAGAGAGAACAAATCACACAATCACACACTCACCTCCAGCATTTTAAAAAGCATAGCTTTAGTGTCTCTTTCTGTGCTGGGTAATTAACATGCATAGCACATACCAATGGAGCTAAGCCCTTTCCCGGCATGTCCTGGCTGCAGTAGTGATCCTGCTGACATGTACACGCTGGCAGGAAGCACTGGCAGATGCTTTTCCCTAACAGTAATCAACTGTGGCAAAAGTCCCTTCTACCAGGGAAGAACTGGAACAAAAGAATAATGGAATAATGGAAGTGATCAATAGAATAGAAGTGAACTGGCAAAAAGAATCATATTTAGGCTACTTTTGTTAGACATGATTTATTCACAATGATCACTGGATGTAGCGAAATTCCACACTGGAACTCAAGGAGTTAGACTTCCCTCATCGTTAAGGTTTGTAAGCTAGATGACAAAGAGATTAGTTCTAAAGGTCTCCTCTTTGTAAATGTAACTGTCACAAACTATATGATCCTTCACTTTGCAAGTCATCAGCAGAGAATTTTCCTAAGCCTAAACGAGCATGCCTCAGCTGTTGCCATGGCGCCAAGCCCTGTCTCCATAGCAAAGGGTCTTCTCTTTGGCGTCAGTGGATGACTCCAGCAGACAGGTGGAGCACACTCATGGACTTTGTTGTATCACACATTGAGACACACCCGAACGCCTTTCACCCGACCATCCGACAGTGGTGCGGCACATCAGCACTGGACAGACCCCTGCGGCCACTGGGGGTCGCGTGGTGAACGTGACGGACGTGTAACAGACTAGCGCAAGCTTGGTCGTGTTCTGAGAAATTCTTTCTAAGTGTTATAGATCTTTTACATAGTGGTTTCATTTTAAAGTGCCTACTTTTGGAGGATGTGCTATGATGTTCATTGATGGTTATTAAACAGAGTGCCCCTTTCAACATCTCCGTAGCTCCCAAGACAACCTATTTAAGATACTGCCATATAAAAGGGATTCCTTCCTTATGGCCAGTGCTAGAATTCTCACCCTTGGGTGTCAGTGACTTACAGTAGCTTTCATATTGGGTACGGTTACAGCTTAAAAGGGTGAAAACAACTGTAGGCTTAAGACTTTTTTCCAAGTCTTCTGTATTCTTTAAATTACTTCATACCTTTAATGTAACTTTTCATAGTCTGCTCTACTAATACTACTTGAAATCCGACATCTAGGTCTCAGTGTGCTCAAGCAACCAATCTCACATAACCTCATTCTCATACAAGCTTACATCCCCCCTCTCCCCTCACTGGACAGACCACTTCTCATTTCATTTGATCTTGCAGGCTATTGATTTCATTAGAGTTTGTCAGAGATCCAAAGGTGCTTGACAATTAATGGCTGGAAATGAAAGGAATGAAAAGGATCTGATGGACTAAGGACAATTTCTGCATGATAAATTCCAGAATAATAGCATGAGTTCCAAATAAATAAACAAACAAACAAACACATGGATAAATGAATGAATGCACGAAAGATACCAGTTAACTCTGAATCAGAAGGTTGATCTGAAGGATGCGTGCACATCTACCTTAAACCAGCTCAACTCTGCAAGTATTAGACATGGAATTAGATATGTCATGAAGGAGAGGTCCATAAAGAAGATGAATGATTTGAAACGAGAGCTGTTGACAAAGTATTAAAGAACCAACCAGTGTTAGTATTGCAAGCTAAATACAGCTGCTGGAGCAAGAATCACATGTCAGCAGGTTAGATTACACTGAAGTGGCAAATTACTCTGCAGCTGCTTTTTCCTGCTAGATGGAACTTTCTAGAACAATAAGTTGCAGTAAGATTAACTGGGCTTTTCCTCCTGATATGCAGAAAACAGGACAGTTATTTGCGAAACTGAGCAGTACTGTCTTTATTGTACAATTGCAGAACGCAAGCACAGAACTGAAAGAGCTAACAAGAAGACCCAGTACTGAGACCTAAATGTACTTAAAACTAACAGTCCAAAAGGTCCACAACAATTTGAATAGTTCTTTTTTTTTTTTTGGTCACAGATGAGAGTGCAAATAAATACTGCACTCCTCATACTGTTCCAGTTACAATGACATGCACATATAATCATTCAGAGATCAAATATGGTATTTAATTATTATCCTAACCAATATTAATATGTAAATTATTGCCAACTCAGGCTAAATTAATACTAGAATTATTACAAATTATCATAATTAAGATGATCAGAAATGATCTGTACGTCTTCAATATTTTTTTTTAAATGACAAGAAAATTAGAGCCTTACAAAGAATGAAACATACAGTGACATTCCAAAGAGAAACTTCTGCTATTCTTATTGCAAGCATTACAGAAAGCCAAATCACACATTAGGAGATACGCTGATTCATGCCATTTAACATGTGAAATTCCCTAACAGTATTTTCAGGTTCAGTCTAGCATCACTTTCAAAATGATTTTTTTGCAAGTCTTCTTATAGGCAGAAAGACGTTTAAGCCTACCAACTGACACAAAAGGTCTAGAAAATAGCACAAAAGAATTCCAACACTGATAAATTAACTAAAAACATCCATAAAGCACAATTAACTAAAAAACAAACAAACAAACAAAAAAAAACCCCAGGAACTATAAAATAGACTAATAAGCATGCTAAGTGCGATCTTCGAAATGGAAACAAAGGACATCAAACGCACTGACGCCTTCGAACTGTAATAATAGAGGAGTTTATGGCCCCACAATAAAGTCGACAGAATTACATGCATTTGATGTGAGGACCCGTTTCACAGGATGTGGCGACGCCAGATGCGGCCTTTCATTAGAGGTGCTGTCTGGATAGGCAAGTCTGCGCCAGTACAGCCAGGCGCAGTCACGGCGCAGATCCTGTCCGAGACGACGCGCGTTGTCGGCTATGACTTAATGCGTCCTAGGATGGAAAATACATTCATGGGTCTCTTGCTGCTTTCGCAATTTGTCGTTCTCAAAGCGGATGACGTGAAGCTAGACGATTTAGCGGCCAAGGTCATCTCGGACTTTGTGACCTCAACTGAATTCGGCACCGTGCGCTCCGTTTGCAAGCCCGTGCCAAACACGATGAGCTTGTGTCATGGTATTGGGTACGAGCACATGAGGCTGCCGAACCTCCTCGGACATGACAGCGCGAGGGAGGCGCAGCAGCAGTCGGCCGCGTGGATACCCTTGGTTACCAAGCAATGCCACGGCGACACCAGGAAGTTTCTCTGCTCTCTCTTCGCCCCTGTGTGTTTACCAGAGCTCACGGCACCCGTGCGTCCATGCCGAAGCCTCTGCGAGCGCGTGCGGGACGGGTGCCTGCCGGTGATGAGCGCGTTCGGGTTCCCGTGGCCAGATACGTTTAACTGCAGCCGGTTTCCACTCGGAGCACAACTCTGCATCCCTGGAGCTGGAGATGTTAGCCCTGTGGATGTTACTGAAATGTCCAAAGGTTCCTTCTGATCATAGATTTTTAATCAGCCCAAATGCCGCTCTTTAATGGCATGCCGACTGATGTAACGCAGGGTTGTTTCTTTGTTGCATATTAACTGATCTTTATCAAATATTTAAAGTGTAAATGTATTGCAAAATTTGACTTGGTCATATGGGTAGCTTTTAGTAAACGTACCTTAACACAAATACAAAGGACCACACAAAGTCACTTTTGCGCAGTGTGACTTTCTATAAAGGTTCTCGTGGGTAATTTACAGGTACGGTGTTATGCGACGCCTGCAGCACGGCATCAGAGGCAGAGAGCGACATCCAGAAGAACTTCTGCAGCAGTCAGTTTGGTGAGTGATTTCCGTGACCTGAGACTCGTTTTAATGCTTGACCTCAATTGGTTCGGATGAAAAGGTGGGCATTACGATTGGAAAAAAAAAGACAAATTCATTCATTAAACCATGCCTTGTTTTAATCCCAGCCTATCAATGAGTTTAGGTTGGTTACAACATCGCTGAAGAAATGAGGGGAAGGAAGCTGATTGACAGTAGTAAATTCGCTTGCCTCGGTGGATATTAGATTTCCTAGAAAAAAAATATGTAACTTGTGTTTGACGAATAGTTGCTGGGTTCGGGTGGTGCGGTGTCTTGGACATCATGGAAGTTGACTCAGAATCCACTCCCGATCTATGTGCGAATGAATGAGATGTGTGGCGCTGTAGGTGGAACAGCCGTGACTTTTCAAAAAAACAAAAAACAAACAATCCTCACACCCTTGTTGTAGGTAATAAACCAGCTCCCGCTACCTTTTTTCCTTCTCTGATTGCTATGTTCCTCCCCGTTTAGCTTTCAGGCTTCAGATTGGCTCCTCTTCCCTGGAGGGGACGGATCTGCGCCTGGTGTCTCAAGGACGGAGTCGAGTGCTTCGCTGGAAGGGCGGAGAGCGAAAGCAGCAGGCTGATGCGCAGCAGAGGGAGCTCTGGCTGCCCGACGCGGCAAACTGTTCCTGTCAGGCACTGGAAAGCCAGCTTGCCGGGTCCTTGCTGGCTCTGGCACGTATGGTGGAGGGCCGCATGGTGCTCTCCAGTCTTGTGAAGTGGTCTCGCAACGAGAAAGATCTGAGGAGGTTTATTAGGAGACTGGCCAAACAGCAGTGCTGAAGTTACTGTCAGTGCTGAGTAAAGCTAGAAAAGTTAGAGTTTGCTGTTTTGGGTAAAATGTTTTATACAATATAACGCAGTGAAGAAAATAAGCTCCTAGAATAAATATATGCTGGTGTAAAATATGTCTAATACTGTAATAACATGTTTAATAATCTAATAATTTGGGAATTAGGCAACATCATGACTCGTTAAGATTTAAGAAATAAGATAAAAATCTAGTTAGTTTTATTAGAAACTCAGTACATGTATACTCTAAGAATATACGATAACTATTCTTATATGTATTGTATTAGAAATGTAATTTTTTAAAAGACATCGTACAGGAAATAATTTATGTAAATTGTCATGGTTGTGATGAAACATTGTTTTCAGCTAGTACTGAACATCCGAATCACATCTCTTTAAATATTTCAAAGTATCTAAAAAATTTAAGTTTAAAGGTTACATTAGATGAGTGTTTATATTTTTACAGAGGAAGGCACGCTTTAATGTATTAATGGATATAGTTCATTTTACATGTCTTGCACATATTTTACATATTACATGTCATGAATACATGGTGTGAAAGAGAGAACACAAGAAAACAAAGTTATAAACAAAAAAAACAAAACAAAACAAAGATAAGAGAGAAGCAAAAGTAACTGAATCCGATTCATCTCACACCTGCTGCGGTGAGCGATGTTCAAATGCAAAACTCCACCCTTCGCAGCTAAAGGTATGTCTGTTCTCACTTCAGTATAGGTTGGAATGCAGGTGGACACAATATGAAAAGGAGCCAAGTACAGGAGTGAAGTGGAGGTAAATGTGAAGGCACGTTTGGGTGAGCCTCATGTTGCAAGGGTCCGTTCTCACACTGCACTCTGTGTAAGAAGAGTACCGATCAATAATTCAGAGCATGAACCTGATTGGCTGGGACATGACTAGTCTCCCTCTGCCCACACTTTTCTCTCTTCCTACACACACACACACACACACACACATACACACACTCACACACACACACACACACACACACACACACACACACACAAAGAAAGTCCACTTGTTCAGGTCTTATCTGTATCCTTTCCATTTTTCTACATCATCCTTTAAACCATCCCTTCTTGTCATCTTTCAAGTGGAAGAACGTTCACAGGTGAGGCAGGCTATTTCAGGTATTTTATGGACAGTGGGATGGATGTTGAAATGTTGTGTACATCAGTGTCGTTTACATCACAACTGACCTAAGTACAGTTCTAACATACTATAGTGTGGTTTTATTTGGGGGGGGGGGGGTTTGTTTTGTTTTTTCTCAGAAGACAGCTATTATCTGGCTCTTATCTGGGATTGGCAAATTATTGTTACAGGTGTCAGTTTCCATAGTGAGTGTTAAGTGACTGAGAATAGAATAGAATAGAACTGAGGACAGTTCTTACATGTTTCAATGCAGACTGCTTTCACTGAGTGTTGTATAGCGTACTGATCTCAGTATATTTTAAATGTTACTCAGTAGGTAATAAGTCATACTATTAATACTATTTACCTTCTGCATGTTCAGTGACTGACCTGAGTACAGTCTCTATGACTCCATTGGTTTTTGGTATTACAGTCTCTGGTTACTCTGGTTCAGGAGAATACTCTGGAAGGACTCGTGGATTAAAGGCTTAACATGAGAAAGACTCATGAGAACACCAAAGTACAAAAATGTAAACAAAGATGGCATTTTTAAACTTTGTAGTCTCGTGTATTGTCTTGTAGGTGATTTCTTTCACTTGTGTGTGCACAGACATTTTGATGAAACAAAAAGTCTAAGTCTGTTCATAACAAAACAAACCATCAGATATCAAAGTGTCTCACAGCATCCATCCTGTCACCACTGACTGTATGACAGCACCCAGCCGTTTATTCACTGAGGCGTTTTCCATACTTTGCCTTCCCCCTAAGCCTAATGTCGCACAGCCTGTTGCTGAGTGTCGGCCAATTTTCAGCCCCTCCATGTGTCAGAGTTTATGCTATGTGTCTTTCACTTACATTGAATAAACATGATTTCCTGAAGTTGTGTGAAAATATTTAACACATTTAGACAGACTAAAAGCCCTATTCAAGTAGTCCTGATCAGCCACCAGCATGTGAGAGTGCTTCTGCGATGTGGTTGAGGATAGTGAATCATGCCCATGACTTTGTGGACCCATAGCCATGGTCTCGGCAGCCATCGGTCTGGCCTTCCTGCCCCTCCTGCTCACGCTGCTCATCCGGTACCGGTATTACTTCGTACTGTTCTACCGGGCCGTGCTGTTGCGCTGGGTGCAGGACCTCGTAACGGGCATCAGCAGAGAGGAGCGAGTGTACCAGTACGTCTTGACGCATGCCATTCCGGGCGACCCTGACAGTATCCTCGACACCTTTGACGACTGGTGCACCAAAGTGGAGTTTATTAGCCACATAGGTCCGAAAAAAGGTAAGAACACACACGTGTGTAGTGCCAGGTAGTTGGTCATTCTCTCTATAACAATATTAACACATGAAACGTGAGGAATCTTAGGTCGACATGTAGGTACTAGGAATTTTGAAACAAAAACAAAAAACAAACAAAAAAAGAAAGTAAATAGGTAACCCAACCGAAACCCACACAAAAATGGTGAAATAACGCTTACATTGTTAAAATAAATCCAGCTGCACAGATGAACACGGAATCATTTTAATCGTTTATTTCTGTTAAAATGTAGGCTTGGCCATTTGCCAGTAGGTGGCACTGTTAACCAGTCCTGCACTTTTCAACGGCTCATTTTTTTACATAATGAACAAGTTTAACGATTAGTGCTAATAACATGAATAATGTCTGCCACACGCTTAAAAGTTCAAGAAGTTAAAGTCCTGGCACGATTTTGGCGTCACCACCGTTGTTTCATTAATTACTTTTACCCGCTGTCTTGAGATCAAATCCAAATGGATGGGACAAAATCCTGTCGAGATGTTTAATCCCTGAGCTTCAACTACACCACTTTGAATTGCACATGTTACACTCATGCTGGGGAGGAAGTCGGGGCGCAGATATTGAGCGTGGTGAGCAGTGCCCGTAGTTGGTCTCACCTGTGCGCTTCAGGGATGATCCTGGACCGGCTGCTGAAGGAGCACCAGCCTCTGACGGTGCTGGAGCTGGGCACGCACTGCGGCTACAGCGCCGTGCGCATCGCCCGATCCCTGCCGCTCGGAGCGCGCCTCTACTCCGTGGAGATGGATCAGCGAAACGCGGAGGTGGCTGAGAAGATCGTGCGCTTGGCAGGGTTCGACGACGACACGGTGAGTCACTCGGCACCTGGTCTCAGAAGTAGGGATATAACGGTATGCATATTTTCAGATCTGATACGATTTTCCTTTCTGAAGTAAAGATTAAACTCCCTATTTGTTGTTTTATGTGTTAAAATGGATTGTACATAACTTTAATTGTATACTACCCAAAGCGGTTTGTCTTTGTTATTTTTAGAACGAAAAAAAAAATTGCATGTCCTTAAGTGACCTTATGAAACTATGTAACTGAACAAGATGCTGCACATATTTTAAACTAGAGTTAGTGTGCTATTACTACAAATGCTTTTTTTTTTTCTTTTTTTTTTTAAAGATGTTTGAGCTCCTTCAGGTCATGACCTCCGCCCTCCACTCGCCGGCTCATGGCGTGCTCTCCCTCCTACCACCCACAGGTGGAGCTGATCGTGCGCCCCTCGGACGAGGTGATCCCGTGCCTGCGCGAGAACTACGGCGTCGAGCGTCTCGACTTCGTCTTCATGGACCACTGGAAACGGTGCTACCTGCCCGACCTGCAGATGCTGGAGGGTAGCGGGCTCCTCGGCGAGGGCTCCGTCATCCTCGCCGACAACGTCATTTTCCCCGGGGCGCCGAACTTCCTGCGGCACATCCGCCGCTCGGGCCTGTACGAGCACCGGGTGCACCGCGCCATGCTCGAGTACATCAGCGGCATCAGAGATGGCATGGCCGAGCTCATCTACCGCGGGGCCAAGTGAGATTGGGAAGGGCTCGCTGGTTCTGTTTCCAAAAGGCTGTAATGGTCGTGAGCCCTTTTTGAAAACCTTGCCTGTTTCTTGTGAAATGCCGTCATGAATATAAGAATGATACAAAGGTTCCAGATAGAAAGCGTAGTGTTCGTCTGTCGCTAGTACTCCAGGGACAAAGCGGAGGACTTCAGCTGGTTGTCTAACACGGCCTACGGTTAACCCTTCAGCCTGCAGTCGTCTTAACAGACTCACTAAAATAATATGACTATTACCTGGGAAGATAAATAGAGCTAATCAAGACACCATTTTATATTAAAATGCATCGAATTATTTCACTGATAATTAATATATGAAAGTTGGATTGAGATTGAACCCCTATGGTCCTGTGCATTTAGGTTTCTGTGATTTAGATTGATTGCTCTTATTAATGAACACATTGGGTAAACATATTAAAGTGTTGTATGACTGCCCAATTGAAGTCTCCCACTGGAAATTAAGGTATATTAAAAAAAAAGAGACAGATTAATATTTTCCTGTTTATTTACAAATACACTGATTCTTCAGACCAGTAAAAATAAACAATGCTGTACAAAGTTTATATAAATTAAAATTCTACAGGTCAGTATGCTAGACGGAGCTTTCTTAGTTCACTTAATCTCACTGACAGTGCAACTATTCTAAAACAAGGAAGTCTGCAAGGAAAACCACAAAATACTACCTAGGGCAGGATTAATGGATGAAGTATTCCTTTACTGTGTTAACAGGGTAAGCAAGGAAACAGGTTGGACTTTTTCATACTTCTTTTACTTTAACTAAATATAAACTGTAAAATATGTGTGGCCTGTTGAGCTATGAGGTAGCAGGCCAATCTAGAATGCAGTGCAAGTTCTCTTACTGTCATTTGTACAGCACAACTCCTGTTAACACTTACAGTGCTTTATATAAGTCCAGTCAGACACAAAAGAACACACTAAAATCTAGGTCAACACTGTAAATATGTTTCTCTTTCTCTCCCAGTCTTGGCATGCAAGCATCAACTAGGGTTTATGAAGCTATCAAAACTGATCTCCTAAATGCCCTAAACTGCTATGCTGCAGTCAGATACTCCTGCACAAACAGCTGTTTGTTTTTCTCTCTCTCGCACGCACACACACCCTTTGTTCAGTAGTTGTCTCTATTGCTAGGCATTTAAAATTCAGATGCTGAGACAAATTGTTGAGACAAAAGCTTACTTTAAAAAGGCGAATGGGTGTGTTTTAAAACAGGCCTAGAAAGCCATCCTTGAGATATGCTATGACAGTTACAATATAATTAGACTAAACATAAGACCTGATCTTGTGATGTGTGTGTAGGAGAGAGAGAGAGAGAGAGATAACGGTTCAAAGTATTCTTTGCTGACTCTCTTAAAAAGGTTAGTCATATCCAGCTCCTGAAACGGCATGACTGAAATCTCCAGCTTGTGACAGATGACCTTCACCAGATTTACAAAGACCTCTAGCTAGGAAACAACTCTGAAAGAGCCGGCCATATAGAGATGTTTAAAAAAAAAAATAAAAAAAAATTTAAAAAATCAAACACACACACACACACAACCAAAAACTCTTCAGCCCAGTACACATGCACAGCCTCCAGGTGGAGCAGATGCACGTCTCTCTCTCCAGAGTCATAAGATACTAGTCTCTGGGGAGACAGGGGTAGCAGATGGATTGTTCAGGTCTAGATCATCCACTGGTCTTGGTCTTGGTCTGCTCCCTCCATATCAACCTGCATGAGGAGCAGCATTTACTCATTTTTCTAGTCAAACATTGCATTAAACGATTAAGACACAGTGCTAAATTAAAAAAACTGAACAAATGTTTGAAACACACACAGACCTGTGAAGCTTTGTCGAGCTTTACATCAGTCCTAGAACCGATGGTTTTTCATTTAGGTGTCTATACATGCACATGAAGCTGAACTGTGTAAAAATAATAGCCCTTTTCATGCAGTCCTACCATCATGAGGCTGCGAAATTGGACACACCTAAACATCCCATGCATCAGAACCACAGTCTGCTACATTGTTAAGAAGCAACAAATAGAAGATGACTGAATAAATATATTTAATCATGTAGAAAAAAACCCCAAAACTGTTGAATAGATTAAGACCACTACACAGAATTCAGACATAAGAGACCTAAAGAGAAAAACACACCAGTGTGAGTTCAGTACAAGACTAGTGTTAAATAGAGAAGGCCTGTGGAGTTTTGGGAGACTTGTACACAGATCAGTTGAAAATTACCCTGTGCCAAACCAATGAAAATAAGGAAATGTGCAGAAAGCATACCACCTCGTGTGGCATGTATGGCTGCCATTGAACTGGCTCATTGTTTTTTTTTATTGATCATGTGACTGCAACAGGATGAATCCTATGAACAGAAGCATCTCAACTGCGCAGACGCAACCAAATGCCTCAAACCTCACTGCCCAGCACTTCACCCTGCAATGGTACAATGACCCCAAACATTACTGTTAAAGTAACTATGTAGTTGTTTTTTTTTTTCCACAGCCACAAAGTATTTTTCTTGGCTGGTCAAGTCAGTTGTTTCGTTTACTGAACACAAGAGACAAGACTGACCGCAAAAGCCCTCCAAAATGGCTGCATTAGGGGCCTGGCAGAACATCACCGGAAAAGATACCCAGCGTCTGGTGATGGCTACAGAACGGAGATTTCAAATAGTTGTCAAATACAAAAGATTTCCAATTGCAAAATGAATGTGGCAAACTTTAATTCACCCAATTACCCTTGATTTCATAAAATGGGGCCCTATGTAATATAATAAAACAAAACAAAAAAAAAGACCTTCAGGGTTACCTGATACAGACACAACTACCCTCAAACTTGATTTGATAGTCTGTTCATTTCATGTCAAATCTGTGTTGGAGTACCAGCATCCAAATACTTGCACATTATATTGCATGTGTACTGTTGCTGTCCTGTTTCCAAATCTGTGCCACTTGCATACTTCAAGTCATCCATGTCCCATTGGCTAAGAAGTATGCAAGCCACATCACAACTGATTAAAAGCTAGTCTAGAACACTCAAAACATGGAAATATTGAGACTGAAAAAAGTTACAAGTCCTGAATGACATTTTAGGCACTATTTGTGACCATTGACCTCTGACCTCATTGATCTCTCCATCATCAGGAAACTCATTGTAAATGTTCATGTCATCCATGTCCTGCATGTCTTCATCTTCCTCTGAATCTTCTTCACTGTCCTCCTCATCTTCATCATCCTCCTCTTCCTCCTCATCAAACGGCTATAGAAAAGGTTAAAAGAGTGTGTACTTAAATATACCTGCTGCATTTAAATGAACACAGCCATGTACTGCAGCATTCATCAAACATGTGCTAAAAGGACTTATGTTTTCACAATATTCCAACCTCCCTAGTGTTATATGAAAAAAAGCTATACAAATCTGTGGAGGGCACATCTGTGCTTACTAAGAAGTCATGATTAATACATTTAAGCACAAGATAAGTGATGAGCTTACCATGATGAGTTAACCATAAAATAAAAGACATCATGTACATTCTGATGCCTTTATTTTTGAACATTCAGTGAATTTATATTTTGAAAAAATAAAAATAATATTTAATTACAACTGGGTTTATTCTACATTGTATAAATTCCACAATATACAAGAAATCCCCTGACAATTCTTTAACGTCTCACAAAGAGTTCTTCATTAGTTCATTATCATCATCATCATCATCATCATCATGATTATTGGCGTCAGTTTACCTCAAAGATGGGTCTTCCAATTGCCGTCAGGGTATTGTCTTTTTCAGCAATGTTCTGTAACTAAGTTTTGAAAGATACGAAAATAAACACATGACATAAAAGGGATTCACACAACTCAGCGCTCTACCGAACAATATCATCAAATGACTTGCCCAGGTCTGATGCTGCTGTTCTTGCTGGTGCAGCTCGGTTTCATCAACGCAGGGGCGGTCCAAATTAAACCACAGAGACTCCGTCATTCGCGGAAGCAGAGAGGGGAAGAGAGTGGACATGCCTGAACATGCAGAAGGAAAACCCTTGATACGTTTGTGTTCCACCAGGCGATTATTAAAACAAACAGGCTAACTAACCTAGGTTAGCTGGCAAGCTACGTAGGTTAAACAGCAGGCTTTTTTATCCTAGCAATCTAGCGACTGTTTTTGTCTAAAATCAGGCCAGTCTTGACTTTTTAAATGGAGGACATTCCACTATGTAGAATACACTATGCTGGCTACATAACTAATGTTGGTACGATGTAAAGTAGCTGACTAGCGCTAGTTAAATTAGCCAAAGAAGTGAAGAGCGCTGTAAAGCCAGCTAGCTAAATTACCCTGTGAACTCCATGTCAAAGTCTGCGAGCGTTAGCTAACATAGCTCCTTAGGTGGGAAAAAAAGACCGAAGAAGTTATTTTTAACTAATTCTAGGTCTCTCTACGGGGCATATTCTAAACCGCGTTTAATAGCTAGCTAGCCGGGTATTTTCTGTTGGAAATTTTTACCTGCAAGACAAGTGTCGTCCAAGACACAAACATTCAAATTCTCCAGCTGAAAGGAAGTTTGTTCTTCCACGTAATTCTTCCCCAAAGAAAATCAAATATCCGTTCCACTGATTTCACGGTGTCCGGTTTGTATTCCTCTTATAGGTTAATTTTTACGCGCGAGTAATAATATTTCAAGAACAAAGCCACAGTACCTACAGCATTACAATTATATTTCGTTAATAGAATAACGTATTACTTTATTTTTCAAAACATACTTACTTATGTTTAAACAGTGGCCGCTATTCTTCTTCTTCGTCACTTTCGTTTTTCTCAAATGTTACATTTCTGCCACCTAATGGAGAACAACTTTTTTTTTTCACTTTGCACTTAAAATATGATTTATGCATGGAAACACTGAGATGTGTTTCACTTTATTTTACAAGCAAGTTCAGGCATAGACTAGTCTTCGCCTTTTATTATCCCATGTATACGCATGACGTGAGGCTAAGCTTATCTGGGTTTCTGGTTAACCAATACTTTCATCAGCTGTCATTTCTGAAGGTCTGCGACAGAACACATCTGTACTGTGGAAAAAGTCATCACCTGAGCCAGTAAAGCCGATAAACCAGACATGATATTGACGAAGAGTTGTTTTTTTTTTTAAATGCAGGCTACGAATAGCAAAACTGCATTGTATAACAATTTACGACAAACTACATGATGATTTTATCTGTGTTTTTGATAACAGCGGGTCACGATGACAGTACAACTAGTTTATGGGGGGCAAAAATACAACTGTTCACTGCCTGCTCAAATATCTCAGGCGCTGCACGATTTCATCATTTCCATTCGGGTTCTGCACACAGTGTTCAACAGAAACTATCCGCGCACTCTAGTGCGCCAAAGAAAAGTGATAATCGCATTTAACGTGGAGGAGAAAGACGTATCAGTGCGTTTTTATTTTGTGAAATTTATTAGACCCGTTTTAGCAAATATCTTTTCAAGAATCAGCTAGCCTCGGTTTATCAAACATTTAAATTAATAGAGAAATGGAACACCAATCTACCTTATCTGCAAGGTAAGAACCTTCAACCATATATTTTAAATGAAGCAAACAGTAATACATATAATAAACAGGGAGCTTAACAAATGTGCTATAAAACTTAAGAACACTAGGATACAATACGTAACGTGTGATTTAAAGCTAACTAAAAATTAAAAAGTAGAGTTCTGCAAGTAAGGCTACACGTCTGTTCCCTTGATTTAACTTGTGGGAATAACTCTTTCGCTCGCTCCGGTTCTCTCATGTTCCCTTTTCTCTAGAACATTTTTGGCGTTGACCTTGCTGATAGCTATGTCTTCTTGTACTTACTGTTTGGATAAACTGAATATGTGTATGAACGCCAAGCACCAAAAAACCGAGCCTGGCCCAGAAGGCGAACTCTACAAGCAAGTACGCCCGACACACTCTCTCACACACACGGTCAGAGATTAAGCTCTGTGAGCCTCAACAACACATTTAGGTAATCATTATCAACTAGTTTGTGTACTTTGCATTAGTGTATGAGATTACTCAGACCAACATACCTCAACCACAAAAATAAAATTAACTTAAGCCTAAAATGAGGACTGTTTAACAAAGTACAAAGTATATTTAATATTGTGTATGATGGCTTAGTATATTAGTCACACTTGCATGAAATACTGCATCTTCCAGGGTTTTGATAAAGACCGAAATATGGGCCAAAGATAATGTTATGCTAGATAGGGTATCTAATAAAACAGCTTTAGTGAGGGGTTGGGGGGTTTGAAATATTATACACTCTCACATTCTTAGTTCTCCATCTCTCTCAGTGTGAACCATGGAAAGAGAACGCATGCTGCACTGCAAACACTTCAGCCGAAGCCCATGAAGATAACTCCTACCTCTACAACTTCAACTGGGACCATTGTGGCATCATGAGTGAGAAGTGCAAGCGTCACTTTATCCAGGACACCTGTTTCTATGAATGCTCCCCTCACCTGGGACCCTGGATACAGCCAGTACGACACACATCTGACACCAAAGCTTCACCTTACATAGGCTTATAATGTATGGGTAAAACAGAGACTAGGGCCTGAAAACCATTTCCAGTGGAAGCTCTTGATTGTGCAGCAAGTTGTATTACAAATCTGATCTGCTTTCTGAGGTCTCTGATTTGAGTAAAATTAGACTGCCTTCTTCTAGTCTAAATGTTTCTGTAAGGTGGGCTTGAACCCAGGTCAGCTAGGTGATGACGCCGACAGCCTGCTGGGTGAGCAACCACACTCTAATGGTGGGCCCATGTGCAGAACAGTTAGATCGTAGAACAGGTAAATCAAGAAAAGTAAATAACCAAAGGGGAATAGAATTCCAGCCATTTTGTTGCACGGCAGACGAAGACCTGCTAGACTGCAGCAGCTATAAAACTGCCTGTGCATATATCACGCTTCAGAGGAACAGAGGATGACAAAACTAGAGGAAGAACTAAACACCATGCCAAGTATGAGAAAAGGGAGAACCAAGGACACCACAGGAAGAATGGCAGCCCCGATGCCCTGGGGAAAACCAAACTAAAACTTCCCAAACAAAACCAGAAAACAGGGAGGAACCTGTAATGGCTAAGGGGAGCCTTGGAAGAGAGACAAATTTGAGGGGGAAAACTGGACAGGAGACATGTACAAACACAGACACCCTCGCAGCACAGAAGTGATGTGTAGAACGAGGGCTCACAGACCTCCGGAGCTAGGAGCTAGGAGCTTTGCTCAGAACTTTGACAAAGACCCAGTACTGAGTGACTGGGTCACTGGGCTTATATAGGCCTAGCCCAGCTGTTGGGGGTTAAGCCCCCACCTGAGGCCTCCCTCTGGTGGCCTTAGGGGCCTCGGCTTGGCTGCGACCATTACAGTTTCCTAATTTTGCTTTATCATAGGTCTTTCTTTAAAACATTACTTGCACACAGTAGCTAACGTAACTTCTTAGTTCATCTAATAAACTAGTCTGAACTAAGATGTTTACTTTAGTTTTTTTTTTTCTTAAAGTAGCGCATTTATAGTCCAGATTACATTACATTAGTCTGTGTCACCTACGGTGGGAAACTCCTCCTTTGTAACACACCTATACATTTACCTACAAGGGTTTCTTCCCTTTGCAAAGAACAAACACATTGCCATCTGAAAGTATGCTCTTCCTCTGTACACTCCTGCCAGAGCAGTAATGCAATTGTTTTTTTTAAAAAGCTCCAAACACTTATTATTACACCTCTATGGTAAAATTGCAACAGCAACTTGAATATGTATTTCAGTAAGTGATGTAAAATGTGAAGAAAAAAATGGTGAGTAAAAGAAAAGTAAAATAAAATTGTATAGATGTTATTCTTACATATATATCATGCTACTGTAGTTTAAACCCATGAGACTGGAAATGCTATGGAACAGGAACAATGTGTATTTGTAAGTATTTGGCTCTGGCTCTCAAAGTTCCCAGCCTCTTCTCTGTAGGCTGTCTTGTTGTTATCAGAGATCGGGCCTATCACATATGTGTTGTCCACAGACTTAATGATGTTGGCTAAGCTTACGACAATTAAGATCTTTGTCAGACTATGAAAATCAGGCCCTGTTGTTTACAAGATCATATCGTAGTCATACACTTATTTCAACTAATATCAGATCATTGTTGTGTGTAAACATAGTGTTAATATGTGTCACATTAAACAACTGATAGCAACAGAGCAATATTTCTGTCCTGTCTCCCCAAACAAATCTTACAGACTAATAGTAGATGTGTTCCAGCGTAATTTGGCCAGTTGTGAGTGTTGATATTGCTGGTTACACCAAGTGCAAGTGTTTTGTATTAATACCACAGTAATTGTATGATTATGATTCTGTCTGTGTCTTGTGTTGCTAGGCAGAAGAATCTTGGCGTAAGGAGCGTATTCTTGATGTTCCACTGTGTCTGGAGGACTGTGAAAGTTGGTACAATGACTGTAAGGATGACATAACCTGCAAAGACAACTGGCACAAAGGCTGGAATTGGAGCACAGGTGTGTGTTTGTGTGCGTGTGGGGATGGGTGGTGCGCTTGCTAGCGGGCCATACCTGTGTCGCACATATGCATAGGTGAAATTCTCTTACACTGTTAGGGTTACCTGATATGGAGAAAAACGCAATATTGCAAATTACATTTCCCCATGTTGCCAAGGATCTTGTGCTTTGTGTTGTATGTTTCATGATTAAAGCCAGGCCTGCCTCATTTTTACCAGAATGAATGCTTGTTAGAGCCAGCGAATGCAGTGATTCAGAGAATGATAAAATGCAGTGTCTGAGACTGTGTCATATAAGAGAACTCATTTGCAGCCCTATGCAATATCAGTATTGATACAATATCAGTATCAGTACCGCAGAGGATAATATCACAATATTAGTTAACAAATTATATACTGTGCAGTTCTACAATCGCATAGTCATCACTAATATATATATATTTGTTATAACACAACACACACGCAGGGGAAAACGTTAAAGGTTGACATCTTTTCTCTGTAGGCATAAACCAATGTCCAAGGAATGCTGTATGCCGCAAGTGGACTGAGGTGTATCCCACCTCCCAGGTTATGTGTGAGAAGATCTGGTCCAACTCCTACAAGTACACCACTCTCACCAAGGACAGTGGTCGCTGCATGCAGATGTGGTTCACTGGGCCAAATCCCAACAGAAAGGTCGCTGAATACTACCTCAACGGAGCCCCTCGCACAGCAGCCATGGCAACAAGCCCCGCCCCTTTTCTTGCTGTCCCTCTGTTAATGCTTTTGCAGTGAAATACCATTAAAACAATGATGGAAATGATTGTGAAACAGAAAGGGTTGTTTGTCATTTTCTTTGTGCCCCCTTCTCTCTGAAATAGAGTTAAAATTCTGCAGGTGCTGGCTTGAAGGATCTTGGAAGCAGGAGACTCCAGTAAGAGAAGTGCTCAGAGATATTCAGCTAATGGTGTGTTTTAATGGTTACCATAATATTAATTACAAAAGGTATTGATTGGCCTGTGTGTGGCTGCAAGATCAAAGAAGGAAAAAAAAAAAAAGAACTGATTAACTGATTACAAAAAAAATCATTCTGTTACATAAGCAGTATTATGTATAATCTTTCACATAAGCTGGAGCCCATATCAATGAGTATACATAAGCAGCCCTTCCAAAGACCAAATTTGAATACTTGCAACCCAACTAGCTATAAATTAGTGGCAGCGCAGGACAAGAAATGCATGTGGATAAAACACACTTTATCTTCTTATGAATAAGTCATACAGCTCTTTTATATTTAATTCAGCACAGTAAACCACTTGTACTCAGTAACATTTAGAAGGCAAATCATTTTCCATGACTGACACAGCATAACATGCAGAAGTTAAAAGAGGACACATTTCCTTAATATTTAAGCAAGATTGCATTTCTATTTCCTATCCCATCACTATTCTCTTTACATCTTAGTCTTTTTTTTTTTTTTTTTTACTGATGGTTTTTGCTTCTAGAATTTGCTGGTATTTAATCAGTTCTTCCCCCTACCAGTGAAATGTTCCCCGTGCCACAACACAAGTCCAAAGCCTGATCGCTCTACCTCTACTTAACCGTTAGAGAGGTGCACTTTTCATGAAATTCTACAGCCTTTTTTCTTCAAATATACCCTTGCTAATTGCAGCCAAAACATTCCAGCTTAACAGGTCCACAGGACCTGTTTCCAAAATGCACCACACTTGTTTAGATGTTCCTTTGCAAGCTTCTAATACTACATTGTGGTGAGGATGCAGGAAAAGTTTTCTTCTAATGACTCTTCCATGAAGGTCATATTTGTGCAGGTGTAGAACAGTAAACCATAACTGTAGTCTGCTAAAACTGCTAAGGTCTTTTTCAGTTAAAAATGGATTTTGACTTGCCATTCTAGCAGTCCTGCAAGGGATTCTCTCTGAAATTTCCCTATCTTCTAGATCTCAACTTGACAAGTTGTTAACAACTATTTCTTAATTCCATCATGAACAGTGAATACAGCTACCTGAAAACACTTTGATATTTCCTTACTGCCTTCTCCTGCTTTGTGGCATTGGTTAGTTTAATGTTCACAGTACTAGACAGTTGATTAGAGGAGCCAATAGCTGCTGATCATTAGGTTTGAGGAGTCAGATTGCTTATAAAGCTTTGAAGTTTGCATCACCTGGCCTTTTTGCAATGATGATTGGGTTCAAGACAAAGCCCTAACAAGCTAATTAAGGTCTGAAACCTTGGTAAAAGTTGTAGGAGCGCCCAAATTTTAAATGCTGCTACTTTTTATGTGCTAAATGAGAAAGATGAACAGCTGACACGTGTAAATAGGAGCATGAACTACAGCATCATGGCGCTCGTGTTAAGCGCTATGGGCCAGTACTGTTTGCTGTTTCTGTACAGTAATGGGCAACGTGGCTGCATTGCCCATTACTGCAACTTTTAATTGCAGCTTTTTAGTCTAGCTAATTTACCTGCCAAGATGGTTGCATTCTTACCAACGTTTTGTAAGACAAAGGGTGTTATGAGATAAGATGGCCAGCAGGTGGCAGAACTGCTCCAAATTGTGTTCGGCTCACTACTGTTGGATAAACCAGGTATGCATAACTCAAATCCAGCAGTTTAATTTTCCTTCCAAAAACACTTGATTATCTTAATTTATGTGTTAATTACCAGGCTTGTAGGTTTTAGACAGAAAGAAATTCAACAAACCAGGCCTGACTTTCAAGCCCTTAGACACTGAAGCTGGGCAGTTCTTGAAAAAGACCAAGACAATAAATGCAACAAATTTCACATTAAAACAGATTTCATAATGTCATCCATTAATGACAAACTTTTTTATTTTCTTTAATATGCTGTATGGTTTAGATATCCCTATGTTGATCAGGATTGTTTTGCAGATTCCACTTTTCTAAATATGAAATGTTTTACCCATGTTCCATGTCCCGATAAACACGGAGATCATGTCAGGCTCATCCTGGTTGGAATGTTTGTTCATCAGCTGCAGGAGCTGGCAGAATGCCTCTCGTTTCTAAACACCAAGAGGGCAACAAACGTGGAGTATTTGATATTTTGCTAGTTTTGCCCCCCCCCCCCCCCCCCCTTCCAATGAACGGGTGTCTGTACGTGCATAGGTGCTCTAAGCTGTGTGTTTATAGTTCTACACTTAAACGGATCAAACTGTTTTTAATTAAAACGGGCCTTTATTTTTAAGGACAAAACAATATTTACGTAATAGACAGATGTTTGTGTGTCTCACTTTAGCACTGCCAAAAATGAAGTCTTTCCTCTGACTCCTGTCTTTCTCTTTCTCAAACACGATGCTTATCTTACTGGGCATCAGCTGCCGGACTACTCAGCAAACACACATGTATGTTACACGCGTAGGCCTGCATTTGAAGTTAACTTGGTTCTTTGTTAGTCATGCGGCCTCGTTGACGGTTATTGCGGGGAAACCGCAAATGCTAAGCGCATAATATGAGCGCCATGATGCTGTAGCTCATGGTCCTCGCCTATTCACAAGCATCACACGTTCGTCTTTCTCATTCAGAAAATAAAAATTCCACCGAATGTACGTTGTAGGCTAGCTTATGCTTTCCCTCGACCAAGGCCATAGCTCTGGGTGTCCGTGGGCTTTCGTAACCTCTTACCTCATCTTTGCAGATAGTAGACTGTTACATTTAGAACTCATGTTTTTGTTGCATATACAATATCTTTTAAAATAGGATAAGTAAGCTCTTTTTAATGTTAGCAACTGCCTAAATAATGAATACATGCGTTTAAAGTCCACTTTTCCAGTCCATTTTATATAACCTTTGTTTACCTAAACTTTATACGTTATATACTGTTGTACACCAGCTATGTAGGTCAGTATTCATGATTCACTACCTACGCTTTTTGTTGTTGTTGTTGTTGTTGTTGTTTGTTTAATGGGTGCCTTTGATTTCAACAACCACCGTATATTTGTTAATAGCCACAGTCCGGCTACATGCAAGGGCTAGAAAAGTTAACTCGTTAGCTAGTTCGTTTATTGTGGTGGGAGGTTTCAAATAAAAAAAAACCCAGCTCTACAATTTCTGTTAGTGTCAAGTTGCACAGAATCCTAAACAGGAAGTTTGTGGGAAACTTCGAGCTCAGCATGTTGGACGTGTAGGCTACAGCAGCGCTTGACAGCAGCGCTTGTATCGTAGCCACGACTTTGACTAAACTTTAGACGATTTAATAGTTGGCTAGCTATCTTAGCAGCCAAAGCCGTTGCTCTTGACAGCAAGAAAATACGACGACTTTTATGCTTTACAGAAGCAGAAGCAGAAATATCTTCGCAGATAGTTAAGGTTACCTCGCTAGGTTTCTGAAGAGGGGGGAAAATGACTTCGGTTTCAAGAATCCGCTCTGCATTCTGCCGCTAGTCTTGCAATTTACATGATTTTCCTGTTAGTCTAGAATTCAGACAGAATCCCAAAATTAGGTCTGTAACTATTTCGTTTACTAGCTAGCTAGTCAACCGGTTAAAGATTGACTTGTACATGTGTAGATGCAACGTGTTTCCCGGGGCTGTTAGCCTGGTGGGAAACTACACAAGAGCAGCGTTAGCTACCTCATCGGAGATCTTCACACTTTTTGATTTGTTATACCGAGAATGCGTTAGGATAACTGCACAAGTTGACACTAACACTGCTCGACTACCAGCGCATTACGATCGCCAACTATCTAATAGCAGCTAACGTTACTGGTGCTGGTTTTCCAAGCTTTTCCTTTTAGTTTTACATGTTTATTTCCGTGGGAAAGGGGAGTAGCAGACGTCTAATGGGAGACTTTCAGGAACTGGGAAAACGAGGACACTTCGAGAAGTTACAGCAGCCGAGTCGGGGTTTGCCGTTGAGGCTCACGTTTCTTCGCCGCCGACACTAACCGGAGCAAACGCCGAAAGCCCACCGCTGCGTTCTCGTGGAGTATTTGTGGATTAAAAACGTTAGCTGGTTTTGTGGAGCCCCGCCACGATGGCAGGCGGTGGCGTATCCCCGTTGGGAGCGGCCCCTCCGTTGTGGTATCACCGGGATTTGAGCCGTGCCGCTGCCGAGGAGCTGCTGGCCCGCGCCGGACGGGATGGAAGTTTTCTTGTTCGGGACAGCGAGAGTGTAAATGGGGCATATGCGCTTTGTGTGCTGTAAGTATTAGCTAGCTAATATGTCCACAGCCGTCTTTTGTTTCACAGATGAACATGTTTACGTCAACTTTTTTGTTAAAAGTTGAAGCAAAGGTCGCTTCAACGGCTGGCTAAATGGCAGAACTTAGACATTACATCAAGCTAGCTGTATTTGGGGTGAATTATTGGCCGTGGGTTTATCTGATGCATCCTCAAACTTTCAAAAACGTGGATTAATGTTTTTGGTTTTTTTTGCTACTGAATTGTCCTTGTGTTGAAGTCAGAGATCGACACGATAATAGCCCCTGATTTAGAGAACTTGGGAGTTAACAAAGCGTGCAGCTTTTCTTTTTTTTTTTGTTTTAATGCTGATGACTGCCTAGCTTAAACGAAGCTGCTTTAATTGTAACTGAGTTACAACATAACCTTGTAACTCCACATAACCTGTTGGAAACGGAATCACGTCCAGCGGCGGGGCTGCACGTGACGTGACGTGACGTGACGCGACGCGCGAGCCCTCCACACCATCAGGGATGATGTTCCGTCCTTTCACAAAATGTGGTAGTTCGTAGCTGAAAGCACACGCCGTTGTAAAGAACGTGGTTTAAGGACACGTTGGTTCATTTTGTGCTAGTGGTTGTCTTTGGTGCCGAGGTGTCTATTCTGTTCACGGTCGAACTCGTAGCTACGTTGTTGAGACCACCTAGGACCGTCGCTTGTCATGTCTGTTCTTCTCCTGAGTTTATGGTCCGATAAGACCTTGGAATCCATATGATCCTACACCGCTCCTATCTGAGACAAGTCCTTTCTATAAGATACTCAGTATATAATACTCCATCTTCTCTTGAGGAGACAAACATCTAACGTTTCTGGTTCTCACCAGCCTGTTGGTTTTCTGATTCTTCAGCATCCTTGAGGAATGTGCGAGCTATCATTATGCGCCATGTCAAGCTGTTGAGCATAGTTTAGAGACTGTGTGTGTACAAGTATGGGGATTGTGTATATTGTTGCTGTTTCTTCTCTGCACTGGGGATGCAGGTTATGACATGCACAGCAACTGTACATTGCTGAGATTCTGAGCTGTGTGGGGCTAATCAGAGAACTTAATAAAGGCGTTATGAAGCTTCACAACATTGAAAGATTTGTCTGTCACTTTGTAACATAACAGCAGTAGTGCATTCAGCATCCCACCTAGAGTATTGTTTCTCTACCATAACTGGAGCACAAAGAGACACGGCATATTTGTGTGTGTGTGTGTTTCTGTCAGGGGTTTCCCTGTGATCTCTGGTTGTGTGGCTGAATGAGGATTTGCACCAGTAAGGTATTTTAAGACGTGTGTGACAGCTAAATGTGTAGAGGCGTATTGGAAGCTTTATAAAGAAGCTTTATTGCAATTCAGGTTTTTAATGCATCCTATTTATTCATAGTTTTTATATTGTTGGGCCTATAAAATACATTTTGGAAAGTTATTCAATTTCTATGACATGCATGACACTAGATACAGAAGTGCACTCTGTGAAACTCGTGGTTTTTGGTGAGGCTAAACCAAACGCCCTCTGACATTTAGCATTTTGGGTAGCCATAGTCTGTGGTCAGGTCTGATGTTACTTGGACGTTTTCTGAGAAGTAGTAAGGAGGGGGGTGGCAGAAATTTAATTTCACTAATATAGGTGTTGTCATTTTCCTTTGTTTTACTGTAAAAATGACTTGTTCATTCAATATAATTAACTGGCATGGCTCTTGTAATATCCGATGCAGCCCTCCTTGGCAAGGAAATTGACAGAGTGAGTCATGATATGAATAGGTTTGTGTTTGTACTCATTCCTCTAGGGTCTGCCTGACTTCTGGAATGCTTGGAGACTAAGATGTCGTAAATAAAGCCACTTTTTTTTTTTTTTTTTTTTTTAACAGGATTACATTTCGTGGCTATTTTTAAGACATTTGTAATTGTCTTCAACCTGCATCAGGGCAGAGGATAAATTCCTGGAAATGCCCAGACCTGTACTCCGTGATACTGAACAGAAGGCCCCGGAGCATCACTAATCCACCTCCAGATTTGTTTGTGGTCATGTGTTCCATTGCGCTCCTCCCTTGTTTGACGCCAAACATGCAGTCTGACCGAAGACATTCCACTCTCATGTGATCACAGCACTTGGTTTTGGCCTTGTTCTGGGAAAGCCAGTCTGCTTTTGCAGAACCAAAACTACTTGGGGTGAGAGCCCAACGGAGTGGAGCTGGCATCTACCGGAAGAATTGGAGGCGTTTGTGGCCGTGAGATGCAGCGCAACGTAGCTCTCGATTGATGGCTGTTTTTATCATCCAGGTGGATGATGGGGTTTTTATAGTGCATTTATCTCATTTTGGATTCATGCCCAACAAGGAAGTACAGGAAGCGATGCAAACATCTTATTAAAATCCAACCTTGTTTGAATATAATGATTTAAAATTTAGCAGTGTTTTTATTTCTAAATGAAATGTTCAGTGTTCCAGGAATAGACTAAACATGGTGGTATGTAAAATCCCTGGATTCACTTTGGCCACATCAACTATAGCCTAGCTGAGTGGCATAGCTAAGATAAATAGCAACTTGTCTTCTATGAAGGGTTTTTGTTTTTGTTTTTTTTTTATAGTGGACGTATTTTCTCCACTTTCAGCTCCATTGGGTAGCTACTGTATTTAGCAGCGTGATCACTAGGTGAAGCCCATTCAAACCTTTGCTCCTCATTGTGCCACTCGCCTCTCAAGTTTGTGAGACTTCATTTTTTGATGCTGCTTTAGCTTTAATAAAATGTAACTGTTTAAAAAACTGTTGTTTTGTGCATGCAAGGCACTAGGCTTTAAAAGGAGAGGTTATGTTCCCATGCAACCCTCAGAGGTGTCTGCATAAGCACAGCCAGTGCACTGCGCTTGGTGCTGTGTGGTTAAGGGAAAGACTTCTTGGTCTGTTTCCATCACAAGTACAATCATCCGTCTTTTAAATGAATTCCTGTCTAAGGTGGTTAGCTGCTGTATCGTCTTTAAATGACAAGGCGCAGTGGCATTCATCTGGTCCTGAGATGGCTACACACCGTGTGTGTGTGAGAGTGAGAGAGAGATGTAGAGATGGGTAGAAGTATGTTGTATAAGATGGCTGTCATTATCTTGCTCACTGAAATGTTTCTTGGTAGCTGGGATTATTTCTTTGGGATTCATTCTGCCTCATTTCTGGAGCCCAGAGCTGAGAGTGAGGGTATTTGCGTTCACATTAACGTGTCTACACGGTAAATTGGTTTAAACATCTGATGAACGAATAGGCTTCTTTGACCTGATTTATGCTTTCGCTGTAGATGACATGTGGCACCATATGTGCATCTGGAAGGGCTGGATCATTATGGCAAGGCTTATGATGGCCATTATTTGATGGACACTAGATCTGCTGCAGTTATGTGATGGACAGAGGTAGCACATTATTAATAATGTGCCACAGACTAAGTCATCAGATTGCTCAAGGAGCACTCATCAGGGAAGTCTGTTCCCAGAGCCCTCATTGGTGCATATCAGTGGTTCCTCAGTGATTCATGATTCATGCTTGACTTAAAAACACCACCATGTTCAGGGCTGCAACAGTTAATCATGACATTGATAATATCGATACTTAGGAATTTCTGTCAACACATTTATGTATTTATTAGTTAAGTTGCTGTCAGCATTACTTTACCGAGAGGGATAACATTTTGAGTTATGGTAGAGGTAGAAACTCATTGAAAGTGTACACGACATAAGTCTTCCTAAACATAGACAAACTGGCCTTCTCATGTCATGGAAGAAAATGCCCAAGGTTGGTAAAAGGCTGGCCAGAGTAGATATCTGAGCTGTAGCATAAATATGATGATGATGATGATATAAATGCTTGAGGAGGGCTTCAGAAGTGGTAGAACTTTTAATCTATCGGGGGGGAAATCTAACAAGCTTTTGTTTACAGTATATACAAAGCCAACATTCACCCAGACCTCCCCACCCACCCACCCTACAAAGCGCCACAAGTGTCTCAGTTAGAACACTCTCCCTTTGCCTGTTTGCGTTGATATGTAACCAGCTTCCTGCAACACAACGGTGTTTACATGGAGCACTTCTACGCTCTCCCCAGGTGGCCCTGCTCAAACGTTCATCCTCCTGCTTGTTTTCATTGCACTTTAACAAGGCCTGATCTGCTCATGTGGGAGATCGGTCCATCAGGCTTTATTTAAAATCAGATGTTTTTACAGGGAGCAGAGAAATGAGATTTTGTTTCTTCTTGGGTTCAATGAGCAGTGCTTTTATTCACCTGGCACAATTCCACAATGTAGTCCTGAGTTTCCACCAATGTTTTCGGGGGGTGGGGGAGAGAAGCAGTTTTCCCTGCTCACGTGTTGCCTGAGGTTTCGCACTCTAAAATGGACACTGAGGGCAACCATCAAAATAAAGGCCACCTGATTTGCAGTTGATTCTGATTACTGAGCTCTGCCTGTTTTTGAATAGTCCGAACATTACTGAGCTCACCTCACAATGAGGTGACTGTCTTGATGCAAGGCAATGCCACTTTCATAGTAGCAAAGTAGTCGAAAAGCTTGCCAGAAAGGGAAAAAAACCTTCATAAATGCATCTCAGTATTTCCCCAGATAAAGGTTCTATGATTTATTCCTAAATAGGATGTTTTTGACCACAAATGCCACAGTTGTTCTCTGTGGGGGGGGGGGCGTAGACAGACTGGAATAACCCCATGAATGTGTTGTAGCCCTGTTTTGATTTCAAAGAGTTGCCAATAAGTCACGCAAGTGGTTTTGTTTTCGTTTTTTTTTTTTAATTTTTTTTTTCCCCTCCCTCTTCTTCTTCAAGGGAAATGTTTTGTCTGAGCAGTGGTATGACAATAAGATTATATGATCTTAGACATTGTCCTCACAATGGAATATCTGGCGGCGTAAACGCTACAGACTCGAACTGGAATTGCGTAGGGAGGATCCCATAGGCATGATCTGTCTGTGGTAGACACACACACTGTGTAAGCTACTCTGCAAGTGGTGCTACTGCTCTCACGCTTCCTTTTGTTGATTTTTATTTTTTTTTCTTGACTTTTAAGTGAGTGCAAGAACCCGTCTGTGACCTGAAGAATCCAGCGGAAACAGGAACTAGGATCTGCAGATTTTAGCCAGTCATAACTCTTAACAAATACTTTAAAATACTTTGGAGCACAAGATACTCGTGCATTTTAAGCCCAAAAAAGCAGAAGGAAAATATCTGCAATTTAGGCAAAGAATGCTTCATTTTGGAAACACTGAGGAAAGATAATAGCACTGCTTGTATTGGATATGCACTTTTTACTGGTCGGTTTTGGTCCTGTTGCTATTAAACGTTGAAGTAGAGAAATGTTCCTCACTTGCATGGTTTGTTGTCATTAAATTCCAGGTAAAGAATACCACAGAATATTCTTGTTCAGCAGAAATGTGAAAATTACCTATCAGCTGGAAATCTTTCTCAGTTCCTCATCTTTGCCGTTGGGGTTTTATTTTCAAATGCTAGTTAAATTGCAGTTGGCACAGCCTGTGTACTGAGGCCCATTGCATGTGGTTGGGTTTAAAGATTGATATGCGTCAGATGAGGAAGAGAATGTGTCTACATTTTTGACCAGAGAGCTTTTCTAATTCTGTGTTGTGTTTATATGATGCGAGACCTTATTCGGCTATTTGTTGAATTGTCAGCTGGACAAGTTACGGTACCTGCACTTGTAAGCAGTGATATTTCTTTCCTGCCGGCCAACGACAGGCTGTGGCTGCTCTAACCCTCTTAATCTACTAGTGCAGATTACATTCATTTGTGTCAACATGGGTTTCTGTGAGGACACAAGCTTTCAGTAGTGTTGCTGTGGAAACGTAATGTGCTCTACTGGTTTTAAGGTTTTGTGTGTGTGTGTGTGTGTAAGGCCAAAGCAAAGGCAAGGTGGTGGTGGTGGTTTCAATAACTTTTCAGTAGGCAAGCAAGCCTAAGATGACATAAAAAGCTCTACATCTACATTAATGCTACCTAAGCCAGGTGCATTATAAGGTGATTTATTACAAACCCTTGGAGTTCCTTACTAACTCTTCAAGCACGCCTGAATTAACCTTCAAATAATGAACACTCTTATACCATGCCTCCGGAACCTACAGAGGGTACTTCTACTTAGGAATGACTCATTTACTAAGCGGCAAATGGCCCATGGGCCTTATGTCCTCACATTCTCAGCTCCACCAAACTCTGAAAGTAGATGCATCAGAATTTAAACAAAAGACATTATGGCTCACTGTAAATACATGTGAATAAAAAAGAAATGCGGAGAAGGCACCATCACATTTACCATTAGGGCTGCGTTACATAGACTGCAATGTTTCGACTACATTTCAACATATGCCTAGAATATAATGAAAATACTTAATATGAATGTTCACAGTTGACATGGTCAAAGATTAGCCTGTGGGGTCTGGATCAATGCTAGTTTTCTTTGGTAGGTCATAACAATGCCTTGATTTCTAACAATAAGGTGAACTCATGGGAGAATTTGGAGAAGTCCTGAGACCACTCGCTTACTGTGGCATGTTTTGTTTGTTTGGGGGTTTTTTTTGGAGTGGAGAGTTTGATGATGTCTGCTCTTAATCTGCTGTTTCTGTAGTCATAGCAACACCCCCCCATAGCACAGACACCTGATTAATTATGTAGCAGAGGGCAGCTGGCACAGGGTGTGTGGGGGTGCTTACGTGTTTAGACCCATTTGGGGTTTAAATGCAAAACTAGAAGGAATTACAACTCACCTGTGCAATGAAAGCTTGAAACTGGATTCAATAAACATGCATGCTTCACACTAATAAACAGACCCACACAACTACATGGACAGTTCAAAAGTACATTAACACACACACACAAATACAAAGTTAAAGCTTCCAATTAGAAATGAAAGTGGTATGAACTACAGTAGCAGTGTAGGGAATGCTTCTGAAATCAGTGAACATATCACATATTAGTGGAGTCTGCAACGCTAAGAAAGCCTAAAGTATTTGGTGTTTAAGTTGTGTGTGTTCTTTTTTTTTTAACCTTTGAGTTCCTTAGCTAGCTTAGTTCATGGTTATGTGTGCTCCAACCCCAACTGAAGCCAAAATGGCTTTTGTTCCAGGGGCCCTCTTTACCACATATACTGTTTACAAACATGACAAGTAATGAAGAAAACACTGGACATGTGGTATTCACACACCATGAAACATGCAAATATGCAGATGTGAAACATAAATCTTTTTTAAAAAGTCCTCACCACAACCAGTGTTTAATTTTGGGAAATTATGTACATTTTAGGAGGAGCTAAAAATGAGAGGTGGTAGGTCGTATGTAATAAAAAATGTTCAATGATCAGTCCTGCTTGGTTGTAGTATTCCTGATTTAGTTCAGTCCCGCCCCTCATTAGCCATGCGTGGTGGTAGAATTCCTGATCAGTTCAGTCCTGCCCCTCATTAGCCATGCGTGATGCTAAAAGCTTTGACACTATTTGTTTAAGACCAGAGCTGTTTGCTGTTTGAAGCTTGCTGCAAATAGCGTGGCTGATTACCCAGGCAAGCTGTAACTGTGTGTGTATGTGTCATAATGAAACTCCACACACAACAGTCAGAACCAAGGCTGTGTGAGAACATGGGAGCACTCACATGGCCACAGTTTTGAGGATTCATTATTCAACCAAAACCAAAACTTGCTTCGAAATTGTCTGTTGCTGAGATACATGGGACCGTGATTAAACATATGATCTAATCAGACGCGGCCGGTCCTAGCCTCCCTATGTTTAACTGCAGCTGGAGAGGGACCCATGCTTATGTAAATGCTGGGAGACTGACAGGTGCACGCAGCCTCATACACAGCCCATTTAGCTACCAAAACCCGTGGTTCACGGGCCTTTTGCTTAACAGCCTGTTTGTGGGGGATTTGAGACCAGTGAAGGGGAACTGGTGTGTGTGCGCGCACACACGCATTTGGTAGTCAAAACTTTACTGGTCTCTTTGTGCTTGTGAGAGAGAAAGAGGGGGGAGAAAGTAAGAACACGTTACGAGCATTTCCAAGTTTGACTGACATCAACAGGTTTAATCATATAGACGTAGCTCTCTCCCACACGCACGCATGGCCATGAGACTCATGCATTATCTCACAATTTCTTGAACCTGGTGTAAATGGAAACCTTTGAGCTTATGATTCAGTAAACCGTGCCGAATCTTGCATGTATTTGTATGGTATTGTGGCCTCGGTGGAATGCTTGACCTGGTATTCTCTGTAAGATGCTAAACTGATTCATTCTGTCTCTCTAGGTTTCAGAAACATGTTCATACTTACAGGATTTTACCAGATGAAGAAAATTTCCTTGCCGTACAGGTGAGTGAGTGCATGCGAAAAAGAGTTTGTGTTTGTGTAAAAGATTGTGTGTGTGTGTGTGTGTGTGTGTGTGTGTGTGTGCAGCTATAGAAAGACAGGAGTCTTTGTTCTCATGGCTGGCCTCAACAGCTGGGAATACTAATCTCTTCACTACATATCCATAACACATGCATAACACACATATGTGCGTGCCACCCTCTGTCTATCAGTCCTCTATAATTCTTGCACATAGACCTAACACACACACACACACACACACACACACACACACACACACACACGCACAAATCTACCTATCCGTAATTTACACAACCACCCGAACCCTAACCCTAATATGCTCCTATAGTCTTGTTGGTTTCGCACTGTCCCTGGTGGCTATGGGTGAAATGACCCAGATATTAGCCATGTCTGTGTAGAGACAGTTCTGATGGCGCTGCGCATGCGTCTACGTGTGTGTGTGTGTGTGTGTGTGTGTGTGTGTGTGTGTGTGTGTGTGTAGACATCCCAGGGGGTTCAGCCCAAGAGGTTTAAGACTCTCCCGGAGCTCATCCAGCTGTACCTGCAGCCCAGTCAGGGACTTGTCACCACCCTGCTGTTGCCTGTGGAGAGAGAGGAGAGTGCAGAGGAGAGAGACTACTCAGGTGTGTGTGCACACTCACACACCACTAAACTTTGTGAAATGAAAAGAGAGCAGAGAAGGCCCAGATGTCGTTTAAGCATCACACACTATTTGTACGTGCATGTGGGTGTGTTCACACGTGCACATTTGTGGGGGGGGGGCATGTGTCTCTTACAGACGGAGAGGACGATAAACCCCCCCTCCCTCCTCGTTCTGGGTCCTGTGGCTCCTCCCTTCTCAGTACAGAGGCACCCTCTGAAAGGTAAGCCCCTCCCCTTTTCTTTGGCCTTGATCCAATCCAGGAAGGAATGTACAGAGCCCAGTACTCCTCCTCCCATCCTCTTGTCAAATCCGTCACGCAGGGCTGAATGAACTCCTGTTCCGATAGGTTTCCCATAGCTAGCTCAGACATCTGGAGTGACGTTAGCACTGTTGGGGGAAAAACGTTACCACCGTTTTGTTGGACGTAAATACAAAGCAACTCAGACAAAACTCTCTCTCTCTCTCTCTCTCTCTCTCTCATTCATATATTATTTATATATATATATATATATATATATATATATATATATATATATATATATATAATCAAAAATCATATAATTCTCTGGCCCTAAGCAACAGTACAGTGTGGCAGATTACCTAAGCACGCTGTCTGATCTAAAACTGAGGTCCACCCTGACCAGGTACAGAGACAGTGACCTCCGCCTGGCCTTAACGACTGGCAGACATGAACAGCCCTGCTTACCTAAAGAGCGGAGATTGTGCCAGCAGGACTAGATCAAGAGCGAGCTGCACTTCCTAACTTAATGTCCAAATTACTCACATTATACCCAAGTTCTTTAACAAAATGAGTCACATATTGCTGGAGTTTAAAATCTCCACGAGGAGAAGTGACCGTATGTTCTTGGTGAACATGAAGAGCTCAACGCACTGGCAGCGCCGAACGTTCACTCCTTCCACAGTCTGAGGGACAGTGAATGACCATAACAGATACCAGAGATACAGTGTCTTATAATATTCTTTATTATAAGAATGTTGTCATTATTAGTACTATCATTATTACTATTATTATTATGTCTCACTTTAGCCTGTCATGGTACAGTGCATTAGTGTGGGAAGTGGGTTGCGCGCAGGACATGGCAGAGCCCCGGGTTCGGGTTTAGATGCGTCACGTCACAAGGAGACTTGAGAAATGTTTGATCTGCGTGCGTTTTTCTCCCCCCCTGCAGTGCTCCAGTAGGTAATGGGTTGAGCACCATCTCACATGAGTATCTGAAGGGCAGCTATGCGTTGGACCTGGAGGCCGTGAAACAGGGTGCCAGCAGCCTCCCACATCTCAACAAAACACTGGTGTCGTCCTGCAAGCGCTTGCATGGGTACACACCCACGTTTACAGACCGTTAAGAGACAACACCCCCCCCCCCCCCACACACACACACACGTACTAGGATACTTTTTATCCCCTGCTTCCTTTGAAATGTATTTTTCTCTGACCTTAACTGCACGCACCCACCCCCCTGTCTCTCCCTCCCTATCTCTCTAGAGAGGTGGATAAGGTGCTGTCTGGCCTGGAGATTTTGTCTAAAGTCTTCGATCAACAGAGTGCCTCCATGCTCTCCAGGATGATTCAGCAGGTGTCCGTTCTTATTTATATTATTGTGTGTGTGTGTGTGTGTGTGTGTGTGTGTGTGTGTGTGTGTGTGTGTGTGTGGTACATAAAGTATGCGCTCAGTCAGTGAAGGGTTATTTAAAAAGGATTCACAATGTCCTCAAGTTAATGTACTGGACCATGGCAAACGCCACACACACCTTCACTTAGGAAAACACGGCTAAACCTGTAACCCTACTCCAACAAAGGCAGCAAGGTATATTTAGCTGGACGAGCTCATGTTTACTGGTGGGGGGGGGGTAGACTCATTTAAGTACTCGCCTCTTTTCAAGTGCCTCTTTTCATGGAAATACCAGTAACGGCCTACCACGAGTTTCCTCTTGCCCGTCTCGGTCTCTTGCTCTCTCACCGTGACTCGCAGTTGAGACACAGAGGGGCCTCGTCATATTCTTTCCTCAGTTAGAGAAATGGAGTGTAGGTGTGTGCGGGTGTGTATGCATGCGCACGTGTTTATGCAGTGTGTAACACAAGGCGCGATCAATGGCACAGTGAGCTGGTTTGTATCTGCTACAGGTGGACAGTAACGGACTGAGGCTCTAGACAGAGGAGCGATTGCGTCCTGGAGTGTTTCACAGCAGCACATTCATGGCTCCTCCACAGCACTGCCTTCTTTATAGATTTCAGTATTGATGTTTTGCTGAAATTCCTCTCGCCTGTCTCTCTCTCGCTGCCTCTTTCAGTCTGTGAGTCAGGGTGGAGATCAGGAGCTGGAGCATCTGGTTACTAAACTGTCCATCCTTAAAGACCTGCTGAGCTCCATAGAGAGAAAAGTATGTAAATACACACACGCACTCACACGCAACCATCTGCGTTACAGGTCACTAGTTCTACGTAGGCATGCTTGCTTATGTGTGTCACATATGGGTTGCATGAAAGAAAACAATTTTACTTTTACTCCCTTCTGTCGTTTTACCTCGTCCCCCTTTCTCCCTCTCCCTCTCCCTCTCCCTCCCTCTCTCCCTCCCCCTCTCCCTCTCCCTCTCCCTCTCCCTCTCCCTCTCCCTCTCCCTCTCCCTCTCCCTCTCCCTCCCTCTCTCCCTCCCCCTCTCCCTCTCCCTCTCCCTCTCCCTCCCTCTCTCCCTCCCCCTCTCCCTCTCCCTCTCCCTCTCCCTCTCCCTCTCTCTCTCCCTCTCCCTCTCCCTCTCCCTCTCCCTCTCCCTCTCCCTCTCCCTCTCCCTCTCTCTCCCTCTCCCTCTCCCTCTCCCCCTCTCCCTCTCCCTCTCCCTCTCCATCTCCCTCTCTCTCTCTCTCTCTCTAGGCTCTGAAGGCTCTGCAGGATATGAGTGTGGCTGTTCCCTCTATCCCCTCTCAGCTGTCGCCCCGGCACAGCAAAGCCATTCCTGTCCAGGCCTTTGAGGTAACACACACACACCACACCACACACACACCACACACACACACACACACACCACACCACACCACACCACAAGCAATTGCAGGCATAATTGCATGGGCAGTGCAATCAAAGCTTCGGTTTCTGTGTGTGCGCGCGCGCGCCTGCGTTTGTTGGGCAGGTAAAACTAGACGTGTACCTGGCTGATCTGACTAAGATAGGGAAGAGCCAGAAGCACACCCTCAGCGTGGACGTGGAGGGCGGCAAACTAGTGGTGATGAAGAAGATGAAGGACTCTCAGGAAGACTGGGCCACCTTCACCCATGACAAGAGTGAGGGGGTTGGGCGGAGGGGGAGAAGCATGCATGATGAAGAGGTGTTCGACAGGGGGATAAAAATCATGTAGGATGGAGAGAGAGCGATGAAGTTCATCATGTAGGATAGTGTGTGTTCTCCACTATGTGTTTGTCCTTTCATAAAAGGCACAGTCCCAGTACTCCCAGCTGTAGCTCTTTAGGTCATGGAAGGTCATTCTGCCTTATCTGCTGAATTATTTCTGGCAATAATACCGGTTAGCAGTAATATTGGTGTTCTTAACCAGCTCTGATAGTGATGCATCACTTTCAGTGGGCTTAAACCAGGTCCACTGAACCAGCTGCAGCATATAACAGCAGCCTTTAGAGGACTGTCTGCTTCTCCGTCTTATTGTAGAACATCTCACCCAGATTATTGGATTTGAGGAATTAAAATATTGTCTGTTTTATGAAGCTAATAAGATTTTCTGTTGTGTTGCTCTCACACTGCGTGTGCGTGTGTGTGCGCGTGTGTGTCTGATGAGTAGTCCGGCAGCTGATAAAGTCCCAGCGGATGCCCAGTAAACTGGGCATCGTGTTCGAGAAAGAGAAAGACAGGAGTCAGAGGAAAGACTTCATTTTTGCCAGTGCTAAAGTGAGACACACAAACATCTGTCTATTACGTAAATATTGTTTTGTCCTTAAAAATAAAGGCCCATTTTAATTAACAAAATTTTGGTCCGTTTAAATATAGAACTATAAACACAGAGAACATTAACTTAGCGAACCTATGCATGTTCTCAGACACACGTTCATTGAAAAAACACTAGCAGAATATCAAATACTCCGTTTGTTGCCCTCATGGTGTTTAGAAACGAGAGGCATTCTGCCAGCTCCTGCAGCTGATGAAGAACAAACATTCCAACCAGGATGAGCCTGACATGATTTCCGTGTTTATCGGGACATGGAACATGGGTAAAGCACACGTGCGCACACACACAGAGGTGCACAACAAGTAATGTGTTAGATGCCAGGAATGTACACTTTAATCTGCAAGCACATTGCAGATAAACACCGGAAAACTACTAAACTGATAAACACTGACTACTTATTGCTGTTTTCCACTGTATTGGCCACTCATCCTCTAGGTATTGGACACTCCTGGTAAATGCATTGCAGCCAACTTCAGCACGATATTGTGTTTATGGGCCATACAGGACCCAGGCTTTGGTTTAGACAACGTCACATAATACTAAAGACATACCATATCCTCATGAATGTTCTAGTCTTACACAGCTAAAGAGGAAATCCATAATGTGTTTTATATCGTGGGGAAAAGGTGTCTCCTTCCTCCTGCTTCACCTTTGACACAGGAAGTGTTTGAGGCCTAAGGGTAAAACAGGAAGTCCACTAATGGTGTTTCTTTACCTTCTCTCTGTTGCTTGCTCTCTCTCTGGCTCTCTCTCTCTCTCTCTCTCTCTCTCGTGTGTGTGTGTGTGTGTGTGTGTGTGTGTGTGTGTGTGTGTGTGTGTGTGTGTGTGTGTGTGTGTGTGTGTGTGTGTGTGTGTGTGTGTGTGTGTGTGTGTGTGTGTGTGTGTGCATATATGCATATATGCAGGTAGCGTTCCTTCCCCTAAGGCCATAGGCTCATGGCTTCTGTCGCGAGGTTTGGGGAAAACTCTGGATGAGATGACTGTCACGATTCCTCATGACATCTACGTGTTTGGCACCCAGGAGAACTCCGTCTGCGACAAGGAGTGGGTGGAGAACCTCCGGGCTGCACTCCGAGACTACACTGAGCTCGACTACAAACCGGTGAGAGAGAGAGAGAGAGAAATAAAGGGATGGAGAGCAAGCCAGAGAAGACCACGTGGAGGGAGATGTGTTGGATGGAAAACATCTGTACTATAGACATGAAAAATAAGACCTTGAGTAGTCTACCTTACGATGGAGCCAGCAGTATGCAGTCCTGCTTGTGTGTCTGGTGCATGTTTATGCTGTTTGTTTGGGTTGTTTTTATTATGTTAGTTCTGTCGAGTTTCTGTTTGTAGAACCTTTTTCCTAGGCTGTTTTGATCTGCTGTGATCCAAGGGGAACAGTGTCAATTATGTGGCTAAACCTTTCCACATACATTATTGTCTCCAGCACAAAGCCTGTGTTTGACCAGTTGACTGTGTGATAAGGGGTCTGTTTTTCTCTCTCTCTCTCTCTCTCGCTCTCTCTCTCTTTCTCAGGTTGCAGTGCAGACTCTGTGGAACATAAAGATTGTAGTTCTCGTGAAACCAGAGCATGAGAATCGGATCAGCCACGTGGGAATGTCCAGTGTCAAAACGGGGATTGCCAACACCCTGGGTCAGAATTCTGTGCATACACAACCTGAAAACAACCCTTTTACAGTGCCTTGCAATAGTGTTGAAACCCCTTAAATCATCATTTTTGCCTGGATTAAAAACACAGATTGTGCCATTCTGTATTTATATTATAAACCAATATATTCTTAATTTAAACTTTCAAAATTAAAATTCATTCTTACTAGATTTTAAAAAATGCTGCTTGCATAAGTACTCAACCCCTTTAGACTAATACTTGGGCCCACATTTTGTTGCATTAACAGCTTTACCTCTGTTAAAGTAAGGGTGTTTTCACAGCCGAATACACGAGTCCGCACCCAGAACTGATTCTGATTCTTCGTTTGTGGGAGGGAATCATTTTTACTGGTTTGCTTTTACAAATATCCGAACTGCGGATCGAGTACACAGTTCCACACGTCACTTTTCTGCATGCAGGTTCGCAAAATGATAGGAAGGAAAACGGCTTTTGCATTCGACTAAACGTACCGAACTCACGGAGCACACGGACCTGGGTCTGGAAAAAAGATCAAATGTAAAAATGCCCCAAGTTTCTACCAACTGTGAATGCTGGCTGGGAGTGATTTTCTCACCCATTCGTCTTGGCAGCTTTGCTCCCGGACTTTGTTGGTTGGATGATGCTTGTGGACGTCAATTTTCAAATAGTGCCACAGATCTGGACTTTGACTTGGTCCTTGTAAAACATTCCCTTTTTTTTTTTTTTTTTCAGCCAAACCTGTATTGCTTTGGCCTTGTGTTAAGGGTCAGTGTCCTGCTGAAATGTGAACTTTCTCTCAAGCTGTAGCTTCTTAGCAGACTGAAGTAGGCCATCTTCTTGTACTTCACTGTATTTTACACCTTCGGTTCTCGCTTCAGGTTTAACAAGACGCCCAGTCCCTGCTGCGGAAAAGCATATCCCATGCTTCACTGTTGGGATGGTGCTTGTTTTGAATTATGGCCAAAAATCTCCATTATTCTCTCATCTGACACAAAGCTCCAGATGTGCTTTGATATGTTTAGTCTTCAGGAATACCTTTGTTCTAGTCAACCTTCCAGACAGACCAGTCATATTCAGATCTCTTGACATTGTTTTGTGTCTGTTTTTTTTGTTTGTTTTTTTGTTTGTTTGTTTTTTTAAATGATTGACATGTAGCGAGGTCAGTTGTGTCCTCCTCATCAGGGTGGACACAACTGACCTCTGAGGAGGAACAAGTTTGTATATGAAAAGGTTGATGTTCCATATATAAATCCTCCTGCTGATTCAGAAGCACTTTGCTTGCACAACTGAATCTTTTCATTTAGATACGCAATTTTTGTCTACCCTGAATGCCTCTTCATATTCTTACCTGTTGGTGTATTTGATATAAAGTTTTGATAATTACATTAAATTGCAGTTTCATGACCAACCTTTCACTACACTAGGAACGGGGAGTCATCAGTAGTCAACACTCACTAACAGCCTTGACACAGTGGCCTGTAACACTGCAAGTGATTAGGAAAGTCCCAGTTATCTCTCACTAGAAGAGACACATATGTGCAGACATGTACATGTGGAAGAGGACATCCTGATTCTTGAGCTGTTTAGTTGCTTTGCCTGTCATTTTGTCTTCATGGCTATGAGCAACACGATCTTGAACCCACCATGCCAAATCCAAATGCAAAATTGAACAACATGCAAAAAACATGTTTTGCTGCATAATCTGTTGTGCACTAGTCTTTGTGTGAATATCGACCTTTTAAATTAGCATCCTGACCAATCGCACTCATTGCAGATAAGCTGCAACATTTACATGATGCACCAAATGTAGACAGAAAAAGGTGTGAAAAGGACAACCAAGCTATCAGCTTGTCATATCGGAGGTTCGCCAGGGAGGTTGTCGCGTTTTTGTCCGTGTTGTGCCGGCCTGGTTTTTACCCGATACAGACATCGCTTTCACAAAGCTGACGTACAGGACCATGTTGTCGTTGTCCCTTGTTGCTGTTGACAACCAGTATGCTGGGACACCACCATCATCATCAACTCTTCCCGTCTCATCGCTGAAGCACCCTACCAGGAGCTCTCAGTGGAACTGGTACACTGCTGGACTTGAGCTTTGCAGTTTTACCCATCCGAACCGGTAAGGCTGGACCACGCTGCGTTTGAAATCCCGTGTCGTCCAGAAGATGAGGAATCTGGCTCCCCTCAAAGTTTCCTTCTCCTGCCATGGCGGGGAAGTTTCCTTGCTGCTGCGTATTGTGGCTTGCCCAATCAGGGCTCTTGATCTGGATTTCTGCAAAGCTGCTTTGAGATGATGTCTGTTGCTAAAAGTGCTACAAAAATTAAATTAAATTGATTCTGGACACCTTGGTATCGATCAGAACCTCTCAAATGCTGTAGCGATACAGTTTCAGCAGTGGTGACTGTGGAAATACAGGACTTGTAACACCGTTTTTGCCGTGTCTTGGTATTTGACTGTTGCTGTAATTTATCATTGTTGTCATTATGATGTTCTGTGTATGCATTTAAACATCGGTGACATCCATCTCTTAGGCAACAAGGGGGCAGTGGGCGTGTCCTTCATGTTTAATGGGACCTCGTTCGGCTTCGTTAACTGCCACCTGACATCTGGCAATGAGAAGATCCATAGGTAAGAGGATGCAGGCTCTTTAAGGCATAAACATCATTTTGGAGTACCGAGTAAAGGTTTTTGACCACCTTAGAAAACTGTTTAAAGCTGTTTATCAGGGCAATCGGCCTTCACTCACCAAATACAAAAAAAGGCCTCATGGGAAATGTTCCCACTACTTATGATTGGGTTCAAGTCTCTGTCCACCTCTGTTCTGCGTAATCTGTAAGAAATGACTCTGCTTTGTTTTGGAGCACACCATGATGTCTTTCCCTGGGGGGAGTTGGTGTAATCCAAAGCTGCAGAAAGCCTGCATGGTTGGTTTAGAGAACCTGAGGAGACCAAAGAAATTCTGTTTTAAAACAAAAAAACAAAATTGTTAACACAGCTGCCATGGCAACACAGTGTCAAGCCTTCTAAAGGACCCGTTTGTTTCTCCCTGGCCTCTGTTTAAAGCGATGAATAGGGGCTTTAGGTGTGTGTGTGTGTGGGGGGGGGTGTATTCTAGGCTAGGGTTCACACTTGTGTGCTTGAAAGTGCACTCGAACGCACACACACAGACTGAACTGAAAAATAAATGGGGATCAATGTTTGTTTCATTTTTCCTCTGACCTTTGACCTTGGTAGGCGTAACCAGAACTACCTGGATATCCTGCGGCAGCTTTCACTGGGGGACAAACAGCTGAGCTCGTTCGACATCTCACTGCGCTTCACACACTTGTTCTGGTTCGGAGACCTCAACTATAGGCTAGACATGGACATCCAGGTACACACACACACACACACACACACACAAACATATATATATATCTCACACACACACACGTACGTACGTAATGTACAGCGGTGCATTCACACTATATAACTTGTGCATGTACAAATAGACATACAGTCTCACACACACAGTGAACTTGATTATTTCAGCTGCTCAGATTTGAGTGATTTGAGTTGCCATTGTAGTTTATAGAGAACTCTGCCATTCATCCTGCTCTGTGCTCATGTTAATTTTTATGACGCTTTATATACAATCTCTCTCTCTCTCTCTGTGTGTTTCTTACACAAACATACACACACCTGTACACATGCACCTACACACACACACACATGCAGGAAATCCTAAACTACATAAACAGGAAGGAGTTTGAGCCGCTGCTGAAAGTGGACCAGCTAAATCTGGAGAGAGAGAAGAACAAGGTCTTCCTTCGCTTCGGTAGGAACACAGCCTCCTTTCCCTCGTAGCTGGGTTAAATGCCCATGCTCATTATACATTAGCATTCCAGGATAGGGTTTTAATGTGTTTGAACTATTTTTAAAGCATGACATGAACCTGGCTTGTAACTTGTTTGCTCATTCACTCACGTTTAGAGTAAAAATATCATTCTCCACAAGGGTGCACAGTTTGCAGCGAAATGGCTTTGGTGCTTCGCATCAGTAACACAGTAAATAAACTGCACTTGCTTTTGTGTCTATACAAATAGAATCATTTTATTTGAAGTATTCGAAATATTACAAAGCCATGTAAAAATGTGCACAGAAATTCATCTGAAACAGGTAAAGCATTTTGTTTTCTTAATACATTTTAAAGACATATATAATGTACACAATGCCTAATAATAAAAAATGTAATAAAATTGGAATCAAATGAAAGTTTCACAACACTAGCTAGGTTAGGTGAATGTAATGTCAGGTGATGGTTTAGGCATAGGTTAGGCCTAATCCAAATCGAAGTCAACAATCAGCGTTGTAAACAAAGGTGGAGAATAAGGATCCCTTTTGTGGAGTGCAGCTGAAACGTGCCTTACACGTGAGCGGTGTTGCATGTGGCTGCGTGCCGTTCCGCACGAGCGTTTCATGGAATGATTCATCACTGCCGTTGGCAGCAGTCAGGGTAATACCACAGCATGTGAAGAGCCCTCTCAGGATTGCGTTCATGTACAAGAATGAGTATTAATATGTAGTTGGATGTCAAGATCTTGAATGAGTTTTGTGTGTGTATTTGCTAACATGATCTGTTTCCAATTACTCTGACTTCAGTGGGATTTGTTAAAGTGCAGCTAAGCTGCTGCAATGTCCGGTCAGGTGCATGCTATAGCAGTTGTCTTAGATTGCTGTATTATTGATTATGAAGTTCTTACAGAAAGTATAAGATGTATAGAATAGTAGAGTCAAAATAAATGTAAAAAAATACGTTTTAGTTACTAATAAGAGCCCAAGACAATCAGAGAGACATTTCTTTTTCGGAGCATCTGTTTTAGCGACGGCTATCGGAATGTAAACAATGCTTAGGCTCAGTGTTTACTGCATGTTTTTAACAGTAAACGTTATCGGGTCGAAACATTCTGACAGTCCAGCTGCGCATGGAATAGAAAACAGTTTATGAGGATGACGGTCCACTGCCCGTCTTCTCTGGTAATGATGAAGGGTTTTGCACTCGAACATGAGCTGCTGAACCCATACCCTCCAGCTTGCCATCGCAGATGGTCTGACATCACTGAGGCTTTCTGGCAAGTCCCTTTGTTTCGTACTTGCTGCATGTCAGTCGTTTCCCGGGTAGATGAGAAGAGGCGAGCCAGCTCATCGCTTGGCAAACCTGTGTCCCACGCAAGCATCCATCACCGGGTGCTGAAAGAGCTGGTTAAGCCAGAGACGTCCTTCACCGGAGCAGCGGTGTGTGGCTCTGCCTTTAGCCTCAGACCGGGTCATTGCTGGCTTTCTGATCCAGTCGTTGACACCCTGATGTTTTATGGCCAAACCTGTTCAGAGTTTGTGTCAGTATGACATGGAATCCTTGTTTTAGTTTAAAGTCACCCATAAATGTGATCCGCTTCTTTTGTAGTAGTTAAAATAATCTAGTTACTGTTGTGTTCAGAATTAACAAATATATTTTCAAAATGAATGGTTTTAAATACTTACATTTATTAAGAAATAATATTTAAAATAAATACTTCCTTCAGATGTCTTCAATAAATGAAAAGAATGCACATACTTGTAATTCATGTTTTGCAAAATGTCAAATAATATAACATTTTGTCTTTCTTCAAATGCATCAAATTTTAGAAATGCTTTAAATGGGGGGGGGGGGAGTACTTCAAGTGGCATGAAATATATGAAATGCATTTTTTTCTACGGTGTTGAGTAAATACTGGTGAATTCTGTGCCTGTTGGGCCTCTCCCAGTCAGTGTTTGTAAATGTGCCTGATGTGCAGCTTCTCTGTATTCTGCCTTTACTACTCAATCAGCTACTGTTCATTTTTGGTTTTTTTGGGGGTTTTTTTAAGCTGCGTCGCCGTAACCGCACTGTTTCACCGTTTCACTTCCTGTCTGCTTTCTTTTATCTTTTCCTTAGCGGAGGAGGAGATGACTTACCCGCCCACGTACCGGTACGAGAGAGGGTCCCGGGACACATATGTCTGGCAGAAGCAGAAGGCAACAGGGGTAGGTTGCCTAGCAAAGCAGAAAGGGGACGACACATCACGCACCTCCACAGGGCACGTGAAGAAGGAAACACAAAAACAGGGCCAAACCACAACACAAGGGCTTTGTTTTATTACCTGCTTCTAGCCGTTTATATATATATATATATATATATATATATATATATATATATATATATATATATATATATATATATATATATATAAATATATATATAAAGAGGTCAATAAATGGCATTAAAACAGGACGTGGAGGAGCCTTGCACTGTACAGACTGCACTTTCCATTCACTTTCCCTGCATCATTAGATCCAATTAAGATCACAAAAGGTTTATTCTGATTAGAAACGCAGGAAAACGCTGAACTGCATAGTGCGAGTTTATCACCTATCCAACAGTCTGTGCTGGAATAAGGTTTTTACAGTAGACATAATCTTAAGCGGTTTGCCACACCGCTTAAGCAGTGAGCGCCAATGATGACTACAGGACCTTTGCTCCTACCAGCAGTGTTTCAGGGCAGAATGAAAACCGCACGCATCACCTTTGATGTGCTTGATGGTGTGCAGACACTTCAGATCTATTCTGAAACATCCCCAAAGGCCTGCACTCAACAGTCTGCCCAGCTAGAGATCATTGCCATCATCAGTCATCTTTATTCAATGTCTGAAACGCATCCACTATCAAATAAAGCAGGATTTTGGCAGTTATCATCTCCTGCTTGGTGAATTATTGAGTGTCAGCCTCTGTGGATGTCAGGAATGCTGTTTTTCAGCAGATCAGCCCCTACCCTGTCACCTCATTCACTGTTCAAACTCAAATCGTATTTTGTCTCTTGCTGTTACAGTTAAAACTAGTATTAAAAATTGTGTTGTATGTAGGTATGTGCTTCTAAGATCTGTGCTGGAGTAACCTCGCACTATACAGTTCAGTGTTTGTGATTTTTAATCGGATGTAACGGCTTAGGGAAAGTGAATGGAAAAGTGCAGTCTGAACAGTGCAAGTCTCATCCAGAACTGATATTTCAGAAAGTGGTTGAGGGCTAAAGGTAAAACAGGAAGCTCACTAAGGCATTTCTTTGCTCTATCTATTGCTTGAGCTCTCTCTCTCTCTCTCTCTCTCTCGCTCGCTCTCTCACTCTCTCTCACTCACTCTCTCTCTCACTCTCTCAGATGCGGACGAATGTTCCATCGTGGTGTGACCGGATCCTGTGGAAATCTTACCCAGAAACACACATTGTCTGTAACTCCTATGGTAAAACCTCCCAACCTAAAGCATATTGCTCATACATAAGCATTATTTGGGTATTTCACATTTCTCTTACATTTATGTTAATAAAGTCAAGCAGTGCTTTACCTAAAAGGAAATGAATGAACCTTGAATTGATGCTGTTTGTGTTACCCATCTCTCAGGTTGCACAGATGACGTTGTCACCAGTGACCACTCCCCTGTGTTTGCTACGTTTGAGGTTGGCGTGACTTCACAGTTTGTCTCTAAAAAAGGTACGACTTATTCACAAAAACCTGCATATATCATCTGTAGTGCACATCAAGTTTACACTTGTCATCTGTTTTTGTAAAATGCTTCCTGTCAGTGATCCTTTCTATAACCCTTTGTTTTATCTTAATATGACAATGTACAGACCTCGATACATGGTCTCTCTCTCTCTCTCTCTTTCTCTCTCTCTCTTAGGTTTGCCCAAGACATCAGAGCAGGCGTATATAGAGTTTGAAAGTATTGAAGCCATAGTTAAGACTGCCAGCAGGACGAAGTTCTTCATAGAGTTCTACTCCACCTGTCTGGAGGGTAGATTCACACTCAGTTAATCCATTACATTAACTAAGGCCCTTGCTGAGAAGATATGGACCTCTTTCAAATAGTCAATGTTTTGAAAGCAGCTGTAGTGTGACTGCCCCCTTGTGGACATTTATGGCACACTTCTTTGCTGCTTTAATACAGACTTTTCTGTTTTACTCTCTCTCTCTCACTCTCTCTCTGTGTAGAGTTTAAGAAGAGCTATGAGAACGACTCTCAGAGCAGTGATAACATTAACTTCCTCCGTGTGGGTTGGTCGTCTAAGCAGCTCACCACCCTGAAGCCCATTCTGTCAGATATAGAGTACCTGCAGGACCAACACCTGCTGCTCACTGTCAAGTCTCTTGATGGATACGAGTCCTACGGTAACAGTTTGTGTGCATGGGTGTGTGCATTTGTCCGTATGTCTAAGCGTGTGTGTGTGCATGGCGGGGGGGGGGGTTTGGATTCACTATCTGATGGCCTATATGTTGATTTAATGTGTGTCTATATAATTTTGATCGCACACACAGACAAATTTTTAAAGTAAAGTACACAGAGGTAGGTGTAGGTGGATTTTCTGAGAGTAGACAAGCTGTGTGTGTGTGTGTGTGTGTGTGTGTGTGTGTGTGTGTGTGTGTGCGTGCGCTTGTAGGCGAGTGTGTGTTGGCACTGAAGTCTATGATCGGAAGCACAGCACAGCAGTTCCACACATACCTGTCTCACCGTGGAGAGGAGACAGGGAACATCCGAGGCTCCATGAGGGTCCGAGTGCCGTCTGAAAGAATGGGCACCAGAGAGCGGCTCTACGGTATGTCCGCTGTAGTACTGGACATGTGCGTGTGAGTGCATAAGAACTCAAAAGGTGGAAAAGCTGTGTTTAGGTTTCTGTTGAGTGTTTCTTTCTGCAACGTTTCTATGAACCTCTTTAATTTGTTTGTTAATTAGTTAATTAATTCATTATTTGTCCATTCATTTATCCACCTATCCATTCATTCATCCCTGTCCTCCCAGAGTGGATCAGTGTGGATAAGGATGAGACCGGAGTGCCCAAAGGGAAGACAATGCCCCCTAGAGGTGGTCATGATTACGTGAAGTGAGAAACAAACAAACACAGACACACACACAGACACCCCTTCTATACAGATGTGAAGTGAAACTGGTAGAATTGTAGAGTGTAATTGCAATTTGTTGACAGCAGCTCACAAACAACTATAAACATATGCTCATCCTAATGAGAGTATGTGTAATATTTAACATTTTATGTTGCATTTGCTGGTAAACTCTCCCTAGTTATGCAGTGCTTTCCTTAGTCAAATAAAAATGCTGGATTTTGAGTTGGATGGATGATTGATTACTGGAAATAATAGTAGTGAGGCTGGTGGCAACGATAAGGGGGTGTTTCCACAGGCCCTCTCTGAACAGGAAGGAACTGAGCAAGGTTTCAGAAGAGCCAGAGCGCAACGCTGCAGGCCGAGCTTCATTCACACATGGCTCCGCTAAAGAGGACAGCATGCAAGCTAGGTATATGGTTGCACTGTTTAGCAGATCATCATGCGTAACATCGTGCACTGTTTAGCAGCTACAGGCTGTCGGTTCAGACTCTGCTGATTTTGTTAGCTTTGATGTCATTTGTGGATGCTTGTTAGGTCAAAGCAGGACACCAACGACCCAGATGCCACCACTTCCAAGAACAGCTTCAACAACCCCGCCTACTACATCCTGGAGGGAGTTCCCAATCAATCGGCTGCCCTGGCTGCAGACCTGCTCCCAGGCTCTGCCCTCTCTTCCGTAGCAGGTAAACCGGCACCCCCTGTGGGCGGGGTGGGGAAAGGCAAGCCCCCGAGCGGGAGCTCCATCCAGGCACGCAGGCAGACAGGCGGACGCCCCGTGCGCCCCATCAGCGAGGAGGGATCCTCAGAGGATGATGGGAACCCTGGGGGGCATGGCAGCAGCAGCACTCTCAACCGCCCACCCCCCGACTTCCCACCCCCTCCACTCCCCAAAGGTGCTCTTGAGATGTCGGAAGCCTCGTTTTTCCCACCCGGAAAAGAGAGCAGATCTCGGCTGCATCCAGACTTGGCAGATATCAAAATCCCACCTCTGTCAGCCGTCACCTCGAAACCGCTCTCCTCCCCCAGCTTTGCCCAGCCCCAGGGGGGAGGCGGAGCTTTCTGCCTGGAGGCTCCCCCACCCATGTTGAACCCAGGCCCCTCCCCTTTCCGAAGAGGCGGAGCCTCAGGAGTGGACGACCAGTCATGTTCAGTGCTTCATCTAGCGAAGAAGTTAAGCGAGACGGAGTACACGGGCGCTCAGGAGTATGGGCCTGGTGGAGTGCTGTCGAAAGGGGCCGCCACATCCCACCTACGAGGCCTCGGCCTGGCGGACGCCTGCCGCACCTACCCCCCTCGATCCATCAAGGAGAGCATCGCTGAAGACCTGCCGGCGGAGGTGAGAAGGAGGAGCAGAACCCCTGCTCGAAACTCAGCACCACACTCTTCCGTGCAGGAAGTTGGACTCCGTCCAACCGTTGGTCGCCGCCAGTTTTCACTTCTTCTGTTCCTGCCTTTTTTTGGTGTGTAATGACACGCGTCGTCCAGCAGGGTGCGTGGCAGGGGGGCAGTAGCAGCAGCAGCCTTTCGGTGGAGACCAGCGTGGGCGACTGGCTACAGAGGCTGGGGCTCGAGCGGTACGAGGCGGGGCTTCTGCGCAACGGCTGGGACGACCTGGAGTTCCTCAGGTGACGCCGCCCTGCAGCGCCTCTTCCTCTGCTCCCTCCGCGTTGTTGTCCGTTTTCTTCCAGATGTGTTAACGAACAAACAAAATGGAAACAGAAACCAAAAAAAAAAAAAAAAATGAAATGTAAAAATTTGTTTTTGCAGTGACATCACGGAGGAGGACCTGGAGGAAGCCGGAGTCTCGGACCCCGCCCACAAGAAGATCCTGCTGGCCTGCCTCAGACAGCAGCAGCAAAAATGAATTGAGCCAAGCCGGACCAACTCGCTCCTAACCGGTCAAACTGTGCCTGCTAACAATACTTGCACTGCGAAGTTGAGCAATTGTTTTGACGGTCGTTGTAAGTAATGCGTGTTGTTTTTGGGGGTTTTTTTTTTTTTTGGCCTTTTGTCGTAGTCATGATGATGTTATTTAAACTAGCCAATATTTCAAAGATGCTCCGTCACTACAAGCACGTCCTTCTCTTGAGAAATGTTTCGCTTCCTGAAGAGAGGACATGACATCAGTGCCAGAGAGTTGTGCGTGGGGTGGGGGGGGTGGCTTTATTCACATTCCTTGCCTTTTCTCTGGCAGGTGATTTTGCTTTCGTTTAATTTATCGTTAGTTTTGTGTTAATTATTGGTAACATGCATGTTTTAATTTTTTTAAGAAAAGGGGGATTGAAATAAGCCAGTATCAGCACTGACTGATTTATTCTGAGAAAGCCATTAGTTGTGTCCAAGTTCAGTCTCGTGTGTGCGTGGGGGGGAACACGAAGAACACAAAGGAGCACTCATTTCTTTAGATCCATAACTTGTCCAGTGGTTGTAGACACCTTGGTGTCTTTTGTGGAACTGTCCAGTAAACAAGAGATCTGTGCTCACTGCTAGACATCCTGTAACCCACTACAGTCAAAACAGCAGGTACCCTGCACAATTTGATGCCAGAGCATGTCACTGTGCTACAAGCAGCCACGGGTGTGCTGAACCTGTTTGGTTGTTGGGAAGTCTCTAGAAGGTTCTCCCCGTCATGGTTTATTTGGCTTGTGAGCCCTTTTGCTGGATGTTATGAAGCCAGTTTCCAATACTACAGTTGTCCATGTGACTGGCGAGTCGTTATTGTTTGTGTGCCTGCCGCTTAAATTCTGTTTCACTAAGTACAAATCGTGTATGCTCTTCAATCCAAGCCATGCCTTTCTCTAAACCTGCAAGCCACGAAACGGGTGATTCGCAGATTTTTGACTTCACTTTGCAGGCCTTATCCTGGAAGTGGCCACCAGGGGGCGATGTTTTGTTTTGTTTGTTTGTTTTTTTTGTTTTTTGTTTTTTTTTTTAAAGATCACTATCAAGAGACGCGGTCAGAATATCCCATCTAAATTTATTAGGATTGTGTCACTGTAGTGGATATTTAGGTTTAGGAAGTGAAATTTGATTCTAGATTTGCCAACAAACTATCCATCCCAGCTGGTTACAGACCTGATGCACCAGCCGTGTAAACTGAAACTGGCACAGTCTGGCAGTGCTAACGCTGAAAAATGGAGCGGAATGAAAGGTGTGTGTGTCTGTGTGTGTCTGTGTGTGTGTCTGTGTGTGTGTCTGTGTGTGTCTGTGTGTGTCTGTGTGTGTGTGTGAGAGAGAGCGACACATCTAGTTAATTGTTTGAATGGTTTGGAGAAGAAATTTGTAGCATTTATATTATTTGAGAGTTTGTGTAATCTATTCTTATGGGAACTGTTAAAATGCCTTTTATTGCAAGAAGTCGCGTTTGCCTCGTTCATTTCTGGCACGTCTCAAGTGTTATAATGGAAACACGGCCAAGTACCTTCTTTTTTTATTTGAAAAGTCCCATTTGTTATTCCAATTTGTACTGTCAAGCAATGGCGCTGGAGAAGACCACATAGAACAAGAGACCTCTGTAGCCTGTATCACTATTGAACTGCTCTTACGCCTAGATCTCCATGTATGTAAATGCTCGTGTTTGTCAGATTTTAACCTCAAATCTTTTCGTGCGTGATAATCCGTGTCATCTGACTATTACTTCCGGTAACCACGTTTTATGGATTTAAGTTAAAATTTGTTAATGACCGTTAAGTGAACGTTCATTTTGTTGTATTTTTCAAATGAATAAAAACTAACTGCCGATTTCTCTGCGTGTGTCGTCCTCTGCCCATAGTATTGTGATTGGTCCAAAAATGGAGAAAGGCGGAACTCCATATGTAAATTAAAATTTTATCAAATGAACATCACTTTTACAGTGACTAGGCCAGCTGTCTTTGTATCTATTTATGACCTTTTGCCAAAAACATTATGACGTAAACAGTATGAATTCTAGACATTTTTGAAAGTTTCAAAGTGAGCAGGTCCACGGTGCACATTTGTTTTTACACGTGAACCACCCCATGACCTGAGTTGCATCACTCATTCACTCTCGCTTCGCAGAGTAAAGATTGTCCACAAGGGGGAGCTCTTACTCCCCAACGTAGCTGTTGTGTTCAATTGAAAGTGAGAAAACTGGTATCCTTACCCACACCAACAGGTTAATGCATGTTGGCACCCACAATCTGGGTGTGTATGAAGGAAACGAGAAAGACGAGAGCTAAGTGTAACTTTTCTTTCGAGTTCCAGTTGTCTACAACTGAGCAACTTATTTGGACTGCCGGCAGTACCAGGTGAGGATGAAGTCTTTAAGTGCCATCACAAACACTAAAATGTAACAGAGTAATATGTAAATAGTTATCTTGTTTCATTACACTATAGCGAGCTCATGTTATTAGCCTGTGTCCTGGCAGTACGAAACGGGGGATGATTAAACTCATGTTCACGTTTTATTAAAGTCTGACTCGTTCTGCGTAGGCTTCGTGTGATTCTGCATACGACCTTGTGCGAGTCCAGAACGGTTTGTTTTATTTCTGTTGAAAACTAACAGCGCCCAAGACATACATATTTGTTATATTTCAGGGACGCTAAAAATAACCGCTGGACATCCGTCTGTTCGGGCGGGGGTTAGTATTTCAAGCATTATCACGGAAAATTAGCACAGTTCCTTTTTTCTTTTCTCCCCCCAATGTTTTATGCATATTATATGCTTAGGAAAATGTGCCCTCACGTTCTCAGTGCATGTCCGATGCATGAACAAAGCACTTTGGACTTTGTCCGCAAAATAATAATAATAATAATAATAAATGGCTAACACACTTCGTCGGTGTGATTTACAGACCCTGTAGACTGAGAGGAGAAAACAGAACGGTCTTTATGCAGTAAGTCATATATGTAGTCTGTTTAGGCCTACACTGGAATATCACTAAGCCTGCTTTTCCTAATAAAATGTTTTCTGCATTAATGTTCTGATACTTAAAATTCATGCATCGTTTAGACTTTGTCTATCCCAGTTCTTACAAATCATGTTATGAAGACATTTCGCTGCGCTGTCCTCTCCCCGCCTTTTTGTTCTCCGCAGTCGTTACCTGTTACGCCCTTCAAAGAGCAACGACGGAAACGTTTTGAAAAGCGTCAGTTGAAATACAGCAAAAACCTCAAAACACCAGGAGTGTTCGATAGAGTGATGCTTCGCATCGATTAAACTGTGTGTACATTATTTGTCAATTAATGGGGAAGAGTAGTAGCGCACTTCATGATATCTGTTTTACACAGTACAGCCTGCAACTGTGTAATTAGGTATCACGGTATATTTAATCTGCGACCAAAAAAAGACCATAACGCCCACCCCCCACCTCCCTTTTTATTTTGTTAAAGTTTCATCCTTTGAAACTTTAAAATGGTTTTTTAAAACCATTTCTCCATTTTATTTACCGAAACTTTTCATTTGAGATCAGGATAGGCCTCATTTGATCAATTAGCAGAAGTGACGTGTGAACTACTGTCGTGTACACGTTGTCAGTCTGCAGCAAAAGTGTCCTTTACATCAGAACTGAAGGCGGCCATTCAATATTTGCTTTTCTTTTTCGCTGACGGCTCACTCAGACGCTGTAGCTGTAGCTCTCTAGCACGGGATAGCCGTAGGGATTGGAGTTAATTCTACGGTTAAGAAAAAAAAAAAGTCAACTATATTTGAAAGTATTTAACAAGTTAGGACTTGGCATTTTATATGCTATGCATCCATTCTTTATTATTATTATTATTATTATTATTATTATTATTATTATTATTATTATTATTAGCAGCACTAGTTGTTAGCGAATTAATTTTGTAATTAATTACATTTAGTGCATCACTTTGTAACACAGTGAGTTCCTCTTGGGATTCTTCCTATTTTGGATAGCAAAAGATGAAAAAATACTGAAAAACTCAAAGACGGGTAAGTTGCTATGTGATTTTATGTTTGTTACTTTTATATAGTCTAGCCTATATATGAAATTATGTTTCTTAATTTTTATAGGCTAGAACTTGCAAAAAAAAAAAAAAGTAGGCCTATTGATTTCATTATATTTATTCAAATATTAAACCATGTCGCAGCTCTGCGTTACTCCGCTGTTGTACGAGGCGGTAAAACTACTACATGAGTCAGTGCTTTAAATGTAGTTTATTTTATACAGTATTACATAGTGCCATTAATGAACGTTAGGCCTACGACTGAATAAAGACACCCTATGTCGTAAGCTCAAACTTAATGGTCATCTGAATGAAATACACCCTAGCGTCAAATTACCATAATAAAAATCAGAAACTACGCAATATTTATATTACTATTTACAAAATATTTTCATGTTTCAATACTTTAGGAGCCTGACTAAAAAATCGAAACAATAATCTTAGATTAAAAAAATCCCGTCTTTCTTTCAATAAATTAATTCTAATGACTGAATTATGCTTAGTTTTGGATACACATTCACACATTCATGGGGACATGGGACGATGGACATGGGGTAAAGAAGCTTTCAAAACGAGTGATTATTGCACAGTTTATGACATCCCAACACATGCGAACCAACATTTTTGTTTTCTCATCCTACAAAAAGCCCGTTCACATTGATGCGCTAACATCCCACAAAAGCTAAATGTTTGACGGTTAGGCTTTACAATATAAATGGTCAATAGTGTCGGAGAGACTAAAATGACTCATTTGCTCCAGAAGAGAGAGGCCGCAGCTCATGTTTGTGCCCTTATACAACTTTGCTTTCCTTAAAAACCATGACGAGTAAACGCACCTATTTTGTGTTGGTACTGACCGTTTGTCGGATGGAAAGGGTCGTGAACGGCGAAGAGGCACTGGATTTTCGCACTCCTCTGTTTAGAGGAGATTGTCTCTGGTGGTGTCGCAGTTACTAAGGGCTTAGCAGAGGTTTTACAGTGGAATACTGCACTGCCATGAATTCCGAAAGAACAGAATGTCAATACTCACTTCCCAGGTTGCGCTGCTAATTGGATTGCACCTTTTCTTTCGCGAAACGGCTTTGTGATTCAAAAGGAAGTTGTGCTTGCTGGTAACAGTTAGTTTCTTTTCCCAATCCCTTTTCTAAACTGTCCTTTGGGAATCGTCCTATTTGTCCTCCAAGCTCCAAGGCGGACTCAAATTAATATGGGCTGTCTTAAACGGTGACCGCTTCAAGCGAACCCCAACAAATGCAGTCGCAGTTTTAAATGCATCTATATGACTCTCACCTAACCGAACAGAAATGTGTAACTATTTAATAAAGCATCCGAAATGTACCTTATTACACGTTAGGCACGTATTTTAAAATGCTGTCGCCCAGTCGTGGCTGTTGTGAACACTCGCCAATTACACGACCGGAATGTTACGTTTCGGGGGTGTGGAGCCTAGGGGCGCTAACACCGACCGCAGGCTGGCAAGCGACTGGCGTCTTTTAGGGGTTTGGATCTGAAGTGCATGTAGCCTGTGTGACACTGCCTGATTACTCTCTACTGCAAGGGCATGGGGAAGACAGGAAGCAGGGTGCAGACGATGGAGGGGATGCAGGATGGGTTGTGGAAATGGGTTATGATACGATAGATTTCACAATCAAGAAGCACACACACAGACATCGGAAGCGCCAACAAGTTCAATAAAACAATAAATTATGAGTCCAGCTCTAAGAGAAAAAAAAAAAAGTAAATGAAAGGCAACAAGAACCGTCGAGAGGGGTACACTCTAAGAAGAGAGAGTGAAAAAAAAATCTAGTCTCTAAAACAGGTTGGTCTTGAGCGCGTTCGGTTTTCTATGGAACGATGAAAGGACTCCGGCAAACGGTCCAGCGGCCATACTGTCCGCGGGTTGCCAGGTCTTCAGCAGATCCGAACCTTGAGGGGCGGTCGGGGTAAGGCTGCCTCCCCCGGCGGATCCAATATTGGGCCAGGTCGGAGATTTCAGACCCTGGTGGATGGAGGGGGATGTGGAGGTGTTGGCGAAGCCAGCGGAGGAGACCGATACAGGACTGGGGCTAAGGCTACTGGCTCCAGGGCTTCCCATATTCCCGGAGCTCGGTAAGGAGGCCGTGCTGTCCGGAGTCGGACTGCAGGTCGATTCTTTGGACTCATCGTCCTCGGAGGATGAGCGTGCCTCGCCTGATTTCTTAGCATTGCCGGCGTTGCCTGTATTTCCGCTTTTAGAGTTGGCTGCACGTTCTTGCTTGCGGAATTTGGCGCGCCTGTTCTGAAACCACACCTGTGCAGATGAGACGTTGCTCGGGATAAGCATTCACTGTCAGTAATCATGTGATCATAAAAATGTATTTTAAGTAATGTATTTATTTTCTAATTTATTTGGCACCAAATGACCTTACACATGCAATCATTTACTGAGTATTTTGTCTCGGTATTTTGCATAGAGAAACAGAAGCGTTAGGCTGTAGAGGATTGACGGACACTAAAATGCGGGCCGCAAATTGATGTGATATCCACAAATGCATTACAAGAATTCTGAAAAGGCACCTGAACTCTGGCTTCCGTCAGATCAATCTTCAGTGCGAGTTCCTCGCGAGTGTAGATGTCAGGGTAGTGTGTTTCTGCAAACACGCGCTCCAGCTCTTTAAGCTGAGAGCTCGTGAATGTGGTGCGTATGCGTCTCTGCTTTCGCTTCTCGTTCAGTCCAGAGGGATCTGAAAAGAATTTATATGGAACTGGGGACAAACGAGAATATCGAGATTAACGATGGCAGTGCAATTGACTGATGAAACTGGGAACTGACAGTCACAATAACCATTTTACTGTCCTATATGAAGAAAAAGAGGTTTCCTAAATCAACTATATATGTATATATTATAAATAATAAAGTTAATAATAATAATAATAATAATAATAGTAATAGTTTATAGATAAATTATATCTTTAATTTTTTTTCACAGAAACAAAATTCTATCTTGCATTAAATCTTTTAAATCTATTTATTGACTCTATCCAGCTAAGTAGTCTGCAGAAGAAAAAATATGAATTTTCATATTGCATATTAATTTTCGGTTTGGACTATTTAATTGCGGTATAATCACACATTGTTTTGTATTGATACGATTTCTGTCATATATATGATAGTCTAACTGAAGATGAAATATGCGTTACGTCATAACTCACTATTTAAATTCAAGCATGTATTAAAGCATTAATTAGCAACAATGTATTAGCTCTACATAAATATATCATTTTTGACAAAGTCTAAATAGTCAATGTGATTGTTATAAACATATTCACCTTTAATTTTGCAGAGCTTCATATTCGCTTTAGGACCGCATCTCAACCATTGGTTCATTCACATGAACGTATAGGGCTGAGATATGAAACTGCTTCGCCTCCTAACAGGTCAACCCCGGTAATCGCAGCATGTTGAGTCGACTTACCTGTGGAGTATGGGGCCGGTTGGTGCTCCCTCAGGGCGCCGAGTGTACAACTCGCCGTGCTAAGGGGCGGGCAACCGGGGTTTGCCCCAAAGCTGGTCCGGATGGGGTTGTACTGGAAGGTGTTAGCCTGACTACAGGAGTTGAAATCGGCGTAGGCCGAGGCTTCCATTGCGGCCATACATGAGTCGTACGTGTTAAGATACGAATAATCCATTTTGTACATGTGGAGAGCAGTCGTGGAGAGGGGTGCGGAACTCTCCAGCAAACGACTGGGCTTTTCTGGTGGTGAATTTGCCCGTGACTCGGTTACCGGAAAGAACACGTGCCTTTTAGTTAGCAAAGACTGTATGATTAACTCCGTTCCCTCTGACTGAACTACAAGGATGTCCGCCCGCTTCCTTATCACTTTCGATGCTTCTCTCAGATCCAGCAGTCCTTCACTCTCACTGCCGGCTTCTCGCGCCGTTTCCTCATCCAATACCCACAGTCTTGTTCCTCGTTCTCTCTCTGTCTCTGCATCCGCGCGCTCGGTCCTAGTTTGACAGTGGTCTGCTCCGCCCGGGCAGCTCGCGCTGTGTTTATAATAAACTTGGCAGTCCGCAAGACAATAGCGAGGCGGTGGTCTCTTTGCATGACAATGTCTCAGTGCTTGCGCGGGGGCTCCGCCACTGGCCGCCCCCTCCCCTCCGCTATTGCATCTCTAATGCTCGTGCTTTAACCCTTTACCGGCAAACATCTGCACGGTCGCATGCGGAGAGGCAAGCTTTTAAGACCTGAAGCCGTTACTCTTTTTTGTTCTCAGGTCTTCTAGTACAAGTCCTGCGAAGTCTTGTTTTTGACCGTTTTTTGGACCATGTAGTCTGTGACGCTGCTTTTTAATTGACGTAGACGTCCCTGTTGGAACACGCGCTTCAAGCACCTTGGGGCGCGATACTGACGTAGGACGTGAAAATATAATTATTGCAATATGTGATTGTTTAAATTGTGCATTTTCGGAAATGCAGCGAAGGGGAGGATACTGGTGTGACTTGTAGTAGGGTCATATCTGATGTGATGAGTAGCGCCTTAAAGTGTCCCCTGGGCGACCACTGTTTAATTCTCTACAGAAAGTTTATTCGACCTCTTCAGTGGAGATGCTACTCTCCCACCAGCCTTCTACCAATATCCCACCAGCCTTCTACCAATCTTTTCGACACTTCTTCTGTAGCACCAAATGGTTGCATTCAGACGGGACGATGATCATTGCAGAAATAAAAAGTCGCATGTAAAATATTTTAACCAGTATGTTATTTTATTTGTAATTTATATTTAATTCATTTCTTAAGATATGATCATTCGTTTTGGTGAAAACGGGAGCAGGTGCATGCATCCCCTAAAGGTCTAGTTACGCTTCGAAAGCGAATTACGCCTGCTGTTGCTAATGTTATAAAGTTTAATTTAATCTTGGAAATAATGATCTTTATTGGAGACTACGCCTTCCTCTCGAGTTATCACCGTATTTAGTTCCAGAACGGGCGTTGTTTACCAACTTGTACGCATTTAACATACGACGAGCACTCTATTAAGATATGCTGGATGTTAAGAAAAAGAATTTTATCTCGGCCTTCCTATGAACCTTTGTTGCACAAGACTAAACAGAGCTGAACTATCTTCGCTGCACTGGCTATTCGGAGAAACGAAAAATCTTGTAACCTTCGTGCAACCAGTGCTCCAAAAATGTGCACCCATTGCTGCGCTTTTCAGCGTCACGCGACTCTCTCTCTCCACACGTTTGCTGTCATCTACAATTCAATTACAAAAGATAAATCTTTACATCATATCATATTTAATGATAGGCCGCATTTTGTGCATCTGTTCTTTGTCATTGGCGATTTTGAAAAATTTCAAGATTTTAGTTCTACCATGGCATCGTTATTTGTAGTTAATTATAGACCTTTCTTTTTTTTTCGTTAATTATTATTATTTTGCATTTACCAAATGCATCGGAAAATGGACTATTACTAAACAAAAAAAAAATCTCAAAGCATTTCTCTCCGAATATCATAATCCACTTTTTGCTTAAAGTGAAATTACTTTAACATCCCAGTACAGGCTAGTGATATGTACAATCTGAGATATGTTTCCAGTCTTCACTAAGCTCTCTTTAACGCACCTCTCTCCTGTTTGTCCACACCTGCTGCAGTTCAATGTCCAGTAAACTGGAACTGCACGACAAACTATATATATATATATATATATATATATATATATATATATATATATATATATATATATATATATATATATATATATATATATATATATATAATTTTGATTTATTTATTTAAATTGTGACTCACTTTTGGATATTCCACGTAGATTAATATTTGCAATATTGTAAGGCAATCAAGACTAATTGGGTGTATATTACTGGCGAATAAAACTGTAAATGTTATACGGAGTTTGGAGGAAAACATCAACATGTTACTTAAGGTGTTCGCCTTGTGGCAGTTATGACGGATTATGAGGGTGTCCTCGCTCCACACAGGCCCATTCTCGCCTTTCTCTTGTTCTGTTGCAGCTGCGACCCCAGGCGTGGATCAGCGGGGCTCCACGGCCGTAACCTGGTTATCCCGAAGCGGCCTCGGGCTGGTTTGTCACGGTGCATTTAGGTAATAAGAGGCCGAATGCTGGCGGGGCTCTCGGCCTATCACGCTCCATCCATCAACAGCCAAATTATAGGCATCAACCAGCGCACTTCATTTCCAGGAAGAGCAGCAGCAGACAGGTTACACCAGCGTCGGGCAGGTATCGAAACAGACGTGACGAAGCCACGCGTCACGAGATGTCTCTGAATAAGATTTTTCGGCAAGTGTTACATTAAATTTCAGTCCTGTTAATCGATTGATATTTTCTTCCGTGGAGCCACTTTAGTTCGCTCTCGTGAGAAATACTGAGGGAAAAGAACCGAAGAAATGCATATTCTAAAAAGCAAATGTCAAGCATTTTAATATGTTTAAAACAGACAAACAAAAGTGACAGAGGTAGTCGGCTTTTTACTGTTGGACGTCTTTTTAGCGTTGTAACAAAACATCACATTCTTATTTATTGGTATAGAGTATGTAGCTCATGTTGATACTTAAAACGGTCGTAATTCATTTCAATCTTTAGGGAACACGTAGATAACGTCTATATTAGGTTATAATCTGGACATTCATTTGGGGAAAAAAATCTTAAACAAGTGCCTTAAATGCTACTTTAAATAGTTAGAATTTAGAAGAAAATCTACATTTTCAATCATGTTATAATCAGCTCGTGGACTGCCTGGACTTCTCACTCCCATCGATGAGAGGCACGACATTTATTTCAGCACCATTACTCGGACAGCGACACGTATGTTCGAAGTTGGACTGAATAGTATATGACTGGAGGACGCTATTTATTTTTACATGTAGTCCTATATTATCCATTTCTACGAATAAACTTGTCTCCGATGGATGTTTATCTCAGACTAATGAATGTGTGTACACCCCCACCCCCCGTAGACAGCTGTAAAACCAGTAGGCCTAATCAAAAATGGATATAAACGCTACGCTTGGTTTAATGGGCAATTTTAGGTAGGCACGGCAGAAATTTCTTTTTAATTGGGCTGTGAAAAAATGACGGTGCCCAAGTCTCTAATTTAAACTCGTGGTTGATCGGGCTCCCTCTTTTTCTTTCAAGCTACAAAACGCGCCCCTATCGTGCCAACCCGCTTGCCCCACTTCACTTTACATCTCTCTCGCGACGCCTGGGTCATATGCCCCCCCACTCCCCGCTTCAGCGTACAAGCTACGGCGCTGCGCCGTCTCATGTTTTTCCCAACTCAGACTGTCACTGTCCCATCCGTTTCTGATCACTCAATCTACCACGTCTCTCTCTCTCTCTCTCTCTCTCTCTCTCTCTCTCTCTCTCTCTCTCTCTCTCTCTCTCTGCTCATCTATCTATCACTCTGGCACCGGCCTTCCTCCGTCTCATCAATCTTGTGGCTGCCTCCCCTGTACGCCGCGGCTTCATTAGACCAATCTGCATTCACAAACGATCGGTCACCGTAGCGTCGGCCGGCCTCACCGGGTCGCGAGCAGGAGAGACGGGACCCCTTGTTTTAATGGCACGACCATCGGATGCCATTAATGTCAGAAGGACGAGAGAAAGCCAAACTAAAACGAAATGGAATTCAATTAGACTCCGAGAGGACCGCGCCCCATTTTTGTCTGAAAATGCTTTTTTTGTGATGGCAAAGCGAAATGCAGAAATACGGGCATGTTTTTAAATAGTAGATTCATAAGAAATGAATGGCGAAACTTAGAATATGTTGGGAAGCGAGTACTTTATTTAAAGAAAACGCCCAATCGATCACACGTTGCCTATCTCGTGTATTAGTCGTTTATCGGAGCGGTCTTAATCAGGAGATTGCAATACCTGCCTCGTGTTCCAGATCTGTCAATCACGAGGTCTCGTGAAAGGCCCCAATGGCATTCAGCTCCCGCCTTTTCTTTGCCTAAACGCCCTAGCAATAAGCTTTCCTTAAAGTTTCCGCTAATCGCCAATGAATTTTAAAAAGTCCAAGTTAAGACCCCGCGCCTCCTCGGGGCGCTCCGCGCGGGAGAGTTATGCCAGGATTACGGCCCATTTTGAAGACAAACACTCGGGTTGCACTAGATTTACAAGTCTGATGAGAGAGCGAGCGAAGGCGGCGCGCTCGCTTTGAAGGGATTATCAGGCTGGTGGCTTGGTGTTAAACACGAGTGCGGGTCGCTGCTCTTTTGCGCAGCGCTGGCAACAGTTAACTTTTCCTGCAAACTCACCTCTGACACGGTTTCAGACAGAGCTTCTGTGCCTCTTGCGCCACGGCTTTGACTTTTGGTCCTTTAGTGCAAATAAGAGTTCCCTCTGTAAACAACCGCTCACCAGCGAGGCAATTTTAAGCCAGTTTAAGATCCCCTCCATTTTACATAAAGATCTGACCCTATAACCTATAGGTTAGGGAAAAAGCAGTACTATGAACATTTGAAAAGAAACCTCGATACATCTCGATGGAGTTACAGGACAAATTCTTATGTCAAGACCAGAAATCCGAGAAACAAAATCTGTGAAAGCTGTGAAGAAAAGCAGTAAAATAAAATAATTGTCCACTGTACAAAAGCTTAAGATATCTATTAACTGCACTGAAACCACGAATAGCACAGAGACCACACTGATTTAATAACCTACGTTTAATTGCAAAAATATATTTGTAAGGCGTAAATTGCACATTGGAGAGTCGTTTATTTTGGGCTTTATAATTTCCCCTTGTTAAACTTGTAAGCCTAGGTTTACATGTAAACTAATACTGTAATGGCCCCGCAGCAATATGCTGGTTTAGTTTTTTGGACAAAATATCCTTAAATGGATATTAGCCATTTCAGGAAAAAAAAAACAAAAAAAAAACATAGGCTATTAAAAATGCTACTTGAAATTGAATAAAAATGTACTCCCGAGAGAGAGAGAGAGCATGTGATGTGTTTGGGTCCATTTCCTCTGTGGCTATGGCGTTCGAACCTGAAATGGTCGCGCGGAGAAGAAGAAGAAGGGGAAAGAAAGAAAAAAAAAAAAAAAAGAAAAAAAAAAAAGAGCTCGAGCAGCTTCGCCAAACACGCTAATTCGATCAGCGAGCCTAGGCCTGCGCGCTCTGAAAGCCAGGCCCAACTGGCGGGCCGCTGGAGTTGTGGAAAGTTAATCAAATTAAACTCCCCTCTAAACTAATTAGGCGGCAATCTGCCACGCGAGCTGTCCCAGAGCAAGGTTTGAATTAGGCAGGATGGATTTTTTTTTATTCTTTCAAAAAGGAGAAAGACGACACAGAATGGCTGGTTAGTTTGGGGTCTTTTATCCGCTTTCTACACCAATTCTAAAGCCGTCACAATACTGGAAAGCTCACGAGACTGTCACTTCGTACGCGCGACTGCTTCGCTATAAGCGTCCCGCGCTTCATTCAGTCGCGTTAACCGTTGGCGAAACGTCGCGCACGGGACGGGAAAGGGTCTTTATTTCCAGAACGGCAGTCCGCGCCGTTCTTCATGTGCGCTACTTTTAAACAAACCACGGTTTGTTTCTTCAAAGGCGGCGATTAGAGTTCTACAGCAGACTAAGATCATATAGATATCCAATCTGAGTATCCCTCTTCTTTTTTTTTTCCCCCCATCTGACATACGGTCACATTACCGACAGGTACGCACGAGACACCTGATACTCCCGCTTCAGTACACACGCGCTCTGATAGTAGCCTTCCAGACCGGCTGTTAAAAACCCCTCCAAACGCGCCAGGCCGCGCGTCTACAGCAGCCACTGTCCGCGTTACGCGCTTTCCACCCCTTCTCTGGGAGAGGGTGTCTTCGCCCCTGTCCGCGCCGGTACAATTTGCCTTTTCGAGGACCGTAGCACAGGCCTGTAATGGGAAATCGATAGCTCGCCGTTCCGTCGGTGCCGTCCTGGGGGAGCCCCTCGCGCCGAGATTAGACGAGAGGCGAGCGCGTCCGAAAATACCGAGTTAAAAGAACGGAGTCGCGCGTTAATGGAAGGAGGAACTCTAGACGCTCGCGCTAACGTGCGCAGCGGCTGCGTAAATTGATCGGCGGCCGAGTTGGCGTGCGCGCAGTTATTTGGAAAAGCAGCCCCGTGTCATTCAGAATGAGAGAGAAAACGATATTGGGGAACTTCTTTTAGGTTCAATTGATCACGCGAAAAATGGTCCATCATGCGAAAAAAAAAAATAGTGAAAAGGAAGCGCGAGAGAGCGAGCACAAGAGAAACAGTTCTTCCAAACCTCCATGGAAATGAAACACTTTCTGTCTCTGACTAACCGAATTTAACTCACTTTTACGAGAGACAATATTCTCACAGTAACACTTAAGTGCCTATACCGCCCTCTTTGGCAAATTGACTTCAGCACGTCATCCAATATTCCTTTCTTCTTGCTGTCTATCTCGGCACGTTTCAATCAGTAAACTTCCTCCTTATGCTGTCTTCATCTAATAATTTGGTCCTCTACTTATTATTACAAGTATTTTTCTGAATTCTGAAAATTAGAAGCGTCATCAGTGAAATGCTGAAGAAAAAAAAAATTCTGATAAACACAGAGGAGGAAGACTGTGTGTGTGTGTGTGTGCATGTGTGTAGTGGGGGGTCCAGGCCGTCAGTACAATGCTGTGTGTGTGTGTGTATAGAGGGCTGCATGCTGCCTCTGTTTTTTGCAATGCTAATTCACTCCCTGCTGGAATAGATGGATGCTCTACATGTGTATGGATGGATGCTGTGAAGTGGAGGAATGTACCTCTTGCATTCTGCCTGCTCTTTTACATGTCTTCTTCTGTTCATCTCCTTTAAACTGCACACACACACAAATTTCTGCAGCATGTTTCTGTTTTGCCTGTGTCCATAGCAACCTGCAGAGAATGCCTCATTCCACTGTCTTAATTAAATACCACAGAAATACATACTAAGATGGCTAATTAGATGCACTTATCAATTTAATTAAATATTTGTATACAGAAATGAAAACATGTAGTATATAATTAAAATATTTGCAGTCATATGTAAAAGGGACTCATCCCTTCTTCATAACTCAAAACATTTAAAATTGTTCACAATGGGATTAGGACACTGAGTCAATATAATTTAGGCAAAAAGCTAAAACAACTTCACTTGAGACCTCGTTCTGCATGTTTGTCATAGCAAAGAGTAAGCACACCACCAACCTGGAGAGAGATCCATTACTGATTTAGACTTCTTTCTCATTACTGTTTGACCCCTATAAACTATCCAATAGAACTGGCCAATTTACATGTAACTATATTAGGTTTTAAGATTTAATTCTGGTTTAAGGAAACTGACCGAAGCATTAAAAAAGCTTTAATAAATGCTGTGCTGTTTTCTTATAGCAAAGGACATTTTACGAGACTTCACAATGTCAGTGCTGACCTCTGCTATGGCCCCGTTCTTTTAAATAAAGTTTTTAAAGCAAATAAAAACAATGAAATGTAAACATGAATTTCTTACACAACCTGCACAGAATATAAACATCTACAATCTTTCCATTTATACATATGGCAAAGCATTGTTATTTCTGTAGCAGTTATTCTGACAATTCCTAGTTTCCTTCACCCTTTTAGTACTTCAATCAATGTCTTAGTTTCAATGGCTCTTATTACAGATTATTTAAATTTTGGAATGGATTTGTAATCTGTATTGTATTGGTGACTGCATTACAGACATTACCTCACAAAAGTCTTTAAAGAAACGGCTAAAATTGGTTGAAATGTGTGTTGCTGGTGATTAATAAAGCCATTCCCAGATGAATGAAACAGTTCTTCTCTATTTGTTGTGTAGTGTAATAGCAATATAGACTCAACAGCCTGTCATTTGGAGTGATATTCAATTGCATATTTTTCTATTGCTACCTTTGAGATTAAGCTAAAGCACATTACCACATTATGACCCATGTAAAAATTATAAACAGTAGGACCTTTTTAAAATAATGTTCCAACTTTAAAGTTGACTGATTTTTGATGCAACAGACAGAACCTGATAAAGCTATAGGAGTACAACATGCTTTTATTTATTAGACAGCAACCATGCATGAATTGCAAAAACATTTATTTTTCTTCAAATACCTCAAGTTGGCCTCCCAAAATAATCAGCCAAACAATTTCTCCATTCATTGCCACTGCTGTTCTAGAACTGAACTTTCAGGATTTGGTAGTGTACACAATATTAATTATTAATTAGCTGTGTCATAAATATAACTAATTGTGTACTTAAAAAAAAAATAAAATAAAAAAAATGTTGAAATATTACACATTAGTCAACGTTGTCTTACTTATTGCCATGGTCCCGTCGGCCAGTAACCAACCACAGTTCTGACCTGCGAACATGGATCTGACCACCCCACATGGATATTCAGTGGGCATAGGTCACTTCCTCCGGGTTGAGTGGTGGACGGATGTCCAGCTTCCGGGCTTTACTGTCTTTGCCCACCAGTTCTAAGCGGAGGCTAGGGATCACGCCCCCTTCCTTCCCAGGCTGAACCTCTCCGTCCACGGTCAGGCGAAGGGTGCAGCCGTCGGGGAGGAGCTCCTGCTCGTACGCGGCGGCCAGCTGGTTCACCACCCGACGCTCCACCTGGCCACAGGTGAGGAAAGACGACTGATGATTTATCGAACCGCAGCCATGGGGTTAGCCTTTCTACTCTGTGACTGAAAATCCTATTAAATAAGTGAGGCAGCAGCAATTCCACACAGAAAACGCAATTAAGTTAGGGAGTTTAATTTTTGTGTCGGGTGTGCCCGGCGATCATCAAAAAACAATTCAGAACAATGAATTACCAGACCTTCCCAGCCTATGAACTGGTATTACCCCACACGGTTCAGTAAGACCACCGTTACAATGTCAATCGCTTCTCTGCTGGTCGCTGCTGTCTCACCCGGGCATGGGCCGTACCTCGTGTTTGATGGAGCGGGCGCCGTAGTGGAGGTTGTAGCCGTGGGCCAGCAGCTCCAACACGGGCCGCTCCCACAGCAGGGTGATGTTGTGCCTTTGCTTTGCCTGTGGGTCAAACGCAAGGGGCAAGTAGGGATGGGGGGTACGTTAGAGTGCGATGTGGGACTGCCACAGCGTCTTTCTACTCATCAACTGGCTTATGTGCAGAACTAAGTTCTAGTGCACTAGTGCACTGTGGTGAAGTGGCAATGAAAGATCATATAGAGCACTTGAAATGCTTCCGGCAGAAAGCCTTTGATGAGGGGGGTTATTTCATAAAGGAAGAAAAGGGAGCTTTTCTTTGTATAACCAACTACACCATTTAAAAGATTTGTTCATGCTCACACTAATACTAAAACGATTTCATGATACAAATAAAAAAAAAAAAACAGACGAACACATATTTCAAACATCTGAATAATAATATTAATATTGACGCAAGTGTGCGTGTACACAGTCACAAACCCACCCAGAAAATGCTTCTGACCATGTTTTTTTGGTGCCTGCAGGGCTGGCCTGACAGAAATGAAGCTTTATTAATATTTAAATATTTATGAATGGCCCACATGTTAACCTCACTAACACGATTATGGTCGTCAAGCTGTTATTGATTCCTTCTGAGTGTGTGTGTGTTTGTATTTTCCTAGGCTTCAGCCTTGTCAACAGCATCAAGAGAAATGCTTCTGTGTGTACAGTAGAGATTAACACTCTGTTTAACTGTCTTTTCTGTACGCACACACACACACACACACACACACCACACACACACACACACACACACACACACGTACCTTTTTGGCCCAGTAGTTGAGCTCTTTGCTCACCAGCTGAATTAGTTCAGAATGGCAGAAAGGAAGAAAATAAACAATTTCGTTTATTCGCCCTAGAAACTCGTCCCGCCTGAAATGGGCCTGTTGGGACCAAACACACCAATTGGTAGCTGCACAAGGTTCCACTACGAGGCATGCTGGGTAAGTAGGAGGAGTGCAGGTGTGAATGTATACATGGCTTGCTACCTTCAGAATTGGGCGAATCACATCATCTTTAAACTTTTTGGAGATCGTTACTTTCTCACCCTTCTGAACGTCATCTGCAACATACCAAACTCAGTTATTTATATCCACCTTATGACCATTATAGAGCATACATTGGGAATATTATGAGCCTTGTGTCTGAAGAGGCAGACTGGACCGTTTTTTTTAAATGAGAGCGAGCGCACGTATGTGTCACCTTACCCAGGTTGTCAGCCATGCGCCGGCGACTCTGTTCTTGAGCTTCCTGTCTCAGCTGCAGTGCATGATGGGCAATTTCATCACTTGCAACATTGGACGTCATGATGAAGATGGCGTCCTTGCACTCGATGGTCTTGCCTTTTCCGTCCGTCAGACGGCCCTAGCCATTAGAGGTTGTATTAAAGTGGGCGTACATTTTACTGTTACGCTATAAAGAACCATGTAAATGAAAGATAATTGCGCTTTTTAATTTTTTTTTTTTTAAAGAAACACATTAAAAGGAAATTCGGAATGTGCAGCTTTCTTTAACGTAGCGCATTCTTGAACAGGGCTGCACGGTCCTTTGCTAATCGTTGTCACATTATTGGCTTTTGCGCCACGGATGCCGTTCGCTCGGATCACTCGTGGTGAAGGTGCGTTGCCCACTGCCTGTCGGACCTCGTCGAAGAGCTGCAGCATGATGGTGAGCACGTCCGGGTGGGCCTTATCCACCTCATCGAAGAGAACCACCGCGTTCGGACACTGCTTCAGCTGTTTAGTGAGCTGCCCACCCTCCTCATGGCCGACGTAGCCCGGGGGGGATCCGATGAACTTGGCTACCTGTTGGGGCGGGAGAGAGAGCACAAATGTTGTTTCAGTGCGAGTGGGGGGAGTTACCGAAGTAAATCAGTCACAAATAGTTTGATCTGTGATTTAACTTGTACCACACACTGATTTGGCCAAACCTTGTTCCCATCATTCCAGAATATTTATTTTTACACACATGCGCATGCACACCCATACCATTTGCTCACTCTCACGGGCACGTGCACACACGTGCCCCTCAATCTACGCCTTCCCACAACCCATTCGCTCATCCCCATGGTACCATTCCTGTGTGGGGCGTGTGTGCGTTTTGAGTTAAGGCCCAAGAGCAGTGAACTGGAGCACAGCTAAACAGCTTAGGAACGACAGCTCGGGTAGGAGGTCGCCAATAACAATGCCTTTAAAATGAGGACATCACCTGTAAACCTGCAGAAGCAAAGGGCAGCAGAATGGCTGACATGACTGGTGCCCCAAGCCTTGCTAACCAAGCTAACCAGCTACTGCACTGCTGCAGCACCGAGAGGAATTTCTAAAATGTGTGCGCGCATTACCTCGTGTTTTTCCTGAAATTCAGACATGTCCATTCTTATGAAACCCTGTTAAATAAAACAATTATTATATAACAACTGTCTGTATATGAAGGAAACTAACAAAAAAAAAAAAGCATACAGAGTTGCTTGAAAGTTTGTGAACCCTGAAGAGATGGTCATTGCATTTGCATAAGACAATAAAATTAATTTATAAAATGGTCATCAAAACCTGATATAAAGAAAATTATACTCCACACAAAGGGGGAAAAAATGGTATATATAATATGTGTATTTAACAAAAGTGGTTACCGAAACAAAAAAATGTTGTGTGCAAAAAAAAATATGTGAACTCCTGCAGTCTATAGCTTGTGGCACCTGCACTAGCAGCAAACCTGGAGTAAAGGCCTCCTATAGCCACTAATGAGTCTGACATCTATCCTAAATGATGTTTGCTTACTGCTTCTGAGAGAACTTAGGAGAGAGAACACCCAGCTGGGGTGGGAGCGGTTTGGCATGAACCACCGGCTTCAGGCCCTGCACACCATCCTAACTGGATCCAACTCAGGGCTTGGACTTGGCCAAACCTCCCAAGTCACCCCTTGCTGGACCTACATCCAGCCCCCCTTTAGTTTCGTAACAGCTTCTGTTCAAGAACCTTCTGGTATATCTTCAGAACTCATGGCAGGGTTACTGTCACGTTAAATGCTTGACGTTTGTAAATGATTTGCCTCAGTGGACTGACAGAGCTCAGATCTGTCTTAGATGGTTTTATAGGTTTCCCTGACTGGGGGTGACTCATTTTGCACCACTAAGCATTTTTATTTTGTTTTTAAATACAAACTCTGTCAGATAAAAAACTAGTTCTTTCAGATGGAGATTTTCACTAGAGAACAAAAAATAAAAAGCAACCCCCCCAAACAAACAAACAAACAAACAAACAAACAACCAACCCCCAACCACCTCAGTACTGAACAAGGGATTCACAAACTTTGCCACTCTACTGGATGTCATGAACTGCTGGTACAGACCTTCTTGATGTCTTTGTGCATGTAGCGCGCCACCTGTTTGGCCAGCTCCGTTTTACCTGCAGACACAAGCACACAACAGTCAGTCACTCTTACGCTGCTTCCGTTATGGCGGTGAGATCCTAGTCAAGCCCAGCATCATTTGAGGGGAACTGCCCTTTATGTCATCAGAGACTCCTCGGTAACTCCAGACAGTAAAGCCGAATCTGACGCTGTAATTGTCTTCACCTTCGCCTGTGGCTTTTTTGCAAACACGGGACCCAGAATACATTTATGTTTTTAACAAAAAGGAAGCTGCGACAATAATGCATCTGCCATAACAAGACCTCATTAATAACACTGACTGCATTAATAACATGGACCTTGATAGTATCACAGACCTCATTAATAGCACAGATTTCATAATTAATTAATACTGACCTCCCAAATAACAGACCCCGCTAGTAACAGACTTCATTAATAGCACAGACCTTATTAATAACAAACCTCGTTAGAAGCGTAGACCTCATTAAGAACGCTGACTTCATAATTAATACTGACCTCCCTAATAACATAGACCTCTCTAGTAACACAGACTTCAGTAATAGCACAAACTTTATTAGTAGCTTTGACCTTATTAACAATATAGACCTTGCTAATAACAAGGTCTGACACCACAGACCTGCCTCCCCGAGGGGAGGTTGACTGACACCACAGACCTGCCTCCCCGAGGGGAGGTTGACTGACACCACAGACCTGCCTCCCCGAGGGGAGGTTGACTGACACCACAGACCTGCCTGCTGGGAGAGTCCTTCATCTCTCCCAGTCCTACTCACACCAGTCATTTTCCCCTCCATCTCCTCTCAGCTCTCTCATCAATTCTCTCTCCCACTCCCGAACTCTGCATCGCTCTCCGGGTAAAATATCGCTCTTATGAATTTTAATATACATATATGGTAAGCAGGGGGGGGGGGGGGTCGGAGACGTGGTTGCAGGCTGCTGAATATTGATGCCGGTGGTCAAAGGAGCTGCAGGCTATATAACAGCAATATGAGCAACTTAGTGGTCTACATCAATCTCCTCATGCCCATCAAACAAACAACTCACTGTGTGTGTGTGTGAGATGGTGTGCTGGTAGTGGGCATAAGAGTGTGGGGTCCAAATGAGCATGTCATCAAAAATTATTCTAATTCCCAGTGAAAGTTCACCTTTCTAGTCCAGGTACGTTTGGCCATAACTGAGATTTTTTCCCTGCTGGACTGTGTGAACAGCCAATCGTAGACCAGCGCAAAGCTCAGGCTTGGGCAGAACGCCGGCCTCTCCCCCCACACCCAAGCTCGGAATCATGTTAGCCAGAGAAGAAAATGGGATCTGAACAGACTTTTGAATAGAGTCTTCTAGTTCTCAGCTGCACGTAACCTCAGGAATGATTCATTTGAACTTTCATGTCTTAAGAAAGTTAAGAAACATGACGCTCCGGGGGGTTTGGGGAGCGAGATGGAGATATGGAGGGACAGAATAACGAAGTTACCGATTCCAGAAGAGCCAAGGAAGAGGAAGACCAGGGGATGCTCTTCATCGTACCACCCGTTCTCTTTCCTCCTGATAGCTATACAGAGAGAGAAAAATGGTACTGAAGAATAGCAAGAGATGCTCAAAAGACAACTGAATTTTTCAAAACAAAGCTACCATTTCAAAAAGCATTTTAAAAAGCAGAAGAAATGAAAGATGCCAGTCTGTGAGCCCGTGACTCCCGCTGCCACAGACACTGCTGTACTGATGCAACACAGACTTCACAGAACCTGCAGTTCTCTCACTACCTTTTAGCAGCATCACAATAGGTTTTTTAGACCTGTGATGAAGGCCAACTGGCAAAATGTGTGCTGAAAACACACAGACACACACACGCTCGCTCACATCTGCCAGTGCTGCCCTCATCCTCTCCTCTCCGCCCTGCCTCTCTCTGGTCGGCCATTAGCTCGACGCTAATTCCATTAGCCTGCTCCATGCTGCAGCCAGCAAATTGTGTTAGCATAGATCCAGCAGTGGGGCCTCAGGAACAAGGGCTACGATAACGCACCGTCGCCGCGGCAACTGCCCGTGTGTGTTACAGAGAGAGAGCGAGAGAGAGAGAGAGAGAGAGAGAGAGAGAGAGAGAGCTGGAAATAAATAAATAGATAGATAGATAAAGGCGAGTGAGCAGATTGGGGTGGTTTTTTTTGTGTTTTTTGTTTGGTAAGGGGGTTGAGGAGGAGTGCATTTGCGTGTGTGCACGCGCGTGTGTGTGGGTGAACGGGTGCGTGAGAGTGTGCATGTGTGTTTGAATGGAGTGCGCTTACTCAAGTCTGGGTGCTGAAAAAGCTAGACACACCTCAAACTGAAACATATCCATCATATCCCATCATACTTAGCTCTGCTCTGAAGAGTGTGTGCGCGCATAAGCATGGCCTGGAGCGAAATCTTTTTGGTACACAACACAACGGGAGCGCACCATGAGAGAGGCGGTCGCACTCAAAACACACACCAGAAACTTTCCACCAAACCACAAATTCCACATTAGATATGAATGATGGTACATGCTTAAGCTCAGGAAGGCTGGGTGGTTTTACACACACACACACACACACACACACACACACACACACACACACACACACAGTAAGTAGTTTAAACAAACACAAGGCCACTCCCCCTCCTCTATGTACACTGTCTCCCACTCAGAAAACCTATTACAGTTCAGACTCAGCACCTCACCCTCTACAAGTGGATGACTTTGAAACCGAAGAGGGACAGAGAGAGAGAGTGTGAGTGAGTTAGAGAGAGACAGGAAGTAGAGAGAAGAAAGGAGATATCGAGTCACAGAGAGCCGTGATTGTTTTTGCGCGATGACGTGAAGGAACGAGAGGAGTGTATTGTATGAGAATAGGAGTAATTGTACTTTGAGCACATGAGAGTGTGCTGTGTGTTGTGTGTGTGTTAGTGCCCTGTCATTTGTCATAAAGATGAATCTTGAGTAGCCGAGGGCCGTGCCTTCTCCCTTCTCCCCTGACGACGTGCAGCAGCCGTATTTCAGCAGTGCTCTCTCTCTGTGTGCTCGCGTGTCTCCCTTGACACTCCACAACAGCCATATTTCAGGATGTGCACCACTGACTGAGCCATTCTCTCTCAACTTTATTACACAGAGTGAGTGTGAGGGACACTCCCTCAGGACGGACACACACACACACAGTCCCCTCAACAACCTCAAGCCAGAGAAAAGTGGCAAGACAGAGAGAGAAAGTATGGAGAGCGAATAGGTGGATTCCTTTTTTGAGACTTTGTTCCTGTGTGTGTGTGTGTGTGTGTATATACATTCTTATAGCCATGGAGGGATTTTCACTGCCACCATCACCCTACTATCTACTGTAAAAGCACCACTGAAATATACCTGAACCAAACACTCCAGAACTGATTGGACCTGAGGAATTATGGACGTTTGGAAAAACACCAATATGAAAGCGTGCCTGGGGACGCAGGAAACTCAAGTCCTGCATCCAAATCCCTCAAGCCCATCAGGCTAAACTGAACCCCGGGGTAAATGCCTTACTACCCCTCTGTCAGCTAAATACAGTGAGGTGCAGTGTGGCCATCTGCAGAAGTGCCTTTGATGGCAAGTCTGTTTGGGCCGCAGGCCTCAGGGAGAGTTCCTGGCTTTGGAAGCAGGAGAGAGAAGATATGAATGTAATTTAGTAGAAGTGCTCGTGAAGGGGCAATCAGCAGTCCCTCCGACTCGCTCTGACCCAGGTATCTGTATCCCTCTCTGCTACATTTGTCCTTCGCTCCGGAAGGAGACACGATAATTCAAAGACGTCTGACAGACACACATGGACGCAGATGCACGCGCACACACACACACCAAGGTTAAATTAGATGATCCTACATCAATATTCAAATGAGGTCTAATTAGCCAATTAGACACTCCTCAAGGACAGAAGAATAAAAGGGCAATTAAGCAATCACTATCAACATAATTAAGGATAAACTAATGTTAAATAAAAGTACACATTCAACACTACGGCCAAATTGCTTAATGAATACATAGTAGTTGTAGGGTAAGAACGTTTCACACATTTTGTGCACGCCCAAATGGTCATCCGTACATTTAATAACAAATACACTCAACATTCTTTTGCTAATGGCATGAAACTGGAGTCAAACACACACACACACACACACACACACACACACACACACACACACACACACACACACACACACACACACACACACACACACACACACACACACACACACACACAGTTCAATTTGGTATTAAGCTTGCGTGTGTTCTCTTTGTCTGGAAAGACAAAGGTCTGGTAATGACATTAAGGAGGATAATCGCCTTCAATAACTTTTAGTCCCTAAGAGTTAAACCAAGATCAATCTACAGTTTCCTCTGTGTGTGTTTGCATGTGTGTATGTGTGTGTCTCTAATATAATCTGTCACAAGGCAGAACTCACATGGTGTGTATGAATGACATATACTTATTTTAGGATGTACTAAATCTCACACACACACACACACACACACACACACACACACACACACACACAGAGACATCCTGTTCCTCTCTGCAGCTTTATCTTACTCGCTCTCTCTGTCTCTCTTTTGATAACAGTTCAGAGTGGTGTGTGTGTGTGTAGAGGCAGCTCCTGGCTGATATATTCACTATATTAGTTGGAAAGGATCAATATTCTGCTGCTTTAACGGTCACTGCACTGGGCTTCAAATTGCTTTCAGGACAATTTGCCACCACCATAACTGGCCATTTATCAAATCAGTTTGAAGGAGACGGTCTGGTCTGCAAGCTTCCACACCAAGTGTCTGTCTGTCTGTCTGTCTTGCTCTCTACCACTCACACATACGGTTTCTTTAACTCAAAAAGTTAAATGTATAGTAGAGTGCTCTGCAGTGTTAATATTCAGATAGTTAGGAGTCTATCATATGTCAGGAGGTGACACACACAATCTCCCTTTCAGCTCCCAGTGTCGGAGTGCTAATCGATCGATAAGCAGTGTAATATAGTGCGTTTATGGGGGGTGGGGGTGGGTGTTATTGTGTTCTAACTCATGTTCTCCTGTCCGGGGAGCCGTATGGGCCGCGCTCGTCCACCGCACGGCACACGCTAGAGGGTGTAAGAAAATAAATAAATGATTAGAAGATAAAAATGAAAGATACGACACAGGGAGGGACGGGAGAGACGAGAGTACGCGGAAAGAGAGAGAGAGAGGGAGGGGAGAAGACGACAGCCGGCGAAGAAACACGATGTCAAGGAGAGAGGGAGTGACAGAGGAGAGGGAGGTTTCTGTTCTGTAATCGAGTTACGTAGCTGAACCCCAAGATCAGCAGCAGCTGTGCATGCCACACGCGGCCGGCCATACCCTGCGCAGTCTTCCACCTGTGTCCATCCAAACCCGGCCCATTAATCTACATTAGCCAATTAGCTGCCTCCGCCTGCCCGCCTAACTCCACAAACCCCGCCCCCTTACCCTACACTGAGAAAGGGAGTGATGGAGGGCTTGAGAGGAAGAGACAGAGAAAGACAGAGAGCAAGTTTGATAGATTAATAGAGTGAAGAATGGTAAACAGAGAAGCCGAGTTGTTGCTATAGTAATACCATCAGGACCAATAGTGGAATTTGGGCAACTAGAGTGTTGAATAAGTGCATGTGCGCTTGCGTGGATGTGCACAGCTGCGAGATCCAGTGTGTGTATGACAGTGGTTGTGGAGCTTCTTTTGAAAGGGGGGAAATATATTTTTGAGGCCCTTTTTTGTTGACTGTTTGGAGGGAACTGCAGTCTTTATGTGTATGGTTGTATGCGTGATGGACAGTATGTTAGTAGGTAGAGGGGTGTGTATGGTTGTATGCGTGATGGACAGTATGTTAGTAGGTAGAGGTGTGTGTGTGTGTGTGTGTGTGTGTATGGTTGTATGCGTGATGGACAGTATGTTAGTAGGTAGAGGGGTGTGTGTGTGTGTGTGTGTATGGTTGTATGCGTGATGGACAGTATGTTAGTA
>NC_137513.1:9580000-9672500 GCF_041902795.1 Electrophorus electricus
ATGGCCCAAATTTCAGTTCTACATGAGACATACAGTAGGCAACATATGCTGTCCACAGAACACACACCTACTAGTTAGAATATTCATTTGCATATTTAAGCCTCCTGAGATATTCATGTTGTTATGGCTATATTAGCCTTCGCAATTCAGAAATAATATATTATGCAACCCTAATTAAAACTCTAGAAGCTACCCTGTAAAAGCCTGAACTTACAATTTAGAGTTATGCGAAACACAAACAAAAACAAACAATATTAAAAGAAATCTCATATAGCACACCTTTAGAACTAAAACGTAGCTCCTTGTGACTTTTCCCTCTCTGTCTCTCCCTCACACACACACACACACACACACACACACACACACCATACCTTGCTCTCCCACTCCTTCAGAAGTGTATGCATCTCTCCTTCCTTGGCATAGGCCAGTGGAGTGTGTCCCAGATCATTGGTCTGCAAGGGGTTAGCACCTGCACGCAGTGATAGGACATAGGTCAAAGGTTGGCACCGGGGTTGTGGGTCAAGCTGTCAACCCAGTTAGGGGGTCACGGAGTTAAAAGTGAGGAGCTCATAAAAAAAAAAAAAAAAACTCTAAGTGTGCCAAGAGAAAAAAATAAAACAAAAACCTGGACTGACCCTTCTGACCGGAGGCCAGCAGGACAATCGGCTTATGCCAGCAGCCATCCGGATATGCAGATACCCAAAAGTGTGTGCAAGTCAATGAGTTAATGGAGGGTAAAGTGTGTGCGTGTACACATTATCCACATCAAGTGCATGTTCTCGTATGGCAGTACTGTGTCTAAACACTTGGAAAATATTTAAACACCATCAATTAATATTGACATCAAGAGAGTTCATTTGTGGTTTGAGAGACCGATCTGCACGTGTGTGATGGATTTATGAACAACTTCCATATTAAAACCGTTTTGTGTTTAGGTGTGTCTCCAACATGCAGTTTGGGTCATTCAGAATGACGGGGCCATCACAAAAGTGTGTGTGTGTGTGTGTTAGGAAGAACACTTTTCAATGAGCGCCCCAAACCAACTGAGACTCCCCACTGCCCGACTGCTTATACAGTTCAAACAGGATGAGTGAGCACTACTGGCTATGCTATTGTTCTCTCATTACAGCAAGCTGGCTTGTGCCTGCTGTGTATTAGATACCAGCCAGTATCGAAGTAAAGTGACAACTGTGGAGTCAACAGGGGGCTTGATTCTCGTCTTGACTTTTCCCTGCCTCTCAAAAGCACGTCAATACAGCCCTGCGCCCCCCAGAAAGCACACACGCGCTTCTCTTTCTCCGAGAGTGAATGCTGCTTTAGATTTTAAGTAAAGCCAAATCATTGGTGTCGTACAGAATATCTAACATTTCCGCAGTGTTTTTCTATGCAAATAAAAATAGAATTTCTTCTTGTGTAAAAGTAACCATATCTCAAGAGGTTTTCCATTACCATCTTACCTTAACCTGTCCGGCACAGACCCCAAGCTCAGCACCACGGTGATGGTGTCTAAACTACGTCAAGAGTCCTGAACAGCTCCCGAAACAACATGATCGCATCCATATGACACTAGCTGCCATCGGGAGAGACAATTTCTTGGAAATGGTACGCGTCCTCCTATGCGAAAGGGTCATTAGTCACCTAAAGTCGGTTCCACGGAACCATTCCGGTTAGAGCCGTGGGTTCGCCGTTAGCGTTAGCATCGCAGCCATTCAGGCAGGTTGCAGCTACACTGTAAGGGCTGTGGTTAATCGCAGGCATTATCGATGAAACGCGCTCAAACCAATCTGGATCGATAGAGAGCGGACATAAAACGGGGAAAAGTAATAAAGAAACAACACTTGCTTGTCGTCCCTTAACGCATTCTCTCGATCCGCTCGCTCTCTCACACACACAGATAATAAATAGCATCATTTAGACCTCTAATATCTCTTTCTCGCGCTCACGGTGCCCTCTGGGCATAGCGCGCTAAAGGGAAACAACAGTAATGATTAGCTAACGCTGGGAGATATGCGCACACACACGCGCACACTAATTTATTGAAAGAATAATTAGATATTTAGAAAGTCACTGCGTACACTTAATCCAGCCTCTGTCTTGTTCCTTCTTCCTCTCCCTTCCTCTCTTTTATGTTTCTAGGGGGTTGATGGTAGGGGATTACCCTCTAAGGATCAGGGTTCAGAGGTCACGGCTCCAACGATTAGTCACTTTCCACGGCCCGTAGCCTGGAGAGGCCCGGGGCCCTCGGCTTGGCTCCCCTACAGCCAGGGTGAGCTAAACCGGGTCCGCAGTCAGACCGGCGACTGGGGAACCTCCAGGATGCTGGTGATAAATGAAGGGGTCGAGGCAGACACTCATGTCCGGCCACTCATAGGGGAAATAAGATGTCTGACCAGCCCTCAGGTAAGACCTCTTTGTGAGTGTAGGAGAGCGCGTGTGTGTGTGTGTCTGTGTGTGTGTGTGTGTGTGTGTGTGTGTGAGAGAGAGAGGGAGAGAGAGTGCGAGAGAGAGCGGGAGAGACAGAGAGAGATGAAGGGAGAGAGAGACACCGAGGCTAGAGAATCTGCAGGTATGACAGGCATCTATTTCTCATGTTTATTAAGGTATGTCCTAATGGGTTCCGAACGAAGGGGGGGGGGGGGGGGGGGGGGGCAAGAACGGTAACCTGGACATTACAGATCCACCCGCTCCAGAGTAGGTGGGCCGCACAGATTAGCCCCTCCGGCCAGTCAGTCCCACCGCAGAGGGGCTCGGGGATTCGCTGACGAGCTGAGTCAGGTGCGGCAGCAGAGGAGGGAACTGTGCGCGACTCTGGCCTCTGCTGGGCACGCTCCGTTTGCCTGTCCTTCACACAAGCTCCGCCCCAATTTGGGGGGTGGGGGGGGGGGTGGGTTTGAGTAGAACAAGGAGCAGTGAAGAAACTGGTATGTAGAGCGCATCATCTTGAAGACCAATTCCAGACAGATCACTCTCTTTTAAGCACCAGCAAAGTAATTTTTTTAATCATCATGAAACCGAACACCCAAGATCACAACTGGATGACGTCAGGGACGTAGTCGGTGCGTGACGTGAGCTACCCCGCTAGCGTGTCAGTGGGTGCTAATGGCATGGAGAGAAGCAGCTAAATAAATATCATAAATATCCATATATGTTTATTGGACTGCCAGTGTGTGTGTTTAGTAGACACATTTATTGCTCATACTTTAAACATTTCCATTTTATCAAATCTTAAGCATTTTTCCAGAATTCCTTTACTAGTGTTTATGTAGTAAAACACCAACAGTTTACATCTGTAAAGTGGGTTGTTAGCCTTTAACGAAGCTATGAGTGATCATCAAATAGCCTTCATGATGAAAAACTCGCGCAAGATCAACACAATGCACCAAACACTAGCAATATCAGATGGGAATATGGTTGTGTTGAGGGGGTCTGTAGAATGCTCCCTCTATTTCACTCACAGTGGCTCACTGGGCCTGTCAGGTCCATTTCTCTGAACTGCCAACATTAGAATGTTTGGGTTTGTTCAGGCCATAGGGTGAATTGCAGGTGTCAAATACAATATGGTTATAAAGGAATGAATTCTTAACTCTGTTCCCTTACCGCCATATTGCATCTGACAGATGCAATTCCCCCACTGTGTAGCATTAAATTCCATTCTATTGTATCTTTTGTGCACTTCAGTAGATGCAGAAACTGTCTCGCTGTGATGATGTCATCACTCTGATCGATGGTTCCTGACATTGGACGCTGCTCTGTCTGCAAGGGTGTGTCCACTGGCAGCTGAGACTTCTGGGTAATGGGATTTTTAACTGGTAATCAGATTTTTTGGTATAATATATATATATATATTTATGTTTGTAAGTTGTCCTTTTTGTTGAATTTGAAAATGCATATGGTGCTTTAGGTGAATTATTTCATTTCTGGAAGGAGATTTGAGACAGTGTTGACACTTAAAGTGTTCCTTTAGCCACACCCTTTTTACTCCTCCTGATTTCTGTCCCCTCTCCCTCCCTGTCTCTCATTCGCTCTGAAAGCATTAGTTGCATATTTGAATAATGAAGACTAAACCCTGCATGATCCTGCTGTTTCAGCTACATAAATGTGTTTTAAATCTAAAAACACTCTTTGCCCTCCCACCCATGCATTCTGTATGAGCAAGAGTGCTTTTGTTCTGTAATTTGCTAATAATGGGTGTTTGAACGGACCTAGTGTGAGTGTGTGCTGCTCATTCTTATCTTTTTACTACCCTTTGGGCTTAAACACCACACTAATCTAAACGCCGTAACACCCATTTCCCCTGCCACCAACACACACACTTCCTGCCACCCTCTGGGAGCAGGTCAAGTAACCCGTAGTTCTTCCACTCCAGGGGTGAAAGGTCAACTTGAGCCTAACTGCCCCAGGCGACCTGGGTCACTTGTTTAAGGAAGCAACTTCTCCCCAGGAAGCAAACAGGGTGTATGTGACATCTGTGGTGAAATCACTGTGATAGAGTTTATAAAAACCAGTTATTGCACAACATATAATTGTTGTACAATTGCAATTATGGTAAAAGTCTTTCACTAAAGCCGCTTTCTACATGCACTGCAATTTGAAATAGTTCCAAGATTTTGCGCTGGTGGCCTTTCACCTCACCTTCCTCGAGGAGCACGCGGACAGTGTGAAGGTCGTCCGCGAGAACGGCGTAGTGCAGTGGCGTGCAACCACGGAAACTCGCACGGCTACTAAGACGACTGCTGAACTCATCCTCCCGACTGACCAGCACTGGGGAGAAAGACAGATGGAGATGCAGAGACAGACAGTGGGGAAGGTATAGTGACCGAGAGCAAAAAAAAAAAGAAGAGATTGAAAGGTGCAGAGAGAGAGAGAGAGAGAGAATATAATTATCTGCAATTACTAATTGCTTGGAAATCTGATGTGATCATACATCAAGGAACCATAATAAAGCACAGCCACAAATGAAGGTGAGAGAGAGAGAGGGAGAGAGAGAGAGAGAGAGAGAGAGAGGGGGGGATGACAACAAGAAGAGAGCAAATCAGACATTAATCTTTTAAAACCACCACACAGAAAACAAACAAGATCAGACTTTTCAGAAGAGAGGTGAAGGTAGGGACAGACAGGCAAGGAGAGAGAGACAGGCGGAGACAGACAGACAGAAGAACGTGGGAGGCAGAGCAAAACAGAACAAAAGTAAGAGAAGGTAGAAGTTAATCAAAGAAAGCCATTTACCTCTGACATTAGCACATATTAAACATAAAAAACCAGACGCATACAGCTCTAAATGTGCCAGAATTGCCCGTGTTGACAGTGTTACATGAAGCTGGTTTATTAGGTCTTTTTAGACAAACACACAGTACCTCATATGGGATAATATAGTTCCTTACACACACAAACACACTTTGTGAGCTCTGATATCCAAAAGAGACACATACAGAAGAGAAATGAAATAAAATCATACACACACTTCCTCTCCTTCTGCACCCCCAACTTACTTTCTTCCCCTCATTGTCTCTCTTTTTCTATGGCTTACTCGCCCCACCCCCCCCCCACCCCACCCCCGCTGTCAGGCTGGTCGTCATTGGTAACTAATGTCTGAGAGCTGGATAATCACAGCTAACTCAATAAAGCGTCAGAGAGAGAGGAGCATACCATCCATCACACACACGCGCACACACACACAAAGCCATAGGAGTACTTTTCACAGAAACACACACACACAGAAACATGTTACACACACACACACACACACACACACACACACACACACACACACACACACACACACACACACACACACACACACACACACACACACACACACACACACACACACACACACACACTTCTGCCTGCCCATCCATCACAGTGCATCTGGGAAAGCTGCCTCCCAGACGGCCCAAAAAACTGCCAACAATACAAATGTGTGTAATATACATATCATATATAAATATGTCTCCTACTGCAGTGTGTGTGTGTGTCTGTGTGTGGCTGTGCCTTTTTATGAAAAATAATAAAAAAATAACATGCTGCAAAATGGATCTATTACAGATATGCAAATAAGTTGTGTGTCGGTGTTTGGATATTCTATAATACTGTCCATGGGTAAATTGATCTTTGTAATAACACACACACACACACACACACACACATGCAGTGTTCCGTATGAGAGAGGGGTTGAAAGACTTTCTCCCCCCCCCAAAAAAAGAGCTCTTTGGCTTTATGATATTACAGACTGATGATTCGGAGGCTCTCAGGACGACGACGACGATTGTGGCGGTGATGATGGCTGAGCAGAGTTGGAGGGACTGTGTTCCATAGTAACAGGACTTGCCTCCAGGCACTGCACATATGCACTGACGAAGACCCCCATCTATATATACACAACCCCCCCCCCCACCCGTCATACCATCCAGGGAGTGTACGCCTTTGTCCCGTGCAGTTCCGTAAACACTGCTGAACTCATCCCCAAGGTTTGGATCGGCTCCGGCTTCCAGCAAAACCTTCACCACACTGAGAGAGAGAGAGAGAGAGAGAGAGAGAGAGAAACACTTTTCAGTGTAATGCAAAAGTGGATTGAAATATGCATCCAAAAGCCCAGCATGTTCCTGAAATTCCTCCCATCCTGAAGCACCCTGGTTCTTACAGCCCTGCTGTCCATACCCCACCCCGAGGGCATTGGGTCGCACAGGGCCTTTAGTCCTGCCTGACCCAGTCACCACCGTCCTGTTAACGACGGGGGGATTTCACCCTCACCTCGTGGTACATCACCATCAGGCCGTGCAGGCACCGCACATGTAGGTCGCAGCTCTAAACGTGTAAGGCAATGCTTGTTATTCCAGATGTTTGTATCATGTCCACATGGATTCAGTGATCTGTTCTGCTTTCCGGGAATGTACACCCCCTCTCAGGCAGAATCCAGTAGAGAGAGCGTTTGAAGAAAGCGACTTAAATTTTGCGTCTGACTTCTGCAATGGATGAATGAAGTTGAACGACATTGTCATTGAAATAGTTCCCATCAGCCCAGAGGAGGGAGGCTCCCTTTGTTGCCGCGGTGATGTCCGTCTTGCCTGTCCATCTTGGTACACATTTCCCATGCTCCACTGCTCTTCTGGAGCCAACCACATATTGCGAGCTTCCGGAAAGTTCCAGCCACCGGAACGCTTAGTCGAAACGTGTACGCTAAGGAAGTCAGTGCAGCGTCAAAACAAATATGTATCCCTTAGAAACGGCTTTGAACGTTTGAACATATATGCATGAAATGACACAGACACAGATCTCCAGGTACCCGACTTCCAGCACACTATATTTACCCAGTTAATGTCTTGGTCAGTGTGCACTTGACCGCGCACGCACACCCACACCCGCACACACCTCAAACTTTGCAGAAGAATGTTCTCTGTGTGTGATTAATCAAAATGACAAAAATAAATCAGTTTAATTTAAGACATTCAAGCCAGTATTTTACTGGCACATCAAAGGTTTACCAGTCTGTTAAACTAAATTGTAAAACACTGCAATATGTAATAGTATAATCACAATCTAATACTATGCTGCTGTACTGGTTTATTTTCATTAATTGTTAGTCTTGTGTTCTGCCTGAATTTTCCTTTAATTTATAATCCAAGAGCCACCAATAAGCATGATGCATTTGTATAATATTAATATCAGGGGCTACTAATCATCTATTTTGGCAATTTAAATGTCTACCTATATTTAAAGCCAGTGTAGCCCATTATGATCTCTGGGGATTTTAGAGCTTTAGAATTGAAAACATGGGGTTTAAACAACTTAAATGTTTTACATCAATAGGCCAAAAGAACACAGAGTCTGCCAACGACAAGCCAAAATCACAACTGGCTCTTTTGTTTTTATCCTGTTGGTTCATGTTACTCACAAATTAGAGATGGCACGAAACCAATTTTTTTGTACCGATGTAATACATACATCTTCCATTTGAATGTCTCCAGATATCAAGCTGATTTTTTTTTTAAATTAAAAAATACTGCAGAGCTATGGATCAGTTGTTTAGGTGAAAATGGTTGTGGAATTTTGTTGTGTGTGAGATGTATTACATAACATTACATTACTACAGACATCATGCATGGTTATGACAAATATAAATCAAATTATTAAAAAAAAAGTTAAGAGAAACACAAAGACAAACATTTATAGTTTTTTTTTTCCTCCCAATGTCAATCCCAATACTAGTCATCACTTGATTGGTTCCACGCACGTGCGCACAAATCTAGGAACAATTCTGTTAACTTATCATTTTCCAGTCCACCATAAAACTCAGCAGGCTAATGGCAAACTGCAGTTTTTCAGTTCTCATGCAGTTTGAAAACAATAAAGCCATAGAATAATTAACTTTATGAATTTAAAAGGAGTGCTTCCCTTGATTTCAGTTGTTCTTTCTCCCGTTGTTGAGTTTCTGAGGCTCCTTCCCCCACCCCTGACCTTCCTTTACTTCGCAAACAGGAAACAAAGCCAAACCTTTCCAAAACACTAAATTAGAAATTAAAATCACCTTTTGGTCGTGGATCTGTGGTGCTAAACAGTGCCAAGATGCCGTTTTGTCTCCAGGAAATGATCTCACTAGAAGGCAGATCACCCAAGACTGGATTTTCAGGGCTACATCATAACAATGCAAGTCTTCACACGTGTGCGAGTGCATGGATGTTTGCATTCAAATTTAGCTTTAATTGTTAACGTGATGAAACGTCTACAGTTAAACTTGGACAAATTGTGCTCAAACTAATGGTTATCATGTGACCTGCTCAAACTCATCTGGCAGTTAGCACATGACCTGCTGCTTCAAAGCACTCCTGTCCTGTTTTGATGTTGGATTTGTACGTATCGGTTTCTGTAAAAAAAATTTTTTTTGCCCGATATCCAATCCAGCATTTTTAGCTGATATTGATCTAGTTCCGATATGTGGTATTGGATCTGTGCTTGCTCTACTAATATGCATATTAATCATCAGTATCATTATTTAACATACAAATATCTCTGATCCTGAGGGGGCAAAGGGGAAAAATTAGCCAATGATTAGTCATATCCTGACAGATAAACTCCAGTCACACCCCCACACGAATATCCTGTTTCACTCAGAAATGCATAATGACCGAGAAGGAAAATGTTATATACTTACAGCTCACATTATCTGTAAGGGACCTGTTCCGTTCTGAGAAAGTGAATGTTTAAGAGCTGGCAGGAATTTCACAGGAGAGTGAAAATCTCGCCTAAACTCACTGAGGGATTTAAAACCGTCAAAAGCTGGTCAAACCCTGTACGCTCTCTGATTACTGCAAGAGGTCTGCCAGTTCCGCTGACCAAGCCGTGACCTCTCATGGGTGGAGCCCGGCTCTGTGCCTGGTTCCCGAGACCGTAAGCCTGATGTGCGGAAACAAGGCTAGTTTCAGAGACAACGATGCTCTGGTTTCTGTCAGTTAACGAGCAGCAGTGTTCAGACTTCATTTTCAAGAAGTGTGCTTTCGCGCATGCACGGGTACATTTGCCGGTGACTTTGCTGTAATCATTTACCTAAAACATTTTGAATATGTACACATGTGAGCGCCACCATATTTCTACATTCTGTGAGAAAGGGAGAGAGAGAGGGAGAGGGTATGAAGAGTGAGAACTCCAGGAACCATTTCATGGACATTAAAAGGAGAAACGCAGACATTAAATTGCTGAGAAAGAGATACTAAAAGGATCGCATCTTATCTTAATTCAACACTGATGGAGACATGAGTAGTTTCCCAAGTTTAATTCCTTCAGATTCCAAATTAAACTTGATTAAAATGCTACCTTTCATATTTAAAAAATCCCAGCATTTCATTCTAAATAAATCCAAATAAATGACCAATTCTGTGTTTTTGAGAACTCACTCTCTCCTTCTCCCTCACACACACACACACACACCTGCTTCCTGTCTCTATGTCCTCTCTATTGTTTACAAAACATTCTTCATGGAAGTCAGTGGGTACTTCTTTCTATTGTCAGAAAAAACCCAGACAGCCAGCTGTCCAGTGCTGACTCCCTACACGTGAGACAGGTGGAGTGTCAGCAGTGTAGGTCAAGGTGTGTGTGTGTGTGTGTGTGTGTGTGTGTGTGTGTGTTGAGACATTATCAGTGAAGCTGTTCTGGAAAAAGTCCCACTGTGAAGATTTGTTAATAATCAAGTGATCCATCTTACTGAATTTTAAACTTTAAATTGATTTAGGACAGCTGCAGTGTAAACCCATGCAGATTAGTCACTCATGTTACACATTTCTGCGTCTCAAATTCTCAAAATTCAGTTCATCATTCCTGGTTCTTCCCACTCCCCTCATTAGAAACACATTCCTCATTCCCACCCATTCTGACATAATCCCAAACCATTCCCACCATCACACCCTCCTAAAAGATGGATAATCCCTCTTTCCAGAAGCAGCTCTCCACCTCCTCTCTTTCAGAAAGAAGAAAAGCTTTAGCGCTTGTGAGCCCCCCCCCCCCCCCCCGGTCTGAGTGGGGCCTTGTGTCCAGCCAACCCCCCCCTCCATCTGGAATGGTCAAGAAGTCCATTGCTGGGCATTGTCCACGTGAATGGACAACCCCTTAGGTCACACACATATGCATGCACATACGCACATATCAAAGCCCGGTAAAACACACATCTCCTTACAAACCCGGTTTTCCTTTACTGCGCAAATGCATGGGACACATTGTTGGGTTTGGAACTGGTGCTCAGGCCTTGATCTGTATTGGACCCCGACCACCTAAACCAAAACGGGCTCTCACATTCTCCCAAGCCCGCTCAGATTCCACACACATTTCTAAAAGGGAAGGATTTTTAAATGTTTAAACCACTTTAATGGTATTAACCATCCATATTCACCATTACAGTTTCTGCTTCTGACCCTAAGGAGGGTTTTCAAATGTTTAAAGACTTCTCACAGCACCCTTAAAGGCAATTTCCTAAATACAGTATACAGAGAACAGTATACAGTACTCTGCTAAACAGTTACAGCTACATACCAGTTATACAGGTATGGCAAAACAGCAACACAATTACAGCTATATACACTGTTCCGCAGTTACAGCCAACCACTATTACGCAAAAATCCTGCCACTCGGCCTTCGGTTTCTCCGACGCTCGACAACAGTAGAGTGCTCTCACTCAGTCATGCTGACAGCAGCTTTAAGGGCTTCTAAGACATCCCTTGAGACCGTAAACTCTTAGCCAACCTCCTGACACCAGAAGAGTCAAACTCTCCACCATCAACGCATCCCTCTCTCTCTCTCTCTCTCCCCCTCTCTCTCTCTCTCTCTCTCCCCCTCTCACTTTACACCTGTCCCCAGCTGAGAGACAAATACCTCTTAGTGTCAAGATGAAGATAGTGCCACTGTAATCTCCTTTTTACGACCAACCTGCCCAACCTCCAAATTAACACTGGCTGCTGCTCCAAATCTGGCCCGACACGTGGAAGTCTGTGGTACGAACATCGGCTGTGCTCACGTCGTTTTGCGATTCAAGTGCTGTTATTTGTCAGCTGCTGCAACTCGATCAACCTACTAAACAGGATGTCAACCTCTGTGTTGGGCAGTGAAGAGGCTGTCCATCTGTCTATAGAGACCTAATTAGGACATGTCACAGAAAAAACACAATTTTTTTTTTTTTATAAAATAATGAATACAAACACAAACATTAAAAAAATAACCGTGAGAAAGCCAGGACCTAAAAGAGGTAGATAAAAAAGTGATGAGAGTGATGGGGGGGGGGGGGGGGGTAGTTGCACATACAGTGAAGAATAGAGAATACTGAGTAACAGTAGCTAGAGATAAACACATAAAAAATAAGGCGCCAACAGCCATTTGAAGAAGAGATACTGAGAGATGACTAGATGGATAAAGGAGAATGCTCTAATGAAACATTTCCTGATGTGGGCGGTCTCTCATCAGCCCTGAAGCTCTGATTGGTCACAAGGGGCTTTGAGTGACAGGAAGACAGAGTCAGCGTCATGACAACCATGAGTTATACCACTCATAACAGGCAGAGAGAGTGCTGCACAAAAACGCGCACACACACAGAGCGAGCGACAGACAACAAAAAATACCCGCCAGCAGTGTCTAAGTTTTCTGATGGATTTGTAAAAGGTAGTGATATGTTTAGAACAGACACTGATGGAAACATCATTAATCTATCGTCTCTAAATAAGAGAAAGGATATTGAAATTCTGCCACTAGAGAGCGCGAAAGAGAAAACTCCTTTACTCATAACGATAAATAGATACCTATTATTTTGGTCATAAATATTTACTACAGAGCATTCTTCAAAAAACTCAACATAATACACACTGGCAAAGTAAGCAATTATTCTTACACACTGAGGATAGAAAACCACACAGACAGGGACAGAAAATCCGCCAGGGCTAGATAGACGCACACAAACACACATGTGTACACAGAGTCTTGTTTACTATCCTTATAGGGACCTTCCACTGACATTTACTGCTACATCTACACCTAACCCTAGCTCTGACTAACCCTATCCTCAGTAACAGTCATTTGAAAAACTAAAGTCAAACAATTTAAAGTTAAAAAACAAGCCAAAAAAAGCATTTGTGCATTATAGTCCCCACAAGGTCAAAAAAAAAAAAAAAAGGCAGACGTTTCTGTGCTTGTGGGGACATTTGGTATACACGTATACTCGCCCACACCCACAGAAACACAGGAGGGTTTGGGTAGGGTACAGTTCTCACAGATGGGTGTACTAGCAGCAGACGGTAGCCAGAGGTAGTGAGCCCCACCCTGAGCCCCTAACAGAACCCATCCCCACCTCCTGCTGGGTTCTCCTCTGCTCCCAGCACCCCTCACGCTCGCTTTCCAAAGCCCTCAAATCTTCGCCTTCCCTCCATCCCCATATTTTCCTATCGTCCACATACTTCGTTTTCCTAATTCCCAACACTTTCACCTTCTCCCCCTCGATTTCTCTCCGTCTCCCTCTCCCCCACCCATTCTTATGCTCCCACTTCCGCCTGGAACGTTCCCGCAGTTCCTTGTCACTTCAGGTCGGCTCCCTCCTCACCTCGCCCACCAACCTGACGAGCAATTATGCCCCGAGCCACTTCAAAATCACCTGCACCGCCAAACCGGCCTCGACGCTGCAACGTTCTGCCCGGTAGCATGTCTAGAAAAGCGTTATATGTGCCCCTTCCTCGCCGTACGTCACTGGCTCTGGGAGCACCGGCTCAGGGGGTACAGGGTGAGGTTTCGGGGGGGGGGGGGGGGGGGGTGCGCCCCTCTTCGCTTTGAAGGTCTGGAGGTCTCTGCTGTGTTTGCCCAGTCAGAATGGCATCTGTTTCATTTCAGAGGGCCAGTGGCCCACACCCCTCCGCTCAAAAGAGAGGGCATGCCCCCACTGCCACACGCTTCTTAAATTGGATTCTAAGCCCCAACAACCCCCCCACCCCTGACTCCTCTCATTTTCTGTGTGTGCACTGTGTGTGTGTGTGTGTGTGTGCTTGAGCATTAATTACACTTGGTAAGAAGTGGGAAAAAGGGGACCGACTCCTAGACAGTTACAATTTTCCACTATGTATTCACAATCCCACCCTTGGCATTGTGGGTAAGGAGTGAACTGTGCAGGTAGTGGAAGACTTCAGCACATGCTACACGCAAGGGGGCCAGCAGAGGGTCTCTGTATGCAGGTGAGCCCCAATTCCACCCTGCACGGGTTTCATCACAACACCAGGGCCCGTCACAATTTCCAAGTGGAATACAGTGATGTCAGAAGAAGGTCTGACTCATCTGACTCGTGCTCAATTAAAACAAAAAACCAACACCATACCTGAAATAATAGTTACCTTTAAATCTAGGCGGTCATTTCAAAAAGCAATTTATAATAGCGTTGTGAGATTTTTTTTATACAAATGTCTTTAATGAAGTTCAAGTAAAGGGCTTTTTATTACATAAGCTGACACACAAAGCTTGAAAGACTACAGAAGCAAACAAAACTCTAGAAACTGCAGAAACTCAGCACGAAGCATATTATAACTCATTACTTGTCTAATCTTACACACAAAATATACAAGTACCCTGAACAAGTATTCTGAACACCGTGGTCATGTAGGAGCATTCATCATCATAATCAATTTCACAAATGCAGGTTCTAAAACACTTATCCCATATACCCAGCGAAACACACACACACACACACACACACACACACACACAATCTCTTACTTGTGATGTCTGTTCATGCAGGCGACCATAAGTGCAGTCCAGCCCAGACGGTGACGCGTATTTGGATCTGTTCCATCTGCCAACAACCTGAGAAAGAGACACGCAGAGACAGACAGAAGAATAGCAGTAAGTAAAAGGAAAAAAAAAAGAGCAAATGATCCTGCTGCCGTCTGTCTCAGGGCAAGAGAGTGTGTGTGTGTTTACAGTAAACACAACCTCCTGTGTTACCTCATGCATCCAGACTGGCCACTAACTTAAAGCACTTAACACATCTGGTGTCTTTTAGCATGGGTGCATGCATGCACATGCACTTTGTAACCATCTGCACAGTTGCCTCTGGGCTAAAGCCAGGCAACCTATTTTAAAACCCAGTGTATCAGTCAGCCACTTTCATATCCATCTTTTTCTCTCTCTCTCTCACACACACACACTTCACACGCTCCATTGCTCTTTTTGTTTAACAGATTATTGCCAGCAGACGTGCAGACAGGTGGACGGACAGGCGTGCGTGCGTGTACCGCACAAGTGAGCAGACACATGTATCGGCTGGAGATCATGTAAGAACAGTGAAACTGCGACTACCGAAGTAATTTAAGAGTTTGCTTTATGCTCCAGTTCGCTACAGAACATGCATACCTTCTGCAAGAGTCACACACACACTTGACTGACAAATAGATGGTGCACCATGTTCACATGCCATCTCATCTTTCTCTCTCGCCCACACACAAACTTGGGGCGAGTGGTATAATTGTCACAGGCCAAGCTGGCCGTGTGTGTGTGTGGGTGTACACCTCAATACTATGCTAGCAAGTTCACGGCTTGTGTTTCATCACTCTTCCAATCTCTCCAAACCTTTCTTTCATCGCTTCCTCTCCCTCCATTTCTCCTTCGCCTTTTCTAAGGTGTGCCGGGTACTCACTATGCAGTAAACCACTGCTGCCCTCCAGTGGATGGATATGTGCACTACCTTAGTTACAATTTTACCACTGGTTGAGATAAATTGGTGTCTTGACATGCTGTATAACATTAGAGTGTACATCAGTGCCAAATCTATTCAATATTTTACAGGTTACTAAAAATAAATCATAGATGGATTTGCCTGTGATTTTGTGGCAATTGAGCAATCCTAACTCAGCCAATTTAAAGTTGACTGGTCAAATTTGCCATTAAAAAAGTGTCCAATTGGCCTTGGAAAACACTTCCAGTCCGACACTCAAATGGTCCACAAACCATTTCATCTTAATTGGGCAAAAGCTTGTAGTCTGAGAGACATGCGTGTGCTTTAGTGTTTCTTTAAGGTTCATGCCTTATGCAATCAGTCAAGGCATGCATGAGTAACAGCTGCTGTGGTTACAGGGCTGACTGCTCACATGGTCTAAAAAGGCCAACAGTTACTGGCAATAACAGGCAATAACTATCGTTATGGTAATTACTGAAGATTAGACATTCTAAATTCTAACCTTAGATTACAAAAATATCTGTAGATTAGCAAAGCATCTGTTATGATGGAAACATATCATGAGAGAAACATTTGTCATAATGTGCCATAGACAGGGGCGTAAAAATTCAGGTTCACAGTCCTTTGGCAGTGTATTACCTAGTAGACTAGAGAATTTTTATATTATTATAATATTCAGGAATTTGTAAGATTCCAAAAGTTCAAAAGAATTTTTACAGGAATTTCTGAACCCAAACCACACACAGAATTTTGGAAATGTTTTCCAAAGTTAGTCAAAACGTCAAATGCTGTACAATAGTGCCACCATCTGGCCAGTCGTTGTTAATCTCACTTGCCTGAGTAGTTGAAGGAATATAGTGAATTGTCCAAAAGATTTCACATCCATGCATTTTATTCTTTTCCATTGTTTTTTTAAAAATCTGTAAATAATAAATAAATAAACAAAAACATAATAACAATAATAATAATAATAATAAATTATTATTATTATTGTTATTAATAATAATAATAATAATAATCTGATCTTGGAACCTTAATAAGGTCTAGCAAATGTTCACAAAAATGTGACCATGTCAGAAATCTTGCTAAGGTCTGTGAATTAGGAGACCCGGAGTCTGAATTAATCTGCCTTCAACTGAGTCTAGTCAGAAATCCCAAAGCCAGGGGTTTATAACTAAAGCAGCCTGGAGAGCCATAGCATGCAGGAGCATTTACATTTAGGGCATTTAGCTGACGCTTTTATCCAAAGCGACTTACAATTGTAGGAGCACCTGCAAACCCACGCCAGCGGCCATGCACGCGCACCTGCAAACCCACGCCAGCGGCCATGCACGCGCACCTGCAAACCCACGCCAGCGGCCATGCACGCGCACCTGCAAACCCACGCCAGCGGCCATGCACGCGCACCTGCAAACCCACGCCAGCGGCCATGCACGCGCACCTGCAAACCCACGCCAGCGGCCATGCACGCGCACCTGCAAACCCACGCCAGCGGCCATGCACGCGCACCTGCAAACCTGCAGTTGGAAGCGACTTCAACACGCGACTGAAACAGACTGCCGCAAGTTTCGTTGGCTCTATTTACCTTTGCACTTCCTGGGTGTTGTTGGACCTGGCTGCGTCCAGAAGAGACTCGCCTGGGGAGGTTGGAGTTTATGAGTGGAAGTTAGAACTCTATCACGCACTATGCATACCAGTCCTCCCCCCCAACCCTGATCATAATCTCATTTTATACAGATGAGGTGAACCATGCTGCAGTTACTGTAGGGAACACTGTCTGAGCATGTGCTCCTGGCATGAACGGCTGCTGGGTAAGACACCTACCTTTAGAGTCGTTGTCTTTCTTTAGGCAGAAGGCAACAGCCGCAGCAGACAGCACGCCTGCTGAAGCGGAGACGCGTAAGCCGTTGCCGCTCCTGCTCCCGGCGTCCTCCCAATAGCTATTTGTGCGTCCCATAGAGACCAGCGCCGCCCAGCTGTTTCTACGGCTCTCCAGGCTAGTGAGCCATCTGCTGGCCAACTGATGGTACTGCAGCTGTGGGGTGACGGTCGTGCTGCACGGCTCCTCGCTTAAAATGCACTTTCGGGACACCCGCGAGGTGGATCCGATGGGATTCCTACCCCTTTCGAGCTCGTGAATATTCTGGCACCTCGCAGGTTCTCCTTTAGTTGTCTGCAACGCGCGACACGGGGACAGGCTGCGCGACCTTCGCATTAGCAAGCGCTTCGGCACGGATGATAACAACATACTGAGTTTTACTCACCTATAAACAGATTACTCGGGATTGAGCTACTGATAAACAGCTCACCTTCTAAAGCTAAAAAGCAATATGTCCGATACGTTGTCGATGGTTTTGATAACCATTAAATACGTAACGTTATCAGAATTAAGGTATGGTGACAAGCCATGCACAGGACAGGAAAACAAGCGCCGCGCAAATAGCGCGTCATCCAGGCGCAAAGCTTCATGGGAAACAAAGTATATCGCTAAATATCCAACAGCACCCCTGCTCCCGATTATAAAGTGTTAATACTATTATACAGTGATGCTAGCAGCGAACTCCTGTGATTGTTTTCTGTAATAAAGGTGGCTTATTTTTGACTTGACTATATGTGCCTTTTTGTTGGTTATGTTAAGCTACGTGAACACCAGGTGGCGTGGTGAATTCGGTAAATTTGCTGTTATGAATCATGGAAGACTCTGCAAACATGCATCATCCAAGCTACATATTTAAGGTCACACGTATTTTGATGATTGACACAACACAGTTTGCCAATGTCCTGCTCTTATTTCCATTTCATTTTCTCCAGTAACTCTGATACATAGCCAACCCTAAAACCAATTAAATTAAATGCTATATATTCAGCAGAAAGGTTTGGCTGTCTTTTTTAATTCCATTACGCATTGCAATATAGACTAACTAGAGGAAACGTTTCTGAGTGGCAAGTTGCAGATAATTTACCTTGCCTCAACTGAACTGCATGTTAGCCATGCTCAGAGGGCCCTGGAGTCCCTGTCCCCTGTTTAAAGAATTAGCACTGGGCCTGAGTGGTTTGCTCCCAAGGACAAACTTTGATGCTCACTTTATCGCCTTCGTTTCTTGAACAGGCCTCAGGTCAAACTAGTCGTGGTGTTTCCAAGGAATGTGCAGTGGTGCGTTATCAGGAAGGGGCAGCCCTGCCTTCCTGAGGTAGGCCGAAGGAGGTCAGTCTCAGAGCCCTGCTGCCAGTCATTAAAAAAAAAAAAACCCACACTCAATCTAGGTCAGTTCTAGGACTCCCTAAATCAGTGAAGAATGGACTCGTTTGCTTTTGGAACCTGAGGCTGAACGTAAAAGAGGAAAAACAACAGACAGTGGTTATACTTAACTGTTAAAAGTTCGCTTTTTAATTTCTTCTACCTGTTTATCTCCTCCATACTTGCTATCCAAAGCATGATTAGCAGGCAGACAGAGAGAAATTTATTAGGAGCAATGCTTTTAGAAATGTGACTACTAGTCTCTATTTGAATTCTTACTCGAACCTGTATTGTCCTTGTTTAGGCCGTATACCTGAATAAGATTTTACAGTGAGGAAATAAAACCCAACACCTCTTCCTCTTTAAGATCCAGTTACTATTGTAGAATTCAACTCATTAACTTGGCTACAGAATAAAAAAATTAAAAAGAGTGCATGCAAGACAAAACTAAATTGCACCAGTATTCAGAGAGGGTAATGGCCTTCATTTACGCAAAGCAAGCCCAGGCGCTGACAGCAAAACTAAATCTGCTCTTTGCTCTTCTGGGGACCAGTGATGCCATACAATATGCTTGGATTTTAAACGCTGGAATCTCGGGTTTTCTTCGGAACGATCAGTAACTTGAGAAACCTTATTTGCTTCCCAAACCTGAAGCTTTTCTTCTTGGCATTTTACCCTGTAAAAACGGGAATAACATGTATCTAACTCGAGGGATCGTTTTGGACGTTAGCCTACACGTAGCCAAATACCTCACTGGAGACTGTGCTCGTCAAATAAATCGATGCCGTTGGCAAATCAACACTTCGATCTTGCTGACAAAGTAAAAGAGAGCCTGAACCAGAACGACAACATGGAAATGCAGGCAAGAGTCTGGACAGGTTTATGTGTACAGTACACGTCATCTCTCTCGCTCTCTCTCCCTCTCTCTCAGGTGGGCGGTCCTCTGCGATTATCAGGCTTTCATCTCGTAGCCTACGTGTAAGTGAACGCCCTCTCCAACTCGCTTCCCCTCCGCATTAGCTCAGCAAACCGCTGTTCCCCACGCCGGGCAATACTGTTACTGCTGGGTGCTGCACATTTGGCCTCAGCTTCCGTGACAGAGCTTGTCGCCCGCGGGAAGCATATGGCCAAGTCAAACGCGCAGCTGCTGTGAACGGCATCGGCTTCCTAATTGATCCACAGTAACGGGAAGCCTGGTGTAGACCTCCCACCGACACAGGACCCGATTTGGCAGAAAAAAGGCTTTTGCGTGCGCTTGTTGTTTTTTTTTTTGCGTCTCGCTTAACTAATCGCACATCACGAAACGCGCAGGGAGACTACCTTTTTTTTTGCACCAAAAGAAAAAAAACAACCCAAAAAACTTTCATAGTACCGCTAGACTTTTCCTGTAATATTACACGTTCAAATATCGGCTTTATATGACATATTCTGGTTTGGGTTTCAATTGCTATAGGGATTTTCAAGACGCTCTCATCTCCGGGTGGTACCAGCTATTTCCCTTCCTAGTGCAGAGCGTTTCCATTAGGAACTGGGCAGGCGCCAGTGCAGATTCCCGTCGGTCCTTAGGATTTGGAGCTGGAATACACTCTCCCGGCCAAGGTTTACTAAGATGTCAGGGGAAGAGGTGCTAATACCAGACGACATCGCTTTCAGCAACTTCAAAAGTGAATGCAATTCCGATGAAGGATGGAGCCTGACTTACAACAAGTCTGGAATTACAGTCTGGATACAGATTTTGGAAGAAGAGAAGTCTTTGCACAAGATCAAGGTGAGTGAACTAGCCTGGCGTTGGACCGTAGAACGTGGCTTTCTATATCTTACACCTGCTTCATGTATTTTCAGAAACCGCACAGGTAGAGTAGGTTTGCGTAAACGTCTGTAATCATTTCCTTATATATATTCCATCTTTAATACAAGTGTTTTCCTACAGTGTTTAGTTCCCAGTAATAAAATGAATGAGTTTGTGTCGTCCATGTTTACCTGGCGGCCAGCATCCGGCTCTGTGGCGGGCAGGTGTTGACAAAAGTGTGTTTGCTGAGGGAGGGGCGAGAGGTTCCTCCACTTTGCTTCAACTACAGCTCGACTTCTCGGTTATGTCCAGGAATAGTTTTAAGAATGTAAAAAAAAAAAAGAGCCAATGTTTACCAAGCGAATAAAAAAAAATTTACTCACACCCACATCAGATAGCTGTGTTATCGAATCGCAGATTAGTAACTAGTCAAACAGTGGGTTTGTGTTTTTATTCCTTTCGTTTATTTATTACAAACTTTTAAAGAAGTGATTCGTTAGATATTATGTCCCCCCGCATATGTTTAGGTTTTCAGTACATACCTGATCCAGCTCAGTAAGGCCTTGTGATTAACTGATGAGCTGGATCAGGTGTGCTAGCGCAGGGAGTTTTCAAAACTTCGCAGGGCAGTGGAGCCGCAGGACTAGAGCTGAGAGCCCCTTATGGCTATGTTCACGTTACAAGCCACAGTGGTCAGTTCCAGTTTGGTAATCTGCTAACGCGAGCATAGCCTATGTAACTCGTTTCGTTACATTCTGACTACGTTCACATTAACAGGCTGTAGTGACACAAATCTGATTTTGATTGCCTAAATGTAACAAAAATATCTCATATTTCTGTCTACACAGCTATGATCTTTTCAAATCAGATTTGAGTCAGTTTCGTATGGGGTCATGGATCGGACTCGTTTCAAATATACATCACCAATTTTAAGCATGCTATATATTAGATTTCTTTTTTCAATTGCAAAAGAGCATTGCTTACAGCAATACATTTTTTTTCACTCAAACAAATGCCATGACTCATCTGCACTTCAGATCTCAAATCTGGCCTGTCCAGGTGCTGTTCCATCGAATGAATTCCCACGGTATCACCCTTTAAGCTTGCCTGGCCTATGGGAGTCAGTGAGTACGAGTAAGAGCCAGTTGGCTGTCATTTGAGAGGGGCTGAAAACAGAGCACCGTTGTTCGCACAGACCTGGCACCGAGTTTAAACACTTATGGGAAAACAAATACACATCCCATCCCAGGTTAAAGTTTATGTTTGACCCTTTATCACAGCTTTATCAAACCACTTGGGGGTCACTCAGCTACTCTTCTCACAGGGCTGAGATGTACATTTAATTTCACTTAGATACTTGGTCCATACGAACTGACAGACGAGTCAGTGTCCGTTTAGGAATTGTATGGAGCAGACTTATTGTTCATAGCTTCATGGTAGAAGCATGAGAGTCAGCAGGAAAGCCTGCTGTCCATCAGCTATGGTTTGGAGTATGCACTCTTATACCAAGTTTATTTCTCTTAAGTATCTCGAATCAGGTAGAAAGACTGGAGATGAAGAAAAGGTGGATACTTGTTTGGCAGAAGGTCTGTGAGACGGGCGGTTTCAAAGCAAACCTTGGCCACTTTGGAGCCTGGACGCATTTATTTATTGGAATAGAAAGCTTGCCTAGTGGCATTAAGCTGCAGTGAATCATGCAGGTATAAATTCTACGTTAGTATCAGTTTATGACATGACGGTTTGTCTATTACTCCGTGCTCTGGATGTGCAGAGAAATGATGGCTATGTACCAAGTTTCACTGTTTTGTTTTTTTAAATCACTATTAAAACATCGAGCTTTTTGAAGAAAAACAAAATGTTTTTTTTTTTTTTTTTACATCAGCACTCGTTTTGTTGTGGTTAAAGTGATCTAAAATATCAGTACTCTTGCGAAGAAGACAAGCTAATAAACCATTCTCAGCATCGTCCCAAAAATGTGGTACAGCTGCATCAATATTAGACTGATCAAAAATCATGTGACTGAATTAATACATTTAGGTTCGGCAGTCTCTAAAAATCAAATGATGGTGAATTTTTGATTTGCCAGTCTTCCCTATAACTTTCTGTTCTCCTGTTGGCGGTAACATGGATCTCGCTCTGGGGTTCAGTTTTTGGCAGGGCTGGCTACAAATGATCTCGACACTCGAACTGATTTTTCATACTTGCTTTAGAGCATTGAGTTGACGGGGGGTGCGCGTGTGTGCGCGCATGCACGTACACGCGCAGTTTTTCCTTCTCAGCCCTAATGAGGGCAGCTGGTGCTCTGCACAAACACAGACGCAGATAAAGACTGAGGGACGCTCTATTCATCCTTTTGTCTGTTTGATATGAAAATAAGGCTTACTTAGCCAGTACCAAGAGCTCTTCTCTGGTAGAAACTTACAAGTGGTCTTTATTTGCACTGGCAGTTAGCTAAGCAAACACCCCGTTACATCCAGTAGAGTTTGCAGTCATGCGCATGTTGGTTTCACATCTGTCTTGCATTAAAATGCAAACGTACCCATGTGAAAATGAGCTGGTCCACTTATCCAGAGGCTTGCCTGTAACCAACAGGTCATGTGACATGAGCACCGTACGGCACAGGGTGAGACAGGGGCATTGGTTCGCTTGACTATTTCAGGTCTGCTAGCCACTTGATAAGCACAGTCCTGCTATATCAGGGCCCCCACTCTTCTGACTCGCTGGTCATTGGACCATGGGGCTGTCACTCAATTGTTTTCCTGCCATGAAAATTTCAAACAATCAGTCAGATTCAATGTAAGGTAAGAGAGAACAGACTTATTATGCAGATCTGTGAACAAACAAACTGTAAACAAGGCTCTCTCTAGTTCCATTCAGCTCTTTCTGAAGATTTCACGTGCCAGTACCGTATTATTATACCCGTGTAGGCTCACTCTAGTCGTACTATAACAAAACAATCAAATACATTTGTGTAGTGCCTTAACATTTTAGGACTGTTTGAGAATAGTTTGGTTTATACATTTGAACAAAGGCTCATACGCACAGGACCAAAAATATACAGCAGCCTTCGTTGGTTCCGTCTTTACGTTACCTGCAGCGCGGGCGCATACACACAGTAAAATGTCTCAACATGTTAAACTTCTGTAAAAATGTGACCAAATTAGATGTGATACAAAATAAGTAAACATAAATGTATTTGTTCTAATGAATTGAATTCTGTTTATTTATAGAACAATGACGTGCAGCCTATTATTAAATTAGAATTGGTGTTGTATTCCTCTTTTCTCTCTCTCTCTCTCTCTCTCTCTCTCTGTCTCTCTGCTCCTTTAATGCTCTGCAGCACTCTCACTCTCGTATCCCTATCTCGTATCCCTGTGTGTCCCGCACAGCACACGCTACCGCCGTCACACTACGACAAAGGACACGGAGAGGCATCGGCGTGTGGTCACGTTTCAGCCGGAGAGGTCACGTGACGGTGAAGGTGCCGGCGCGCTTTGTAGACGTGGTGTATTTGCTCGTGTGGGTGCGCGTGGGTGGCTGCTCTCTGCTGACCGATGTAACCCTTGATGCAGTGGCAGTAAACAACAACGCGGAGTGCTGAAGCTGGCGAAACTGTGCGCAGAGAGCAACAGAAATGATGAGGACAAAAAGGGGAGGCAGGAGGTTGGGAAATATGAGGGATGTTGGTAGGCTCCTTGATCTACTTTATCGCGCAGGCTTTTTTATTTACGTCCATATAATTATATGTGGGCCTTACACCCACGCATTGTTTTTTTTTGTTTTTTTTTTTTTTTTTTTGTTTTTTTGCAGCGTAAGAAGAATTTGTTACTCGGCAGTTAACATTTAAAGTTAGTAGCACTTTTTCTTTTTTTCTTTTTTTGGTCATTATCCTCAGTTGTCTTATTTCCCTCCATATGCCCACCCCTTTCAGTGTGTGTTTGTGTGAAGAACCCAGTTTGGGTTTGTGTGAAACTTACTTTCCTAGCATCACATACATACAAACACTCGCTGTGCTGTAGGGCTGCTTTCCTGCTGAGAACTGGATTGATCTATTCTGCCTCTGTTCATGTCTTCTCAATGATGAGTGATGATGGGTTACCCCTCCCCCCTGAACAGCATTTTCTTGAGTGTTGTTCTGCAGTAATACTGATTCAGAGAGGCATCCTTGCTGAACTAAAATGTCTGCAGGCTTTCCTGATAGAAATGGTTGATTTTGCTTCATGCTTTTGGTAAAAATATTTATCCAGACATTACCATTAAAACGTCCATCAGTGGTAAAATAACATGGCATTTTCCTATCTAAGACCGGCACATGGCTAGGCAACCAATTTAAATATGCATTGCCTATTATCTTTATCACTGTGTTGTGTATTCATTTTTTGAACCAAGTGCTACTGGATGTGGGTAACGCATGTCTGGTTTTGTTATCTGATCTTGACACCTATGTATCACATATATGAGAAGCCCATGCTGGCGTGGTTGTGTTTGTTGTTGTTGTTAGCAGCTCAGCTAGGTGAGATGACCGTCCTTAGAAACAAAGATGGCGTGACGTGATGGCAGCGTTCGCATCCTCGGGCCCTCGGACGCGAGACGGCCGGGGCGTTGCCCCCCTGGGCTTCTCGCGAGTTCCACCATAGCGAGGGAGGCGGCTGACCCTGGACCAGTGCGTGTCTGGGTGACGGTGACACAGGGCAGGGTGGCGTGGTGGCGTTCACCAGCTGTCCACAGCTGGCAGTTAAACAAGCGCACAGACAAAAAACAAGTGGATTAAAATGCTTAGTGTAATCAGACAGTCACTCTGTTAACACGAATAAGGACCAGAAAGTACGTTTTTATCTCAGGAAGTACGATTGCTGATTTGATTGGATATCTCACTTCCTTTCCTCCAGTCGTAAACAGGGTGTCTCACTCTCCCACTACAGATTAGAGACTAACATCCTCATGGAACTGAGAAGGAACCTGCATTAATAAATGCACGTTACATATAATTATTGGTCATGCTTCTGAAGAGCCGTCATTCCCCTCAGTTAACACATACGAACGGACTATGCAAGGTATCGAGGAAGCTCAGCTCTGTACATTTAATCCCTAAGAGCAAGGACTGCAAGCACCACAACCAGTCAAGAGTCATTACATAACATTGAACATGGAACAGTATCATGTAGGGCTGTCCATGTGAAGATGCAGCTCGCCTTCGTAAACCTGCTGATGATGCTTACAAAAAGATATGGGAATAGTGTATTTATGGGCTTTACTTTCTGTTGAAGTGCTTGTGATGGAGATAATGAAGCTAGATTCTGTGGAGCACAGATATTAGTAAGCAGCATGACTCATACAAGGCATACCCTAGGAGGCAGCCCACACACACACACACAATTACTGTGTGTTTTTCAATGTCAGATTCTTCTTAAGGATACTGGGCTTCCCTCATGCCCACATGTCTCACACATACCTGTCCACCCACACTTGGTAACTTTCGTATGCTGCAGTTGCTAAGACATCCTACCCCCAGCCCCTGCCCTGTTCTCTTGTATAAATGTGTGCCTGAATGTTTTTGTGTAATATAATATTGGCATACCTACACATACACTATAACAAATGTGTAATGTGGGTGCACTTTGTGTTAAATATGAATGCAATAATTATTTCCAATTTAAACACAAACTCATAAAGGAGAAAGAGAGTGTGAGGGTGGAAGAAGAGACAGAGGAAAAAATGGAAAGTGTGCATACATTAAACTAGAATAGAAATTAGCCGACATGTAACAGCTGCATGCTAGTCGAGGTACGTTTGCCTCTGTGGGTTCCGACTGTAGTGGAGTGTTTGACATGGGAACCTGTGGCTCCAGATGTAGTGTGGTGGAGAGGAATGAATGCCTGTCATCTGACACAGCATGGAATTCAGATTTACAGACTTATCAACAAGAGTCTAAGGCAATGTTGACCCTTGACCCAATGCCTTCAGAGGGGAAAATACACAAATTATACTAACTGCACAGAAAACATATACTAACTCCATATTTCTTCCATATAGACAAGAAAGTACTATTAAGTTGCTCAGCGTAAGATTGTCTGCTAAAGGCTGTAAATATAACTGAAGGCAGCACATTTAACTGTGCAAAGCTAACTAATGCTAAATAATGCTAACACCATTCATCTTTCATCTGCATAATATTAACAACAACACAATGCTAGTGAAGGAACAACTTATCTACATAATACCAGGCTTCCTTCATTAGTAGTGTTGGCGTTTTTTAAACGGCAGATGAACCTCCGGGTCCTATGGTCACGAGGGGCGTGCGTGCAGTGATGAGACCTGACCACCCGTCGTCATACTGAGCCCCAGCTTCCATTTCAGAACCGAGTCGGCACAAGAGTGCCGCATTTGGGTATCACTGTCTCAGACCGACTCTTTCGGTTTTATTCAGCTCCAGCAGTACAACTAACCCAAACCAAACATGGCTTTATTTGTAGCTAATGAAAACGCCTTTAAAAAAAAAAGCAAAAAAAAAAGCTGCACTATGTAAGTTCGGGGAATTGGCGACCTGTCTGGTGGCAAAGTAATTGCACAAATTGTGCAGAAGAATATTTTGCAACATGGGTTGTTCTGCACTCCATCCCCCCCCCCCCCCCCCAAGTGGATTTCTCTGAACTGACTGAGGGAATTCACATTGAAGTGTTCAAAGAGAACTCTGTCAAAATTTGATGAAAATGTCCTCTGAGGAAATAAGTGAATTCTCTGCCATTATAATCAAATCCTTATCAGTATAATGTTGGATTTGTATTTGAATCTTTTCAAATGCATATATGTATGACAATAAAATACATGTTCACAGTCATATTCACCAGTTACCAGGCTACATTTGAGTTAGAAGAGTGGCTGGTCAATCTGGCAGAATCTGTTTATCTAGGGTGCTATTGTCAGTATTCTGAGAAGTTTATGTAGGAGAAGCTACTGTTTGGCATAGAAGCTATGACAGAACAATATGCATTTAATGTGCTTTGAAATTAACCTATTTGGCTGAATATCCATTAGTTTAACATTGTCTATTAGCTGTCTTCTCTTCTGATAAAAGCTAGGTAACATTAAAGAAAACTCAATTAGGTTCATTTAGCAAGATAGCCATCCTTAACTATGTATTCTCCAGATTTAAAAAAAAAAAAAATCTGGCTCAAGACATGAACTTGAAAATGTAGCTACATTTTGTGATGAGAATTCATATTACGTGTACCATTGTTTACAAAATGAGAAATGGAATAATGCCTAGTCAGGTTTGTCAAACAAATCCAAAGAGGACCCCCCCCCCCCCAACCCCCCCGCAAAAAAGTAATCAGCTATTGTGAATTTACTAATGAATTTTCTAGCTAATGTTAGGTATACAGCTTTACAATTACAAGAGTATATTGCATTTCATTACAAGGACATCATTATCTCACAACAATAATAATCTGGCTCGCTGTTTTCAGGATGCATCTAGCAAACCCCCATAACTTACCTGTTTGGCAATAACAATAAGAAAAGGCAATTCCTGAATACCTTCAAATCACGGCGCTGCTGCCAGCTCTGAAAAGCCAAGCCAGCATTTATTCTGGTTTCAGCTCCAGATCTGACACTCTCCATTTCATCTAGCTGGATCTCTTCAGTTCTACATTTCTTTGCTTTGACCACGAAGCCAGAGGTTTGCTGTCTCAATGTCTCCATGTCCAGTGATATCTCTCTCCTTCCATTCACTACATAACTTTCAGCACTGTACAGATCAGCACTTTGAGCCATGCCCCAAATAATGTTACTCAGGCAACCAGCCTGGACCTTCTTTTTGAGCCTGTACATGAGACATTAATATAGCTGATGTATTCTAAAACTCCTGCCAAATCTGACCTAACAGCTCTGACTTTTGAATGAATATTTCATACTTCACATGGAAGCAGCAGCAGGACACTATATTTTAGCCGATACTCATTCCTCGTGACTCAAGTACCACGTTGACGTTTAAAAATGCATCTTACATATTGCGGCTTTAATCCTGTGAACCCGGTGAGGCCCATTGATGGCCTGAGGTTTAGGAAATGTTATGCTCACAATCCACTGGGTTTTGAACTCACAGATATCCCTGCAAATCTGCAAAAGGACATTGGAGCATAACTGTTAGCGCATGCTGGAATAGCTCTTCTATATAGTGTGGAATACAAGCAGGGAGAGTCATCGTGTGGACAATTATGTGCAGGCCATTTCGCCTTGGCACAATAAAGCCAAGCTCTGTCTGCAGACAGTCTGCAGGCTTGTTGAAGAGAAAAGTGTGGACAATCTGTGTATTATAGTAGAGGGATAAAGGGCCCTGTGTTTGGTTTACAGGTGTTAAAACCAAGCAAACCAGGAATTGGATCAGTACTAGTGGTCAACTGAGATTGGATTGGATTGGCTTTTTGGGATCTTTGCATCAGCCACTGAAGACAGAGACAGTGTGGGTATCCCAAACACAATCCCAATTAAGATGGAACGGTGTTAACACTTTTAATTGATTTGTCAGTTATAGTGGATAAAATTAATTGATGCACCAGCCCAAAAATGTAATAAATTAATTAAAATAAATAATGATTTAATAGTTCAGTCTCAACTCCTGAAAGTCGCCAATTAGATATGTGATCTTGTGTACTAATGAAGTAGAGCAATTGGATAATCAATTTAATTACTTTCCTAATTTCTAGAAGTTACTATTACTTTTGAATATATTGTCCAATTGGTTCATATAAGATTTCTAGTAAACACTACTAGGAGTGAGTAACAGTTCGTTTACAATAAGCATGAGGTAAGCAACATGCACATGAAGAGATCTGAGTGAGTAATGCAAGTTAATAAGGAGCAAGCAATGAAAAAAGTAATGAAACAACAGACACTTATTACAGGAGTAAACAACACAATTTGGAGATCCTATTAAAATAGCATTCATTCTACATTTTGAGGTTATATTAAAATAGAAACATTAGGTTAAAATAACCATACTTTACTGGTTGACTGTCACTCAACATCATAGTAGGCTGAATGGCAAGTTATCTGTAAATCTGTGGCATGAGAAAAGTTGGTTTTCCTGGTAAGGGCTGGAGTTTGATAGAATTTATGGTCACAGTTTCTGGAAATATAGCCAGGCTGGTAAGAGCTTGAATCTGATAGCTAAGGAAAGGGGATTGAGGGTCCGACAGCCTGGCCATCTTGATAGCTATGCCCTTTATGGCTTTGTTGCTCAGCCACAAAGCACCAGCGGGTCCTGGGTCTCGTTCATGACATTAGCACAGCCTATCAGTCAGTAGCTAGAATTCTGCCAGCTGTTCATTTTTGGCTTTAAAAAGGATGAGAACTTTGGTTTTCTAGATTCCATGCCTAATTTAGGCTCCAAAAACATTTTATATAATAATGGCTTATACACGGTTTAAATTTTTCTACATTAAAAAAAAAATCTGTCTGGTTTAGTTTCTTGGCTTAACCCTAGGAAAAGCATTGATACAGTTATGAAAGATCAAATATGTATAACTTATAAAGAAAGCCATAATCAACTACAACACTTAATAACAGACAAGCAAACACACACTGTCCTATTTATTAAAAACGTAGATGATGGATTTGTAAGATGTGCCGTGGGTTAACTGCCTTTCTCCTTCAGCTCCAGCCGGTCAGCTCAGGTACTGTTGCTAGTAAATGCAGCTTAGAGTCAGTGGGTATATTGCATTTATGTATTGAAGCTCACATTTTAATTTAAAAGTAAGTCCTGTCCTAATGACTGACTGATTGCCAGTGACTTTTTTTTTTTTTTTTTGTGGTGTCTTTTGTTTGTTTGTTTGTTTGTTTGTTTGTTTTTTACCCCTGACAGGTTCTGTTTCCACAAGTTTTTCTTTTCTTTTTCTTTTGGCCTTGCATATGGACTTTGGAATAAACAGCTTTGCTGGGGCTCATGCTTCCATGCAGGGATTTCTCATTAATATATATGGTTACATGTACACATACACACACACACACACACACACACACACACACACACACACACACACTGTGATCTGTATTGAATAAGTCAAGCTGGACTCCTTGGATGAGGTCTGAATTTGTTAAGAGGGGTAGCTGCTCTAAACACAGCTATAGCATAAAGATTAGACTACAGAGACCTCCTTCCTCGTCACTCTGTTTGGGGTGAAGTGAGTCAGTGGGTGTGTGCTCATCTGTCTCTTTTTTCCCCTCATTTCATAGTCAATTAAGGCGGTAATCCCTTCCACACCTTTGTCAGACTTTATTATTTGTTCCCCCCCTCTTTGACCCAGGACTCAGGCACTCTATAGAGAACCGATCTACTTTAATGACCTGGTTTGGTATTTCACAAATTATTAAGGACAAAATGTCCATCTAATTCTAAACCTCTGTAGCCCCATTCTAGACGCAATATGGGTCACTTGCATTCTGCTGTTTGTGTGGCTAAAGTGTGTTTTTACCAGCACTTTCCAGTACGGTTTGATATTTTCTTGGGTCCAGAAGATCCCATGTATGTACTGTGTGTGTAGTGATGGTGCGAGAACGCTTGTGATCTGGCTGTTTCTGATTGGCTGTTTCTGCCCGAACATTTAAAAAGCTGGTGGTGTGTGAAACCCCTGGTCTGGAATGCAGGATAATCACTGGTAAATGTCAGGATCGAATTTTGTGCAGTGTGCTCTGGCAGATACAATATCGCGGGGCATGATGTCAGTGCTGATGTCAAACACACATGCACCCAGAGACAGGTTTCATTTCATGCCACTAAAAAATCCTTTGGCTTCTGTTTTAGTTATTAACAGAATGACTCCACATCTACTAGCTTGTGCACTGAACATGGATTTCTTTTACTGGCTGCTTTGTGGTGGGCCTATACGTAGGTGTGTGTGCACACGTGCAAGTATACCGGAAAATAATTAATCATGGGGAAAAATCATGCTATTCTGGGGCTTTCTTTTAGGATATTTACCCATATGTGGTGTGTCTGTGTTTGCATCACTCTGCTGCAAAGCGTGTGTTTGTAACCGATGTTACCTGTATGGTGTATTGACAGTGGTTGAGTCTCTGGCGATCATGTGACTGGACTTGCTCTACAGAACCCTGAGGGGGAACATTTACTCCTTGAGCACCTCTTTTAAAAATGAACTACCCAACCAGTGCATCTTTGCTTTTTCATTACTCCTAAAAGTGTTTCTCTTGCATGTCACACTTCGACTTTCTTTCGCTTTTCTTCAGATGCCCACCATCCTTAGTGTGTTTTACTCTGCATTTCACTCGCTTCCTTCACCGGTGGAAGGTTTGTGCGTAGTTATGTTTTGTTGTCAATGCAGTCATTACTCTCCATCTCCCCACAGTGTCGGATGGTATGCAAGCACGTCGCCGCAGAAACTATGTACGATGTGCTCCATGACATCGAATACCGGCGAAAATGGGACTCGAATGTAATTGAGACATTTGACATCGGCAAACTGACAGTCAACGCGGACATTGGCTACTACTCCTGTAAAAGAATTATTATTAATGAATGAATAATTTTTGTATCTTCCCACAATGCCTTTTGTCATACCAAACCTAGATTAATCACATGCTATCCTGTAATATTAGATTTAAAAACAAATTTTCCATGTTTTTTCTGTTTGTTGGTTATTTCATATTGACGTTTTCTTTCCTTCATGTAGGGAAGTGCCCAAAACCTTTGAGGAACCGTGATGTCATCACATTGCGCTCCTGGTTGCCAATAGGCAATGATTACATCATTATGAACTATTCTGTCAAACACCCTGTAAGTGATTTACTCTCAAAGGTCTAAGGTCATCTGTAAGATTTAAAAGGTCATGATAAAAGAAGAGCCCCCCCCCCCCCCCCCCAACACACATCTCCTGCTGGTAAACTGTGAATAAGGGTTGGGCTCAGGTTAAGGTTAGGGGTTCAGAGTAAGTAGAGGTAAGGGTTAAGAGTAGGGGTTAGGGTTGGGCTCAGGTTAAGGGCTCAGTCTGAGTTGAACACTTGAATGTATAGTGGGAAGAGTAGGGTTGGTTAAATAAGTCTTTAACTTCATAACCTATACACATGCATACAAAGACAAATTTAAACATTAAACTACCATGTAGTTTAGCTAGACCCTAAATGCCACTTTGGGTCATAAGGTCATTAATAACACTAAGGTGAGAGGTCAGAAAGTGAGCTAACAGGAAGTGAATAGCATCTGGTGCATGCATGTGTGCACCTGCATATGACTGGTAGAATCTTTCAAGTCAAAAGAATTTGATAATTTTGGCTCATTTCCACACAACATTTTAACTTTTACTCACTACCCCAGAGAAAGAGAGTCAAGTAGATGGGGTGCGTGTGGCAGATGTTGACGGCCCAAGAATACTTGGTTATGGACTATGTGATAACAAGACAAATGCATGAAGATGACAGAAAACAGGACATATGGAGAGCATGCAGGGCCATTTCCCCAGACTACTGACACTGCAGACTGCCTGCCTGTGCTGCTCACTTAGAGACCTTCGAACAAACTGAATTATTTACCATCACTGCACTTTTATCAAGTTTGGATCAACTAATGTTATCAGTAATTGATTCTCTTGGTCTATATGTCAGTATAGTAAATTACTCTCTCTCTCCGTCACGCTCACTCTCTCTGTGTGTGTGTGTGTGTGTGTGTGTGTGTGTGTGTGTGTGTGTGTGTGTGTGTGTGTGTGTGTGTGTGTGTGTGTGTGTGTGTGTGTGTGTGTGTGTGTGTGTGTTTCAGAAATACCCTCCAAAGAAGGACATGGTTCGGGCTGTCTCCATCCAGACAGGCTACCTTATCCAGAGCAATGGTCCTTCTAGCTGTACCTTAACCTACCTAGCCCAGGTGGACCCCAGAGGTAACGCCACGCACATACGCAGCACCTTAAGGGTCAAATAATATCCAAATCTAGGTTACCATTTTGGCAAAGTCTGGATCACATTTCTTTAAAGTCTAAACAGTAGTTAACAAGTTAGTGTCCCTCTGTAACAATAATACTGCCATGTGGTACTGCTGCTCTGTATAGCTAAATTAAATGGGTGGGGCCATGTGCCATGCCCCACCTATTTTCTTAGTCAACGCTCTAGGCACAAGAAACAGTCAATAACCTGATTAAACAAACATTCAAATTTAATAGTGCTGTTTATACAACCAACAAAAAAAGAAATGGTATAATTTAAAAATCCTCACATGCAACTAGAGGTACAGATGCTTTGAGCAAAGAAATGTCTTTGTATATATGCGTATCATAAACCACTAAACTCATGGAAGGAAATGGCTGAAAAATCAGTATGACTTTAAAGCTTTTCTCAGCAATATCTTAAATTGTTCCAGTGCGCTGGGCCTGGCTATGAAGTTATTAATAGTATTGTATACGTTATGCTTAGCAGGAACTTTACTTGAAACTGTTATTGCAGATTTTAAAATGTGCTTTTCGCAGTTGCACTGATTACTGACTAAAACTTCAACATGCAAAGGGTTTGAATAGGACTCGGAGACGAACTGCTCCTAATGGTCTCCTTCGTTAACACTAGCTTGCCTTTCCAAGAATGCACAGCTGAGAATGAAAAATTCTCTCATTATGTGTGTAAACAGCAGAGCTCTCTTAGTATGGCTTAAATCAGTGTTTCTATTAAGCACCATCTCTTTAATAAGATACAGGATTAAAACACACTAGTTCAGTGGCACAGAACTGGGCTCGATCATGCTGTTTCTCTCTGTCTATTGTAAATTCTTAAGCCTTTACCATTATTTATTTGAGGACTTAAAATACACACTCTGTTTCTCTCACTCATTCTCACACAAACAACATTGCAGGTTCTCTGCCCAGGTGGGTTGTGAATAAGTCTTCCCAGTTCCTGGCTCCTAAAGTGAGTTGCTCTACTATTTCTCTCTTTCCCTCACTCTCCCTAGTTCCCTCCATCAGACACTTAATCTTACATACAGCTTTGTGCAGTGAAGGGGAGAGTAAGAGGGGTGTGTGTGTGTGTGTGTGTGTGTGTGTGTGTGTGTGTGTGTGTGTGTGTGTGTGTGTGTGTGTGTGTGTGTGTGTGTGTGTGTGTGTGTGTGTGGGGTGTTGTGTTCCTCAAAAAATGGTAGCTAGTGTTTTTTGTTCTGTTTGGTTAATAACGACTTTTTCATCATAACCAAATGAAAAGAAGACAGACCTGTCTGCATTCACGCAGGTGCTTATTGTTTTATGCACGCACAACCCCACAAAGGCACATATTGCTTTATATAATTCATGTTTGCTCCCATGTTCATCATATCCACGCCCCTTTGAGGAAAACAAATGTCTACAGTTTGGACAGTAACATTTATTTTTGTATGAAATAAGGAGAAACACTTTATTATTGCTTGGTTTGTGGCAATTTGTCTCTCCCTTGGCCCTTATAAAACAGTACACACATTAACAATGACAAAAGCCACCAAAGCAGATGATCTTTTTTTAAATTTGCATTTGTATAAGTGTACACTCCTCTCACAGGGCGAAGCACCAGAGACAATGCCGAGCATGAGTCATATTTGCTCCTCTTTTGTGTAAAGTAGGTTAAGATTAAACCTCTGGTATCGCACGCCCTGTTGGTCATTCTTTTGTTGTTTTTTTTTTTGCTCTTTTCTTTCCCTCTGCCGTGGCTGCATACGCCGGGGTGCCAGGCGATGAAGAGGATTGGGAAGGCTTGTTTGAAGTATGCGGAGTGGAAGCTGAGGCATAGCCCGGGGTATAAGCCGTGGCTCTACCCAGAGCAGAGCCCGCTGGTTACCATCCCACTGTCCGAGCTCTCTGTGCAGCATGCCGACTCGCTGGAGAACATCGACGAGAGCTCGCTGAGCGAAGGCAAAGATGACCGCGCCGAGCACAGCGACGAAGATGCGCCCAACTGAGACACACATGCACGCGCACACACACACACACACACACACACACACACACACACACACACACACACACACTGCTTACGGGTCCCAGCTAGGATATATGCAGAGCAGTAAGAGGGTCAGCAAATGTCCTGTGTGCGCGCATTCACACACGCACACAAAATCTATTGATCAGTGTGATGCAAAACAATATTGCCCATGCACAGCCATTCCAAAATCGCACCTTTTGATTCTCTCCCCAAAACTTTTGCAACTTTTTCTTTATCATCAAAAAAGTCCCTTTTGACAATCGAGTAAGAACTGCAGTAGGTGATAGTTCTAGGGTTTGGTTTTGGAATGGTCTGTCCTGCACACATCACATTGTACTTCTGACCACCCCTACCAAATTCTTGCCCCCCCCCCTTCTGTGAAATGTATTTAGTTGACTACATTTCCCAAGATTCTTTGTGTCCCCAGGTTTCACCTTAAAGTGTGTAGTGACTCCCCAGGCATAGAGAGAATATTGTGACTACATTGGTGTAGCAGAGTATTTTCTTCTGTTATAAAACACTAGAATGAAAAAGAATGTAGTGCAGCTAAAGAAAAGTAAAGATCTTATTCCTGCCTGGGATGTTTGGCAATCTGATGTGTGTTTTTTGTTTTTTTTTCCCCCAACAGAATGTCTCATTATTGTTGCAGTTCGTTTTAACCTTGAACAGTGTGTGCATGGACGCGCGTTTTGAGACCGTGTGTAATTTGTGTCATTTGCGTCAGAGATGTCCTGCCCTCAGCTAGCATACAACACATCGTGTGTGTGTGTGTGTGTGTGTGTGTGTGTCTGTGTAAGCATATACTACAGAACAATGTATGTTTGAGCAATGTCTAAGAGATGGATACTCTCGCTGTAATTGTGTGCGTGCACGCACGCACACCTTTCTTATTATCTTATTACTTGGGTGCAAGGATTTAAAACCTGGCTGTACATACGTTGTGTCGTCATAGCAACCCCTGCTATTGCAGCACTCCTGTGAACAGCAGAGAAATGGCCGTTTCGCTACTGACTGAGAAAGATGCAAGACACAGGCCGCATGCATGGAAGAGGAAGAGATGTGCATTGATGCTTGGTGTGTTTGAATGAAGTAACATTCTCCAGTTTTACAGAGTGGAGGTCCTTTTTCTAATGTTAGAGCAGCATGCTAAGTGAAACCTGCATTGGAAGAGATGTGTGGTTATCTTTTTCAGCACAGGAGCAGAAAAGGTGGAGTTGATCTAGGGCTATTTCATGGAATATTCAGCAGGTGCTGTTGTCTCTGTTTCTCTGGGTCTCTCAGACACACACGCACACACTTCTGACATCAGTGTATGTATTTTGTGCAACCCAAGGGCCAGAGTTTTGAATCCTCTGTCCATTCTTTCACTCTCGTGCACGCCTCAATCACTCTCCCACCCCACTTATTCACACTCTCGCTCACACACACACACACACACACACACACCTCTCCGTCTGTAATCTGACATCATCTGTGTTTTCTGGAACTCAACTAAGTAAACCCAATAGCCACAGATGCGAACTCACAGACCTCACAGCTGTGAGGGACAGCTTGGGACAGCTTTACTAGCACCCTGCGGAATGGGGATGATTCTTTGTTCCGTGTGTTATATAAGGTCAGAAAACCACTACTGTATATGGCAAGAATGTATATTAGAATACAAACATTACGTAAAACACGTCTTATAAAAAAAGTTATATGAAGATAACGAAACACTGCAGTCCAAATAGAAACATGTAGCAGGAAATCTTTTTAAGCGTTAACTCCGGAATGAATGGCATTAAGACTGTGAACTCTCCGAACGGCTCTAAGGGTGCGAAAGGAGATTAGAAGGAATAGAACGGCCTTTAATGCAGTAGATACAAAGCAAGGGCTTGTCGCACTCCAGAACAGGATAATGTGTGACTTGTCGCCGTCCACAGTGTGTTGCTTAAAGTACTTAATAGAAGACTGTTAAATGTCATGAGAACTGCGCACGGGTCCAAGAAAGTAAGGTCTACAACTGGAGCTGCCCAGTTTACAGGCCTTAATAAGAGTTAAACATTTAGCCTGATTATTCTTTAATACATCCACGTTGGATTCATGGACATCGCGTAAGAAGATGTGGGCAAACGACCTGAATGTCAGAATTCGGCAGTGTTAAAAACAGGCAGGGTTTCGTACGTGTACTTGTGTAGGTATTCCGGTACGTCGCCAGAACACGGGGTGAGCAAGGGATTCGTGAACGACAGATCCGTGAAAGAGCGTGTTGCCGGAGTTCACGCTGAATGATCTGCTCAGTCTAAAACACTCAGGTCTTTGGATTTGCGTTACGGGACGTTTACAGAAGTGGTCACCACTTCGAATCTGCGAGGGCGCAAGGGACTTTTTTTTCATGGTTAACATCGATGCCAAAACATGATCACGGAAGCACGATGCACTCAGCTATGACTGTTGCTCGTTTACGTTATTGCGCATTTCATAACCGCCGATGGCACACGGACGCAAAGGAGTTCATTACCTGACCCGGTCATTCTTGCCCTACAGGACCGGTTGGAGTTATGCAATTTATCTTAAAACGGATTACAGAAGAAGTGACAGTCACAGCCAGTGGACCTATTGTTATTAAAGATCCGAATTTATAATTAAATTTAAAAACGTTTACAATTATACACTAACCATTCAAGGCGGAACTTATGCCAATTACATTCAAATAAATCATACTCATTCCTCTTTCCTTCATATCACAACATCGCCTGGCCGTTGTGGTCAGCGAGACCTGCCGCACATGGAAATATACAAAATTTATTTGGAAAATGTTACATTATATCTCGCTAGTGAGCATAATACCTACACGCACTAAATATATAATAATCTGTGTGCTTATTAAGTAGTTTGTGGGTACATGCGGAGAATCCAGCCAATTCGGATTAAGCTCCGTCGTCATCAAGACGTATCTAGGTGAAGCGCAGCTACTGCCGACTCACTCCCACGGGAGTATAACGGTGTACATCACCGTGACTTGCTGGTAGAGACAATACAAGACGGACAAAAAAAACCTAAGCGCCGAGCTGCACCGTATTCGAGTCAGGCTGCCGTCGCTCTCGGCGCGTTCATTCGATCAAAGGGAGACTCTCTAAAAATTCGCAATAACGGCATTACCCCGTGACGACCCGGATCAAAGGCAGGACTAGACAGTTCTTCCAGTAAGTAAAACCCATTAGGTCATGCATTTATAACCCATAGGTCAAGTCCAGAGAAAACCTATTAGACACCTATCTTGACCTGACCAAGAAGGTCCTGTCCTACGGTACACCTCTCCAGACTGGTACTATAGGATCTCAGATGTTAATTCGTATTCATTTCCATGGCCATGTTATGTTATGATGTTATGATCAGATAGAAATAAATAAAGTTCAGGCTAGTGTTGGGTATTGCGTTCATTATTTGTTCGATTTCCTAAGATTAAATATACGCGATCAACCATTATGTTCACCACTGCTGTTGGCAATATGACCAAGCACACGTGTGATGTATTCAACCGCCTAATTGCTATGATCAATATCGTGCTTAAAAGTGCTTCTCTCACACACAGCCTGATTTACAAACAGAGGTATAAGTCAAAAACAGCCTCATCATCGCGCTCAGACATGTGAACGAGTGGTTTGGAAATATGGCCTACAATCCCAGCAAAAACCCATCAATATTTATTCCCCCAGATATGGTGAGACGCCAACCGTACACACAAGCTCACAACGCTAAATGAAGGCATCGACAGTTAGCCCAGCCGATGAGGTGCAGTAGATGTTTCAGAGTGGGTAAATAAGATCAAATGCAGCGTCGCTGACCCACAGGACAAGATGGACAAACCGTCTAAACATGGGAAGGCAGCCCAATACCGCAGGTCTGAAACCAGCTCTCTTACCCAAGCCATGTCTTGATGCAGGGCTTTGAGAAGTAGCCTGGTGGAGGATGTAGGCCTATATCGGTTCAGCTTTCCACGTTCTACATCAACGGCTTTTATACTTATAACCAAGCAGCAGACGGTGAAATGTAACGGCCAAAGTCATTAACAGGTCGGCACCGCTGGGTTTACCTTTTCAGCTTTAGATAGATCACACACACACACACACACACACACACACAACGACAGTGCATCCTAGATCACAAGTCAACACAGCAAATGATTTAAACAACCTCGCAACACGACTTGATGCGGGAGGGAGTAAAGAAGAGCTCGAAACTACCGGACTGACGCTGTGCACCGCCCCCGTCTTCGGGCCTGCTGCTAGCCGGTGAGTCACAGCTTCTCCGGTGCCCACCGGCCACTACCCATTAACCCAAGCAGCAGTGTAGCATTTCTTATAGTATTCGATGCTAAATCATTGCGGAAATATGACCTCAGCCGAACGAGTTTTAATCTTCAAGGCAAAATTTCAGGAACTACCAGAATGCACTAACCAAATATGTCATTTAAAATCAGTTTATTAAGTCTAAAAAGTCTGCAAAACGTATACAGCCTACAGTAAATAATGCACAACGACGCACCGTTGCTTGGGTCGTTTCTGTGCCGCGCGAAACGTTGTCGCCCTCAAATGGTTAGATTCTGCAAATACATTTCTGGAAGGAAAAAAAAGGACAAATTTGTAAACAGGTAGAAGTTCACATTTGAAAAACTGAGAATTACATCTGTTGATAAGCATTACAATAGAGTCAGTCAAAATTAGGGTCACATTTAACATTCTAAAGGGGTTTTCAGTTCAACTTTTGTTACCTTAAACCAGTTGAAATAGGCGATCAACAGGCAGTCTGCAGAAGTAAATCTTGAAACACCCAAGTCACTGTTGGGAAAGCTGTCAGTGAACGAACAAAATCTGTTTACGTAAATAGCCCGCAAGATTACACTTCTTTAGGGTGTTTTCTGATTTAAATGCAAGAAAACAACAAAGCTCGAGTTGTCCCTTTTTGTATGGGACTTATCACGTGACCAGGCTGCGGAAGTTTTTTTTTTTCTCGGGGATTTGTGCTTTGCTGGTAACAGGCTTGCGAGGTGAATAAGATTACCAGCAACACGTTAGAAAAGCATCCAGAACAACAGTTACAAATACAGAAGGAAAAGAAAAATTGAAGATAATTCGAGCGAGTAAGCGACGTGAGAAAAGGCTTAAGTTGGTTCAGTGTTTTATTAGGAACCAGAAAAGGGACTGTTTTATTTTGGAGAGTGTGGTGTTTGCCTCTGGTAATTCACTGGATTTAGGGACCCTCCTATACAAGTCACAAATGCGTAAGTATCCTGTTCTAGTTCGTTTTAAAATGAGCGTGTTTATTAACTTTATTGCGAGTTTGTCCCACCATTCATTTCATAGCCCATCAAAGGGTTCCTCAGGTGAAATTGTTGATGTGTGTTTTAAAACTAGCTTGGCAATGTGGCAATGGACCGTCAGTGACGAGGTTTAAGCCACATAGTTTCTGCAGGATCGGAGGTTGTTGTTTGGGCTCCATCAAACAAACCCAAACCGAATCAAACAAAAGTGGCAAACGTGCTTGCCGCATCCCCTCCATTCGGTCCGGGCTGGAGGTTCGAAGTAACTCCCCTCCGCTTCAGCTTTGGTGGGAACGTTGGCTCATTCTGCTACAGCGGAGAGAATGTTGTATCGTGTCTGAACTAAAAATGCTCACGGAAGAAATAAAAGAGGCACTGTTTAATAATAGAGGAACTCTGTTGACTTCGGGCGAATTTAGAGTCATATGCCTGTCTGTTCTCCAGTTATTTGGCTTGCTGTAGCCTGAGCGAGTTGCGGAAAGAGGTGGTGAGAATTCGCCTTCGTCCTTTCTTCTAAAATGCACTTGTTTGTTTGGATTGTGGGTTGGTCGGGGATATTTAAAGAGGCTAATGCCGTGAGCTTTCGGGTTTGTTGTGTAGAAACGGTCAAGAAAAGTGGAAAGATGTAACACTTTTTCTGTCACTCATCTCTTAACAGGTAGACCAGGTGCGTGTGTGTGTGAGGGTGAAAGAGGGAGAGCGAGGGAATACGTGAGCAGCAGCAGTTTGGTGGCTTCGGATTGTAATGCTAATAGCCCTTATTTTAATACCCATACTAACGTAATAGTCCTAGGGTGTGTTTATTCCTGTAGTGAATTATCTATATAGTGTATACTTTGTAGTTTCTACATTTGAAAGTCAGAATCGGGTATGATGAAGGAAGTTAAAAGAAAAGTGAACTGTGAAAAGCAACTATTGGCCTTGAAGGAAATGATTCTCTGTAGACACATCACTGAACTGATGGCGATCTGTCTGGCTTACACTCTCACTGTTGTACCAGAGATCTTGAGACAGCATGAGCTGCACATCATAGTTCAACATCTGGACCCTCTGTCTGAGTGAGTCAAATTTATTTGTGTAGCGCTTTTTACAACACAAGTTGTCACAAAGCAGTTTTACACCTGTATGGGTTCAGGTCCCTAATGAGCGAGCCAGTGATGAAAGTAGCAAGGAAAAAAACATGGGAGGACCAAGACTGTAGAAGGAACCTATCCTCCTTGAGTGGCTCAGCTAATAAACAGCCTATGCTTTATTACATTATAATTAATGGAGATAGAAACCCTTCACTCAAGATTAGGGCTCCACTACCGTTGTACCATTGTGCAAGGGTCTGATTCGCTTCCTTAACCCTGATTCGCTTCCTGTGGGGGCTCTATCGCATGATATACGTGAGACCATTTTGTTCAGATACATAATGTTTCGATGTACCTTTTTGCTGGGTTATTTCATGCAAATTTCAAATGGGTCTCCTTTGTACAAACTAGAGTTTGTTCCCTTTTCTCAGACCAGTGTTTGTACCTCTGACAGTTTTCCTAACAGTGACTTTGGTTTTTTTTCTGAAAATCAGAGGCAACAAGAGCTCACTAGGCCGAGCTTGGTTTTTGATGGTAAAAACTTTGGACATTAGGTTCATGTTTGTTAGTGTTTGGGGGTGGAGGAATGGATGTTGTTGTTATTGAAATGTATAATATGTATTAAGTTGATCATATTTAGATATTTTTAGATTATTTCTTTTTTATGGTAACAAATTTATCATATTAAACATTGAACAAGTTTTACAGAAATATAGTAAAACCAGCAAAACCAAATAAATCTGATGATGAGATGTATGATTAACATTCCTTTGTCTGAGGATCCATGTCTACTGCACGGGTCGAGCAGAACCGCACACAATGATGCAAACTGAGAAAATTAGCACCGTTCAGCCCCACATGAATGACCCTACTGACACTGATGTTGAGAATAATCACCGTAGACTATAAGTTTAAGGTTATTTAGGTACCCAGGGGCTTTAATGGCTACTTTAATTGGAAGTACGTACATCCCCAATTCTTGTGCATGCCTCATCATTGTAGGGTAAGCGGATAAAGAGGACAGAGAACCAAATAAACTTGAAACGTGAGACCTGACCTCACACACAGACAGGAACTTGTCACTTCACTTTTCACTTCAAGTCATGACTTGGCACATTTATTGACACTTGAAAATAGGAACTTCATACTAGCCCCATGGATGTGCCTGACAGAGGTTGTAGAAATGAGCCATATGTTTAAAACCATCCATGTAAAATTGATGGGGATAAAAAAGTGGATATAATGTGGATATGTTTCTTTTTAGGTACTGTTGGATTTAAGTGCAGCCTTGGCCTCTATTATACATGATACTTTAATCAACAGGCTCAAAACTCAGATTCAGTTTAAACAGAGAGGTACTGGTTAAGGTAATTGATGGATTGCTACCGGTCTGTGAATAGGGATTTTTCAGAGCCTTCAAAGTACAATATGTTGTCCCGCAAGTTCATATTTTAGGTCTGTTATTGTTTTCCCTTTATATACAGCTCAATGGACATTTGCAGCCATGATTCTGGGTTTCATTTTTACACTTGTGATATGCTTATCAGTTTGGCTAGACTCAGTAACACATCTGAGCAAAATAAGAGACTGTGTTAGACATAAGTTTGGATGGCCAAAAACTTTTTCTAAACTATTAAACAGAAGTACTGATGACGTGTACTTGGCCTGCTTGAAGTAAGATTGCCAAATTGAATGTAACTTGATGGTTTTCTTTGCAACTGAATGTTACAGTTAAAGACCCTGGTGTAACCCTTGATGCTTGTTAATAATTCCAGTCCCATATAAGAAACTAATTATTTATTATGAGGCCTACATATTATCATGTAAGAAACATATCCAAAGTGAGGCATGCGTGGACCTTTCATAGTTTACACTGAGTTTAAATCTGTTTTTAGACAGTAATTAAATTTTATTATTAGTATATATTACTTTTTCATACATAAGGCTGTTATTACACTTAAAATATGTACAAACATACTTCTAAACAGGTGTATGATTTTTGCCTATATGTAGCTTCAGGAACATCCCCCTTCAGTAGCTAGCAGTAGTCTGCCATAGAGGGGATCCACTATCCTTGGTCCTGCTTTTCCATATTATACATAGTGACATGCATCAAGTGTACTGGAACAAACAAAGCTGTGAGTGATGGAGCAATTCTGGAAGCACATTTGGAACCAGCATGCAAAAATACACACGAAACAGGAAACGGCGGCCTGTTTAAGTAAGCTTCATTTAGTTCACAGTCAAGCAGCCCAGGAAAACCAGGTGTTAACCAGGAAAAGAAATTCAGCACATGTGCTCTCTGCCTTGGTCTTATTGGTTTACACCATCTTCGCGTGAAGTTTCGCATTTACCAGATAGTCTTGCTTACGTGCACACTTTATTTCTCAGCTCTGGCATGTCTTGCTGAACTCCGGAAGCACCAGAGCCCATCCTCTCCACATTACAACTCAGTAGATGGCATGTATTCTCCTTCTACAGATCCCAAACTCTGCAGTAGTGTTCCTGAGTAAATTAGGAACGCCAGGTCTGCAGGTGATTTTTTTTTTTTTTTTTAATTCACAAAGAAAATGCACTTGTTAGTCTGGCCTATACACCGAAAGTTTGAATTCAACATAGTGAGCTCAACCGCTTACCTTGCTATTCTCTCTCTTTCTGTCTCTGATCTAAAGCACGTTAAGAGAAGAAGCACTCAAATCCAGAATAATGGTGGACCTTTTTTTTTCCCTTTTCCATCGTTCACTCTACATGCCAAGAGATGCAGCGTAATGGAAACTATTTGTTCTTGTGCATAGTAAAGATTTTTTTTCTGTTTCTTACAGAGTATAAAAGTTTTTATATCGGAGATCCTTTCCTTTTCTCTCTCCTGTGTCTGCACACGTGTGTCCGTGCACGTAGATGTATGTGTGGCCTGTGCAAATCTGTTACTGAGTCACTAGTCCAAATGGGGATGGGATGAATGGGAAGATGGTGAAACTGTGTGTGTGTGTGTGTGTGTGTGTGTGTGCTTAAGTTTGCATGGTGTTTGAGTGATGTATGAACTCTTATATGTAGTGGGAGTTTCGCTTCTCTCTAATAACCAGTGGCTTTGGGGAAAACGCATGCCATCTGTTGAATGCTGTGCATGTCTGTGTGTTAGAGAAACAGCCTTGTGACCAAAAGGTCACCGGTTCTATCCTCCAGACCAGCAGCAAGATTGAGGTCGGGGGGAGTGAAGGGACAGCACTTTCTCCTCAGTATTCAAGGCTGAAGGGCTCTTGAGCAAGGCACCCCACCCCCACCTGTTTACTGGCTACCGCAGCTGAAGAGGCTGCCCACCACTCTGGTTGTGTGTACTCACAATCATCAGCTAACATGGTGGTCACCTGCTGCTCTAATTCTGGTAACATTTCAAGCAAGACCTGCAACTTATAAGAACTGTGGCTCCTTTATAAATGAAGTTTGTAAGCAAAGCTTATTTCATTTTATAGACAACAAAACGATATTGCTGCCCTAAGTATAGTAGTAATATATTTATATCTCAAATTACCGCTGTTGCGGTAGTTTGCACAGATGGTTGTTTTACTTTGTAAAACCTTTAAGCTTTTCAGTGACCAATGAGTTAGAACAATAAGAACAAACCTAACCTGTGTGCCCGTGCACACACGCACACCATTTTGTGAGGCTGAAAGCTGAAGTGTAGGTTTTGTTTTTGAGTGCAAGTGCTGAAGGGAAAAAAAGCTCATTTAGTAGCTCTGGTTAGGGTGGTGGTAGCTCAGTGGTACTTGACTTGTAATCGGAAGGTTGCTGGTTCAAGCCCCACCACTGCTAACTTGTCACTGTAGGGCCCCTGAGCAAGGCCCTTAACCCTCAATTGCTCAAGTTGTACTCAGTCATAATTGTAAGTCAGCTAAATGCCACAAATGTAATTGTAGAAAAGAGTAAATCTATCAAGTCAGTAGAGTTCTGTGATGAATTTGTCAGAAACTGCATTTGGCATTAACTTGGTGCTTTGCTTTGTTCCTTACCACACTTTTTTTTTTTTTTCCTTCAATGTTCACTATCACATTCATAACGTAATTGGACAAATAATGGACAAATAATGGAATTTCTTTCTGTGCATTAATGAACATTCTTCAGCCGCACCACTACAAACACAAACAGCATGTTGTTTGAGGTAGATGAGGTGAAGAATGCATGCTTGGTCTGAATGTCTTCACAAGGAGCCTCACCATCTTTTTCAGGAAATACTGAATGCTGTGGGCAAAATCAAGAACTTCAGTTTAATGATGTCCATGCAAACCAACCAAGCAAAAAGAAACAGGAAGCTTGCCAATATCTACTTGTCATTTGGTTTCGAACTAACTTTTGTGTATTGCCGAAGAACGTGCACACACACTTGTCTGACCGGTTTGGGGATAACTGTATAGTTTGACTTGAAGCTGGCATTTGTTTGATTTACCACTAATGGGACTTTCCTAGTCATCGTCTACACCCGGAACAAATAGGAAATAACAACTCTAATGTCAGTGTGTTGTTTTAAAAGGAAAGGTTGTGAGAGTGTGCGTGACGACATTTAAGGAAACATTTACCTGTGTCATATGAGCTCTTAAATAAACAGCTAAAGTTGACTGCACCCCTTGGTATTTTAGTAATTACTTTTTCTGTGCGTGCGTGCATGCGTGTGCACATGCCTGTGTTCATGCGTGTGTGTGCGCGTGCGTGTTCATGCGTGTGCATGTGTGTTGCTGGTCTTTAAAGTTTACAAGAAGAATAGTAGTATGTAATTGTGTGTGTGTGTGGGGGGGGGGGCAGGTATTAAAAAGGGAGCAACAGAGTAAAAGTACATTTTTGACCTCATAACGTACTCGAGTAAGAGTATAAAGTACCCTCTATAAAGTACAACCCTTAAAAGTACAGTGTGTTCAAAAAGTTATTTAAGTAAATTTAATGGAGTAAATGTAGCAGGTTACTACCCACCTCTCTGTAGAAGTGTATGTACTTAACTAGTTATACTTGTCAACTATATGTAGAAATGTATGTGTTTAACTGGCAATACTTGTGTGAGTAATAGACGTGTAAACGTTCTACTGGAGTGATTGTATGTTACACGTTTAACACACTATTTATTCAGTTACACACAACTTGATGCATAAACCCAAAGCCTCCAAACAGCAGACTACACTATAAAAGAAGAGAGCTAACATGTAACCCTTATGGAAATAGTATTGTTTTCCATCACGTGCGCGCGCGCGCACACACGTGCTGTATGGAGCATGGTTGTCTATTGTAGGAAATGGGGGATGAAAGGAGGGATGAGTAGAGGAAAAGATGAGAGAGAGACCGTATCGGTGTTTCTGCGACACAGAAAGAAGCACTGTGCAAAGCGGAACAGAGCCCTGATTATGGACGAGTGACTCTAGCTCTCTCGCTCACATTCCCTCTCACAGTGTGTCTCTCTTTATCATCATGTAGAGCAGATATGCAAGCAGATACGACTTTTTTGCTAACTAACCTGAAACCCCCTTAATTTCTGTGCGTTAAGAGCAGAGGAGATGAGAGCCAGACAAATTCTAAAATGTCTGCTCAGCGAAGCATCAGCAGGATTCTTGGTGCGCTTTCTGTAACAGTAAAAACTAGAGCAGCATTGAGATTGATTGATTGATTGATTGATGTTTGGTGTTTTGTTTTTCCTGCTTATTTTATTTTATTTTTCTATGAAATGTGACTTTCCCATAAGTCAAATCCCTATTTCCCACTAAATTTCCCACCAAATTTCCCCAAAATCCTTCACTGCAAATATGTTGCTACATGTTATGACTGCAATATGAACTAGAGTAAAACAAAGTGAGCAGACAGTTATGTTTCTTGGCTCATGTTAATGCTGTGATTCATCAAAATGTGTGATTCATTTGGAATGTCTGATATTGGTCAAGATGCTCACAGTACCCTGTATTTTAAAAATATCTGTTAATGTGTGTCTTGCATATTGTAGTCTTCAATGATGTGTATGGTCATAACAATGATTAAGCAATAAATCATGCATATCTGATTTGATGTCCTGTGATTCCAAAGCAGATCCCAGAACATAGTCTTAGTGACTGACACGTGTGTGTGTGTGTGTGTGTGTGTGTGTGTGTGTGTGTGTGAGAGAGAGAGAGAGAGAAAGAAAGAAAGAACGAGAATGAAAAAATGAACAAACCAACAGGCAGAACTTCTGTGGAAGGTGACATTAATGGGTGGATGCTGCCTGACTGCATGGACCTACTGATATGTATACCAGCTCAAAGGGGAGAAAGAGATCTCTGTTCAGAATATTGCCAGCTTTCAGTTTTAAAAACAAATGTACACACACTCAGTCACTCACTCTTGTGGCCATTGTGCAAATTGGAAACAGATTTTTTTTTCATGAGTTTTTTTTTTTTTTTTTTAAATCATGAACATCCTGGAATTGTTTTAAGTGTGTGTGGCAGCATTTTGTGTTCGGTTTGGCCCCAAAACTCTTCCAAAACAAGCCAGCTCAACTTCCCCTGAGTATGAGGATGTTCACTGGCTTATTTTCATTGGACGTGCAACCCCATATGCTGGCTAGAGGTTATCAGGGCTTCTCTGAGGTCTTCTAGTACACACCTCAAATCCAAATCCGGTCCAGGTTTTGCATTCACTGGTGATCAGTTGGGCACTTAATGGACCTGATTGGGCCCTTTGCTTCTACGGTTAATTCTTACATGAAAGGCAGCTGTATTATCTGGACCCTGAGGGCAGTTATCTGAAAATCCATGTTTATTGGCTAGCAGTGATACAAATGCATTTCTAGATTTTAATTTGAGGTCTGAGGTTGAATACCACTAAATCAGGTTAGATTTAGACATATGTTTAGGTTGTTTTTTTTTTTTAATATGTACAATACTCATTTTTACCACTGTTTGTTTGAGCAGTCTTGGTTGGTTTTAAGAATAAGTGTGTGTGCACGTGTTTGTGTTAGAGAGTGAAGGTTTCGAGTAATAGTTTTTTGCGGTGCTATATTTAGAAATGTCTGGTTTCCTTATTCACTGGAGTGCAGTGAAGTGTCATCCTGCACACATTTGGAGTTGAAGGACTTTCTTGACTGCCTGAGATATCCAATGAGTGCATATTTGTGTATAGAACTCACAACAGGTCTGTTTGTGTGCATGCATGCATTTCATGTAGGCATTAAGTTTTGTTTGTGTGTGTGTGTGTGTGTACTCTTTTATCTTCTCTGCAGTTCTAGTCATCCAGGCTACTTCTGCTTAATTTAGCCTTGTCTTTTTGCAAGACGCCTCAATCTGAAAGGGCTTAATCATTAACTGATGATGTTTGCTAAGTGAGATCTCCCTACTAGCTGGACAACTCAAGCCATGCAGTATCAGTGGCCCTGCTCTGGCAGAGAAATACTGATATCAGTGCAGTTCGATCTGGAGTTCCCTGCTGTTCAGACAACACCTGCTGCCTCAATCTGTCATTACATATGGATGAGGCTTGCTTGCTGTAACACATCCTTCCAACTAGCACAGGTTAGGGAAATAGAAATAGTTTCTCTCCCTCTTTCTCACACAGCACACAGAGGTTTTCTGTTTGCATTTGTACAGATGTAGTTCCTGAATGTTTAAGAATGAGGAACCTTGTTTTAATGAGTGAGGGGGAGAGTGAGAGAGCGAAAGAGCATAACTGGATGATGAGAGAATGGCACAGTGGCCAGTGAGACCTGTAGGGCCTCTGTGGATATACCCAGAGCAGTGTGCGCCTGTGTGTCTATGTGCGTGTAAGAGAGAGAGTGTGTGTTTTTGTCTCAGAAAGATGTAAAACACCTGCTAGGCCAAGGTCCTACATTGACCCAGTATATTGCATCATATCTGTTCATACATTGAAAGGGGACATTGTACAGGCTGTTTTTAAAATGTCACAGGAAGCATGTTTGTCAATGGTGATTTTACAAAAACGTTTTTGCTTCGCATAGCCATAGTCGGCATAGATTGCATATTTTCTGTCCTCTGAGAAGCAGACTTTTTATTCCCTTCAGAAATGGTATCCGCGGTCCAGTATGAATCCTTTCCGGATTATGAGGTATGACAGGAAGACGCATATTACAGATATGATTACAGCCATGACACAGTAGTAGCATTATGTCCCAACTGTACTGGGGACCGGTTGAATGTGTTTCTTTTTAAGTTCCCAAACAACCTCATTTCCTGTAAGAAGAGGAAGGACACTGACTCAGAAAAGCAGTCAGTTCACAGGATCTACAGAAAGGTGTCATGAGAAAGAAACATGGATTTTAAAAAATGTATAGCGAACTCTATTCATTGTCACGTTTCCAACTACCTGCATGCATTTGCTGTGTACATTATACTCTACATTCTGGTCCAAAACCACAGTTGCTTTAGTAGTAAATTTGCTTCAGTACTTGTTGAGTAATAGTTCCAGGCTGTTGTCTTGCTACAGGGTTTGAGGCTATTTTTTTTGGATCCAAGCAGATTCTTATGTGCCTACCCTCCTACAGAATCTATACCATTTCTGCTGGTGAGAGCGCTGGCATCAGTGAAAACCAGTAGACCAGTTCCACTGGTAGCCTTCTGCGCTCATGCTGGCAGACATCAGCGCACATGCTGCCACGCCTCATGTGAGGTGGAGTGCTGTGGTTTATGAGTAGTTCCTTTCTTCTCAGTCCCTTCCTCCTTTCAATACACTCTCTCTTTTTCTACCAAAGACCAAATCCTGTTTTTTATCTGCCAGATATACTTGATCCCTCCTTTACAAGTGATGAGCTCATTTACCATCCTAACACCAGATTTCACTCCCTTGTGCCGCTCTGGCGCTGCCTGGCTACAGGCGAGTCGCAGCCTTTATGTTTTATAGCTCCTGATTTTGTGTTGGGCAGACCGGCTTTTCCAGACGTTTGTTGGTAGCTGCGATTTTGTGGGTATGCAGGCTAACATCATTACCAACTCAGCTGTGCTCATAAATGGGAACGTCAAAATAAACTTCATAAAGTTGTTCTTTGACTTCCTAGGCATCCTTGGGAACATTGGGGAAGGCAGACTAGAGCAGGGCTACACTTGCAGCTCCTTGGTGGGTCCCTTGGCCTCCCTATTCTCTTGGTGATGTTTACCGCTGAACTGTAGGCCCTGGCTTCCTCCTGGCGTGTACAGTAGGCGCACTACGCTGGGAATAGCTCTTCATTCACATCCTTTGCATCATGGCACACATACTGAACGTAATAGCCGCACGGCTGCAACTGGGAGCATTCTATGCATCTGGGGATCAGACCGTCGCTGTTCGGGATTCGCGGCGTGGACTATAGTTTACCTCAGTTTACCTGTGTCAGCCTATGCAAAAGTCTTTGTCTATGAGCACTAAATCTTCCCAAACACCCGTTCTTTTAACAATAAGGCATCGCTTATCATTCATGTAGCAATGGAGCATAATCTGGACTTTGAATCTTGGCAACTTTCACTGCTTTACGTTAAACCAAGCCGTGCTTCCTGGGTGCCAGTTTGTTAGCACACCTTGGAGGTGGGGGCTGGCTGTTTTATACCACTCCATCTACAAGTCTGTGCCTATTCATGATGAAATTTTGTTTACTTTATAGAGGCTTTATCTCTTTCGCTGTTGTCCTCATCACCCTGAGTCCCAAGGAGCGCTGAAGTCTATGCTTCGAAAATACTGCTTAGACACTGTTACAGATTGGTATGAGGGTGTGTCCATTGTGCTATTTGCTGTATGGGAAGCTGTGTGGGACGCCTTTATGTTTTAGCCCAGCTCAGTTAGTGTTTGCCCACTCTGTACATGGTGCCTTAAGATGACTTAAGGAAATGTTTGTAGTGACGGTAAGCGGAACATCGATTGTGTGAGCAACTTCTGTCCGGTTTCACAAAGCTTATACAATAGTTCCTGAAGCTTTTATTGCACCCAAATAATGTATGAAAATTATCTTTGGTACTTTTGCCTATTCCTGAACCCTCACCTGTCAAAGATTCTCTGGCCCTTAAACCACAAGAGAAAAGCTGATACCGATTACATTACCTGTGCTCCCGATCATAAATAGAAGACTTGTGTGTGATGTCAGTACGACAGGCTTATCATTCCAAAGACGTGGACAAGGTCCCTGTAGTCTCTGAGCAGTGCCCTGAGGGAGAACTGAAGCCTGCTGAGATACTGACTGTGTGTAAGGACTAGGTTTATGACACTCATGATGGTCTGGTTGTGAGAAACGAACCAGAAACATTGCATAGATTGCCAAATTTGGAGATGCTCCGAGATTTGCCGCAGATATTGAAGCACTTACCTGGCCATCAGAAAGATATCACAAATTTAATGAATGCGTTCCCTTCGATTTTCCAAGATGTTCCTTCACAAACTACTATTCTACTGCATGACATTAAGGTCACTACATCCCATCCTGTCAGGCAACATGGTTATTAGGTGATTGCGATAAAAAGAAATGCTATGAGTTGAGAAATGGAGTATTTGCTGGATAATGGTTTGACAATAACAAATTGTGCTGAATCCTGTTGGCACAGATAGACCGGTGAATGCTGTCATCATTCCTAATTCATATGCCTTACAGGATATGGCTAAGTGACAACAGCTTTAGGGCCTCTAATATATCAGCTTTTGTTACACCCGATACATTCCTTCAGTACACAGTAATGACTTTCAGTCTCAAATATGCTCAGGCTACCTTCCAGACACTTGTAAACTTTGTTTTGTGAGTCGTTCCAAATTGCTCAGCTTGTTTTAATGACTTAACTGTGTATACAAAAGAGTGGCTGTCTCAGTTGGAGGGATAAAGAGCTGTTCTCAATAGGTTGAAATGAGCATCCCTGACACTAAACTTGGCGAAATGTGAGTTTTCCGAGGCTACTGTCATCCCTCAGCAAGCAGGTGGGACATGGGCAGGTATGTCTGGTTGGCCGCTAAAGTTACTGCCATTACAGTTTCCAGCACCCTCAACTTAGCGTGAGTTGCGGAAGGTTTTGGGTATAGCTGGTTTCTACCTTGGCTTTTGTAAAATATAAAAATCATCTGTGGTTGCACCACTGACCTCCCTTCTTAGTCTGACTAAAGTATTCAACAATGTGAAGGCACTCCTATGTGCATTCGCCGTGTTTGCTGTGCCTGATGTTTGTACTGGAAGTAGATGCGAGTGTGGTAGAAGCTGGTGCTGTTTTTCTGCGGGAAGATATCTCCGGAATAGACCACCCGGGATTCTACTTTTCCTGCAAGTTCAAGAAATATCAGAGAAAGTACTCCACAGTCAAACAGGAAGCCCAACTTTATTACTTTTACTAGGGTTTATTGAGGTACAGATTGGTCCTGTGATGGTGCATACAGACCATAACCTCTTAGTTTTCATTTCTGCAATGTACAACCACAACCAAAGGTTGATGAAATGGTCTCTTATTGTACAAGAATACAACACTGACATTAGACACAAGAAGGTATCAGAAAATCTTTGCTTTTCCTGGTGTTTCTTTAGGCTGTCCATTTTCAGAGGTGTGTATGCTGTGTGTCATATGCTAGGGTCTGTGGTCACACACATTTAGTTTCTTTTGTTTTGGTACTTCTGAGGACGTTGCATACCTCCCTGGCCCTGGTCTCTCATTATGACGACATTTGTTTTGAGCAACTGAGACATTCACACACTTCTCAGAATGTGACGTCGCATCATTCGGCCCCTTACTTTACTCCTGAGCTGTACCGTATGATCGCTGCTGAGTGTCAGATAGAGCACCTTGGTAGGGCTGACAGTGTACATGTACTTGCTTATGAAGATCATGTCCTGAGTTACGGGACATGCTTCTATAATCAGTGTATGCTAAGTAAAGGCTAGAGCTCTCATCACTGTTGTCAATAAGCTGCTGGAGCCTGCTAAGTTTTCCTTTAACATCGTCAACAGAATTCTGCTCTTCACATTTTTTTTTTATAGAAAATAAATATCTGTTTACAGCTTGAGCAATCTCGGTCAAATAGCTGTTTATACCTTGCCTTTACCTCCTGCTGTTAGCTGTTTTTCTACTTTTGCCCCTGTGGACGAAAGTCTTGTCACTAGGCTTGTTAAGGCAGCCCGAGCTACTGTGTCATCTGGATCCCACGCTCACTCCACTTACTAATGCCTGGCTTCTCTCCTTTGGCCCACTTGTAACCAAGATTCTCAATGCTTCTTTTAGTTCTGGCTCTGTTCCTATAACCCTGAAGTTAGTTTCAATTGCTCTTGTTCTTAAAAAAAACAGAGCTTGACCCTGAGGACTTTAAGAACTAAAGATCTATTTCTAATCTTCCCTTTTTTGGCAAACTGCTCAGTGTGCTGTGGCAGCTAAACCGAAGGAACATCTATCTTCTAGTACCAAAGTACTGAAACTGAAGCACTTTGCACAAAGTGTGTGTGTGTATATATATATTAGTATCATCTGTGCATTCATTTTTGTGTGTATTACTTATATATATTACTTTTGTGTGTATATACTTATAGATTAATGCTGTTCCACCTACTGTACTTTCATAGGCCACTTCAGTTCTAATCATACATGTTTGCGCTATTGAAATATAGCATGGCAAGATGTGTTCGTGGTGGAATCCAGTACGTTTTGGAAATCTTATGCGCAAAAAAGTCTTTTTTGCTAATTCTTGTAAATGGCACCATATCTTTAGACCTGTAGTATGTGATAGTGTAGGTTATTTCATGTTGTGGCATGCCTTTAAAGCTTTGAGTAACAGATCGTTACATCACAATGAGCTGTAGATCTAATCAAGCTTCCAGAACACTCCTCATATGGTTGTTTGTGTAAGGGTTGATGCCAGGCCGAGGTCCCCTCCGGCCACCAGAGGGAGGCCTCGAGTCAGGAACACCACCAATTAGCCTTAACACCCAACAGCTGGGCTAGATCTTATATAAGCCCAGTGACCCAGTCATTCAGTGCTGGGTCTTTGCTAAAGTTTTGAGCCAAGCTACTAGCCGCTAACTCTGGGTATCGAGGTCTGTGAACCCTCGTGCTATGCCTCTTTTCTTGTCTGCCAGGGTGTCTGTGTTTTTACACGTCCCCTCCCTTCTCCAGTTTTCCCCTCTCGAGTTTGTCTCGCTCCTGAAAATTCCCTTCGCTGTTCAAGTTCCTCCCCGCTTTCTGGTTTTGTTTGGGAAGTTATAGTTCTGAGTTTTCCCCAGTGCATTGGGGTTGCCATTTCTTCCCGTGGCATCCTTTGTTCTCCCTTTTTCCACGCTCGGTGCGGTGTTTAGTTTTTCCTTTTGCTTTACTTGATCCAAGCTGTTCTGCACACGGGCCCACCATTGTTAGTGTGTGGTTCCTCACCCAGTAGGCCATTGGTATCATCACCTAGCTGACCTGATGGCTGCTTTCCACCAGGGCCTCAGCGAGGACCTTAAAGACAAAATGCTCCATTGTGATACTCCCGCCTCTCTCAGCAACCTGCTCAATCTGGTCTTGCATATTGACAAGTGCTTGCAGCAGAGGCGTCGAACACGGGGACCAGAGATTAGTTGAGGCTCTCGCGGAGCTCCATGCCCCCTTAGTCCTGTTCGTGCGCGTGACGAGTAGGGGGAGTCCAGATCCCAGCCAAGGCAGCTAGGACACAACCGCCTTTCCTGAAGCGAACGCGATGCTCTGATGCAGGAGCGGAGGTGTCTGTACTGCAGAAGCGCGGGTCATGTCCGCCCAGCTTGTCCTGAGCTCCAGGGAAAAGACGAACATCCATCAGGGGAGGGAGTCTGACGGACTCAACCAGTCCTCCCCGAGCTCAGGGGTTGTTCCTCAGCACCACAATGCCTTGGGGAATGTCTGAAACACGTCTCCAGGCATTTGTGGACTCTGGGGCAGCAGGCAACTTTCTAGACACTGGGTTTGCCCTGCCACTGGTCCCACTGGACGAACCCCTACCCATTGCTGCCATTGATGGCCGGTCCCTTGAGCCAGGGGTTGTTAGTTATCAGACCTGTCCAGAGACGTTGCGAGTCAGCGCACACACCGAACACATTGTACTGTTCATTATCCATGCTCCTGACTTGCAACTGATTTTGGGGTACCCCTGGCTTCAGCGACATAATCCTCAGGTAGACTGGCTGAGCCAGTCGGTGCTGTCATGGAGTTCGATGTGTCAGACCTCCTGTCTGCAGCCACCCTGGGGCTGGTCGCAATCCCGACGGTCTGGATATGTCTCGAGTCCCCCAGGAATACTGGGAACTCAGGGAGGCATTTAGCAGACAGAAGGCCCAACTCTTGCCCCCCCCACCGGCCATAGGACATGGCCATAAACCTCCTCCCGGGCTCCAGTCCCCTTAGAGGCTGCTTGTTCTCCCTTTCGGGTCCTGAACGTCAAGCAATGGGGGAACATATCCAGGAAACCTTAGCCCTAGGATTCATCTGGCCATCTGCTTCCCTAGCTGCTGCGGGGTTTTTTTTTTTGTTGGGAAGAAAAACGGTGGATAACACCCCTGTATAGACTACCAGGGCTTTAACAAGGTGACTGTGAAGGACTGTTACCCTTTGCCCCTTAACATTTGAGGCACTGTAGCAGGCCTCCATTTTTACCAAATTGGACCTGTGCAGTGCCTACAACCTGGTGAGAATCCGAGAGGGAGACGAATGGAAGACGACGTTCATCACCCCGTCTGGGCGCTACGGATACCTGGTTATGCCATTTGGGTTGATGAACATACCTGCCGTCTCCCAGTGATACATGAACGAGGTCCTAAGGGAGGCCCTTGACAGATACATGTTTGTCTACTTGGACGACATCCTAATATACAGCCAAACGGTAGACGAACACATCACCCATGTTGGGCGGGTCCTCCATCTTCAGCTCTAGAACCACCTCTTTGTCAAGCTGGAGAGGTCAGTGTTCCATGCCCGTACCATCTCCTTTTTGGGATTTGTCGTCTCCCACAATAAATTGTGCATGGACCCCGCCAAGGTGCAGGCTGTAGAGAACTGGCCTAGACCCACCTCGGTGCATCTGGTCCAACGCTTCCTGGGCTTCACGAATTTTTAGCGCAGGTTCGTTATGAACTTTAGCACAGTTGCAGTCCCACTCAACTCGCGTTGACCGGGAAGGCATCGGGTCTGTTCTGCTGGTCCACCGAGGCCCAACAGGCATTTGATGAATTTGAAACGCCGTCTGATCAAGGCCCCTATTCTGCAGCTCCCTGATGCCGAGCTTCTGTTTGTCATTGAGGTGGATGCATCTGAGGTGGGCGTTGGTGCAGTTCTGTCCCAACAGTCCAGAGAGGACAAAAAACTGCATCCTTGTGCCTACTTCTCTCGATGTCTGTCCCCAGCGGAACAGAACTACGACGTGGGCAACTGCGAATTACTGGCGGTCAAGCTTGTGCTTGAGGAATGGAGGCAAAACACCCCTTCCTAGTCTGGACGGACCACAAAAACTTGGCCTACACACAGCAGGCCAAGTGACTTAATCCGCGCCAGGCCAGATGGGGACTGTCCTTTGCCCGGTTTGATTTTACCATGTTTTACCGGCTGGGCACTAAGAACATTAAACCGGATGCCCTCTCTTTGGAGTGGGAATCCTCGCCGCCTTCTGCTCCGCCCTCGACCGTTATCTCCGGGGCCCACGTCATAGCGCCAATCCAGTGAGGGTTGAGAAGGCAGCACATCAGGCTCTCATTACTGAACCAGATAAAGGGGGAGGCCCGCCGGGACGGCTGTATGTCCCTCTGGCGATTAGAGCTAAGGTCCTCGAGTGGGGACATGCATCCCCCCTTTCTGCACACCCAGGAGTCACATGGACGCTTGAGTTTCTCCTTCGGCAGTTTTGGTGGCCTCGCATGGAACCCGACATCTGAGCATTTGTGAACTCCCGTCGCTCCTGTGCTCAGTGCAAGGACCCCAGGACAAGGCCCGCTGGTCTGTTGCACCCACTGGCTGTGCCTTCGTGCCCTTGGTCTCACCTGTTGCTCAACTTTATTACAGGGCTGCCCCCATCAATGGGCAACATGGTGATTTTGGTGGTCATAGACAGGTTCTCCAAGGCTGGTCACTTCTTTGCACTGCCTAAACTGCCTTTGGCGAAGGAGACAGCTAAGTTATTGCCTACCCAGGTGGCCCGTCTCCATGGGCCCGTCTTCATCGTGTCAGACCGCGGGCCTCAGTTCACCAGCCGGTTCTGGGGGGCCTTCTGTCGGTTGTTGGGGGCGGAAGCTAGCTTGTCCTCCAGCTTCCACCCTCAATCCAGCGGCCAGACTGAAAGGATTAATCAGGACTTAGAGCGCACCCTCTGCTGTCTGGCCTCTTCCTGTCCATCCTCTTAGTCTGAGCACCTATTATGGGTGGAGTTTGTCCACAACACCCTGTGGCACTTCTCCTTAGGCATTTCACCATTTGAGTGCCAGGATGGTTATGCTCCACCCATGTTTCCCGACCAAGAGGCCAACATGGGTGTTTGGTCTGCTGAGCAGGCATGTAGGGCTCTTTTGTCTGCTGCTGCTGCTCAGAAACATTACACTGATAAGAGACGCCGACCAGCACCGACTTATCGGCCTGGGCAGTGGGTTTGGCTCTCAGCCAAGGACTTGCCTTTGCATGCAAATCCCCACACTCCTCGGTACATCGGGCCGTTCAAGGTCCTTCGCCGCGTTAACCCTGTCTCTTATCGCCTTGTCCTTCCCCCATCATTGAGGGTCCACCCCACTTTCCACGTGTCTCGGCTTAGGCCCATGTTGTGCCTGTTGGACCCTCCAACCCGCCGGGCCCACGCATGGTGGACGGTGGACCAGCGTACACGGTCAAGCGTCTCTTGGACATCCGGCGGATTCGTGGTGGGGTCCAATATTTGGTGGACTGGGAGGAATAAGGGCCCGAGGAGCAGTCCTGGGTCCCCTCCTGTCACATCCTGGACCATGACCTCATTCTGGCTTTTTGGCGGGATCGTGCGGCTGGCCTTGGTGTTTAGTTTTTTCCTTTTGTTTTACTTGATCCAAGCTCTAACTGTTCTGCACACGGGCCCACCGTTGTTTAGAGCGTGACTGGTCACCCAGTAGGCTATTGGTATCATCACCTAGCTGACCTGGGTTCAAGCCCAACTTACAGTTTGTGATTGTAAGTGGTGATACCCACAATCATCCCATTGATGGGAGCCACAATAGCTCGGCATACTTTGTACAAAAACGTTGGAATCGTTTTATTCCAAAACCACCCACTTTTTTTTTTTCTACCAGTCCTTCCTCACCTGGATCCTCTCTTCTGTAAAGGTTTTCAGGTACTTATCCTGGAAGGAAATGCATTCTTCCGGGTCAACAGCTAACATTTCGCTGGGTTGACTTGGGGGTTCAGTTCACTGTGGATCTCTCAACCTCAATCTAGCTCTGGCCTAAATTACGTCACAGGCCTATAGTATGTAGTGTAAAGTGTTCACCCTGTTGCTGCATGCATGAAATACATCTGGAGTGAAAATGTTATTCACAACTTTGTGTTATTACAGTTCTTTACAGTGCGTTTGTTACAGTGTGATGATAGAGTTGCAGGATTCATTTGTCTTTATTATATTTATAGCATTTGGCAGACACTTTTATCCAGAGCAACTTGCACATTTATCTGTATAGGTGCTCCTTGGGAATCAAACCCATAACCTTTGTGTTAGCATCCAGCTCTGCTGCATCACATGAGCTATAGCAGGTTGTTACAATGACCCCAAACATAACCAGATGTAATTAAAAGCTTACTTTCATTACAGTCACAGAACCAAAGTTAAATCTTTTGATTCTCTTAATTTTAAAAATTAAAAGTGTTTTACCACAGTCATAGCAAAAGGTTTTGAGACTAGCAACAAATTTGGGTTTTCACAAAGTTTGCCGACGACTCTCTGCATCGCGATCTCCCAGTTTCCGACGTCTATCCTACCAACCCCCCCGCACGGCCCCTACCTGTTTGTGTATTCTAATAAACTCTCCAGAAAAACAAACACAAACAAGCAACAACAAAAACAGCCTTCAATCAATCTTCCAGTTTGTGTATTGTCTTTGCAGAGAGACTGACTTGATGCGGGGAAAAGTGAGCTGCTTGCTGCTTGAGTAGAATTTGTCCAGAGTAAAATGTGTGCCTGCAATTATGTATGATGTGTATACAGTTCATGGTTTAGAGGCATCCTGCTGCGGTCTGAAGAAGGTGAAAAGTAATGATCCTAATGTTCAGAGACTGTATGGTAGGTCTGAAGGCTAGAAAACATCAAGTGAGTGTTGATCTAGGCTGTGATCTCGATATTTGAATGGGAAGGCTGTCAGGTTACATTCTGGGAACATTAGGAATCATTGCAGATAAGTTTGGCGAGAGAGAGAGAGAGAGAGAGAGAGATGGAGAGAACACCTGTCACATGTTCAATGGCATTCACAATATCTGATTGCAAACTTATGCTGTTCCAGCTGCTAAACCAACATGCAGATTAGCGGTTTCATGCATCAATTCACACCTATATCTAAATATTAAAACTGGCATTGACACTGCGTCTCACTCATTTTTTTACACATGTAAAAAAAAAAAAAAACTGTTTATTGAATCTTTAAGAAAGTTCAAATGCTCTTTCATCCTGTGGTTTTACCAAAAGTCACCACATGATATGTTAATAAGTCACTGAGCTATAAATAGTCCTGGCATTTCCTGCATGCATGTGTGCATGTTTGTATGTGTGACTGAGAGAGAGAAGACAGTGAGAAAGAGAGGAAGGAAGGAGTGAGAAAGAGAGGAAGAAAGAAAGATATGGTGTTTACAGTTTGTCATCTTTTATATAAAATAACATATTGCATTACCATTTTTATCCAGCTGATCAACTAACGTTGAAGGCTGAGTTTCTTACCTGAGCGATGATGTGTTATTGTAGTATAACTGCTCATTATAACATTAATTAAGAACATAGCAAAGAGTTGCTAGTTGGATTCAGTGATAATGGTAAGAATACAGTATTTTTTTCTGCATTATCCACAGATGAGCATTCCAAGATGATGACCTAAACCCAGATTCCGTGGTCCCTGAAACAGAACCGTTGTGTCACAGGCTGGCACTGGCACTTCAGAGGGTATCTTTAGTATCGCGTTGGCATCATGACTTCTCTTCTGGCTGAAAGTGCACAGCCTGTCCCAGAATGGCTATGTGGGCTCCGCCTCGAGCAGTACTGCCACACCTTCTCGGAGGCGGGCCTTAAAACCCTGTGGGAGTGCCGGGAGCTAACCGCCGCCCAGCTGGAGCGAATGGGCGTGGCTCTGCCAGGACACAGGAAGCGAATCCTGCGAAGCCTGCAGAAGCTCTTGCCCTCGGAGCGAGGGATGGAAGGAGAGATGGAGAGAGAGGGAGAGGGATGGGAGGAGGACAGGCCAGTTCCGAGAGAGAGGACGAAATTCCGCGCTGTGCAGGGGACTATGGCGGAGTCTGGAGAAAATTCCTCTCGGACGGCTCAAACCCAAAAAGAGGATCAGAAAGGGCCACCCCCTATCCCCCCTCGGATGACCCCAAACCGGCCACCCGTTCCATTTACGCCCACCTCCGTTACCATGGCAAGGACCCTCAGCCATGTGCCGATGATTACCACTAATCCTGCAGCTCAGACCAGATCGCCACCCACTCCTGCTCCTCGGCCCCGCCCAGAAAACTTATCTCTTAAAGAGACGGCGTCAAAGCAGCAAAGCGGAGAGAAGCCTTCGCCCGTCTCTCCCTCTGTGTCCTCACTATCTTCATCTTCCTCCTCCCTGTCATCCTCTTCAGAGCAGTTCCACCTTTATGAGCAGTGTTCTTCCCCGGGACAGGCTGAAATGGGGGCCCCCCCTCTCCCTCCCAAGTCTTACGCTGTGGGGTCGTATAAAGAGCCTAAGGTGACCCCTCGTACCAGGCCGCCCTGCAGACCGCCCATCCCCCCTCGGGCCACCGTGTCCAGTAAGACCATGCCGCTACCCAAGAGCCCATCCACTCTCAGGTAAGAGAGAAATTTGATTGGCTCTTTGTCATATCACACGGCACTGTCGGGTGTCTCGTGTCGGTTATGTGGATTTGCTAAATCACTGTTACTGTAAGGTTTCACTGGGTTTATTTGCAGTCATGCGAGCTAAGAATGCGTGGTGGTTTTAGATTCCTGCATACTGGAAATCACTGATTTTAATTCCCTTTGGCCATGTTTCTTCCTGGCTGGGCGCTTTGCTCTTCTGGAACTAGAGTGTTACAAGGGTCAGTCAGATGAATTATGGGAGAAATGAGGTCTTAATCTGTGTTAATAAAGGCATGACTGAGTGTTAAGACACTGTTGCTGACGGAGTGCACTCAATGGTGTGACGATTGTAGTTCCTCTATGGTCTCAGGTCTCCAGAACAGATTGCTGCTGCCATCTTTTGGCACCCAGAGTTATTGCAGCCAATCTTAGACAATACTGGACGGATGGTGCAGTAGAATACGGAGCTCCTGGACCTTAGAGCAGACAGGAACAGAAAGTGCGAACAATACCAAGTCATGGATCTCGATTTTCAAGGCACACACATACCCTTACACTGATTAAATCTGTAAGCTGCTCTTGTTAAGAGCGTCTGCTAAGTGCCGTAAAAGTAAAACTATCAGGAGGACTGATATGCTGTTGAGCCTGAAAAAAATCCTCTCTACAACAAATGGACTGAGAAAGTAGAATCAGAAAGTATATTATATAATCCAGTTATATAATCATGTTTACAGTAACATGAAGGAAAAACACACCATGTAGACCAGATCTTAGTCTTAGTTCATGAGCTTAGTTATGATGTAGTTTTTTTCCCACCAGCTTTACCGCTGAGGGGTTTCTTGCGTCACTCTTCATTCTTCTTTCGGTGTTTTCTACATTTTGTCAGTTTCTAGAGCATATAGCTGCTAGCTGTGCAGCAATGCTTTTTTTAACCTTGCCAGTAGGTGGTAGCATTAGGTCATGAGCCTCGAGAGTGTAGGTTAACTTTAGTTTTGTTTCCCCATGCATGAAAGCTTCCTCGTAGCCAGTGGTGGGCCTCAGATTGAGCAAACCACATTGTTTTTCTTTCATGGATGAAAAAAAAAAAAAAACCGTCTAATGTCCCTCGCACGGATGCTGCCGTAGCATTTCGTGTGGTTGCCATTTACCATGTTCAGCCATGTGCCACACTTCTCCCCAGTCAGCTATGCGCCTTCCCTGTGTTAAAGTTCCATCTACCGAATGGACCATTTCGCAATTACAGTTCCAGTGCTTTTAAGGGTTCTGCAGATAGAGACTGAAAAGCAAGCCTACTGGTCCTTGTCCTGGCTAATAACCCAGCCCTGGGCTGCTGTTCTCTCATGGTTATATATAGTGTTTATATTATACTGCACTGTTTTAGCCCTTCCTGAGTTCTTTGTGCATTATTTAGTGTAATTTCCCCTCTTTTTTTTTGCTGGAGTTGCAGGAGAAACAACTTTCTCTTTATTCCCCATTTCTCTCTCTCTTTTTCTACCTCTTTTTCTATCTCAACTAGATTTCTTTTCCATGTGCATGTGGTATGAACTCCACTTCCGCCTTTGTGTGCAGTAGCCTGGCCCACTGTCTCTCCTGCTCTTGAGCTTTCTCACTTTCAGACCGTTGTTCCTCTTTGGCACATTTGCGCGACCCTTCTTCCTCTGTCCGGTTCTGTCTGGTTCGGATAGCTACTCAGCAGTCCCCCATTGCTCTTCTGGTTATGGGTGATTTTGGCTGCTCAGAACAGGTGAGTGAATGCAAAATAGAGGAGTCATTTCCACTCTTCTTCTCTTTACACTCATTTTCTTTGCTGCCTGGCTTCGTCCCTTCCTCCCTCGCTCTCGCATCCATCGGGGTTGTCTTTGGCTGGTCTGTTCTATGACATTCTCGAGCTTTGTCTTTTAAAGGCACTTTTAAAGAATTTTCTTCCATTCTTTAACAGGGTGTAATGGTTCAATGAGCAGTCCGTGCCTGTGTGCGTGTGTGTCTGTGTGTTTGCAATTGAGAAATACCTTGAGGTTTTTTGCACAATAGTCCCGTTAGTTCTCTCCTTCCTTTCTGTGCTTTTTGACTGTGTGAACGCATTACGTGTATCACTAAATCCCCTGCTATAGTCGGGTTGTTTACAGAGCGGTGCACCTGTTCGCTGCAGCCCTAACCCAGCCTGCTTGTGGGAAACCTCTGCCACAGCATAGCTGCTTCTTTCTCTGTACTGTGTGGGCTACAGCATGTGCAGAGCAGACAGACAGCTCTGGAACAACCACACATTTACCATTTTGTCACTTATCCAGAGTGTTACTGCTGCTAGCAGCGCAGCAATACAGTGGCAACCACACATTTAACGTTCAGCACCGTTCCGGAGCTTTCTGGAGCTCTGCTGCTGGAGCTCTGTTGCCACCGATTGGTCTGTCTGATTGGTGGTCGTTAAAGTTCGGCTTGGTGGAAACTGTTGTGACCTGTTGGATTTGGAGCTGGCTCTATGAGACGCCACTAAAGGCTCCAAATGTGCTCAAGTTTGGCTTGTTGCTGTTGGTTGTCAACACTGAAGTGTAGCATCTTGGTACTGAACTAGGAGGTCTCTCCGCAAAGTTTTTTGCTCCATATCCTGAGATGGATAGTTCGGGTGCAGGAATGAAGCATCCTGCCTAGGATTTTGTTTTAACTATTTATATTTGAAAATTAACTCAGGCCAGCACTTGGAATTGATTAATGGAATTGTCAGGTTCATTAATTTGAAAAATCACTTTTATGATTCATTGTTACCATCTGTTTCTTGGGCATGTTTGCATTAAGCTGTCCAATATGGCAGGTAAACCATAAACCACCTAATGGAAATATAAAACATATGAGGGCATCATAGAGGGCACAGTGTTTAGCTGTAGCAGAGCTTATCGGAAGTGGAGTGTGAGGAGAGGAGGAAGGTTCTCCTCTGCTCCACACACACTGTTTTCATAGCAGAACAGGTAGTGCCATCAGCTGAGTCAAAATCTCTCCTTCTCACAGAGAACTGAGACACAACAGGATTTAGCGACAGTATTCAGTGTTTTAGCACATTTTCCTCTTAGATTTTGGCACATGTGAAGGTAAAATAAACATTTTGTATAATGATAGAATTTGTGAAGAATAATTGGCATGTGAATCAGTCATTTTTATATGCTATTAGTCATTATACTTGTACTCGAAAACCACTTTTCAGCATCTGCTATTTTGTATTGTTTTGGCTTTAGAAACATCTCACATCACTGGTATCAAACACTATGGGATTAAATAGTGTCCAGTGTTTACACACTTCAGATTTTCACATAGCGTAATGTATCATCTGGGAACATGAGGTTTTGGACATGTGAATAATCTTGGAAGTACTGTTTTGTCATACTATTTAGTACAGAAGTATATTATTCCAGACATAGCCATATCCTGGTTATGCCTGTATCTCACAGCTGTCTCATTAATGACCGCATTCCCTTTACCCAATCAAAATGAATCCCTAGCTGTATCTCATCTACTGTTCTTTCCTGGTTGTGTACCACTCTGACGTCAGAGTGGAATCATTGCAGTTGAGAAAAGGGTCACATGTTTGACCATGTAATGTTAAAAATAGACTTTTCTGTCATAGTTGCATCAGAAGAGACTTGCCAGAAATGAGGAAACTTTTTTTTGTGCAATCACATTAAAAAAACCCCAAAAAAACCTTAACACGGGGGTCAGTGGGATGTGTGGAAGAGGCCTGCTGAACCCTACAAGGAGACAGCTGTGCTAATGGGGCAACTCGCAATAAGTAATACACTGATGTAAAACATGATGTTCAAAGTGCTGGCTAAGAAAAAAAATGAAGTGAACATATTTTCACTTCACTTCCGATGTTTTCTTCACAGTTTGCTATTTGCCTTCCAAATTGTTTAGAAAAACAGAAGCTTAGGTTTAGGAACATGTAGAATGGAAATGAAATTACCTCACTATCATTTATCAAAACACTCTTTTTTGCACTGAAACAGTTTTAAGCACTTAGAATATTTCTCTAAGCTTCTAAGCCAGTTTTAAGATTTGTGTTTTCAAACAGTAAACTACTGTCACTTATAGGTTTGCAGTTGGCTCAGATTGTTTTCTTTTTATTTCTGTGTTTGGTCTGTGTTGAGGTATTGGTTAAGTCTATCATTCGCTTATGATTAGACTTGGAATAGCTTGTAGGAAGGCCATTGTTTTAGAGACAAACCCTACCCACTGGAAGGAGGATATGAGGTGAGTAAATTTAGCTTTCTTTCTCCACAATTGGTCCCATGGCCAACATTGAGCCTTTCTACTTTATTTAGATCAATGTCTTTGGAAGCATAGACCATAATAACCAACCTAGCATTATGAATGTGAGCCAGGGTTTTATAGCAGCTCTGTACAACCTTCATGTTCACCAGATTCTGGAGCACAAGCACCCCATGGCACAGCTAGGATTAACGTATGAAATAGGATGTCATAATAATTATGACATATGGATTGTGGTCTCATGTCATAGCTCTTCAGAATACAGGTGAGACCTCAGGGTCATTATATAATCCAAGGCTAGATTCACTTCTGGTTAGTGTTAATTTATTTAGAAAAATACAACAAAATAAAAGCCAAAGCATGTAGTACTTATTTGTATCAGGGATATCCTCACACATTTCATTACACAGCTACAGTGCAGTCATCCAGAGGAGTTGTGGGTTGATGAACTTGAGTCAGTTTTATTTGAAATGTCCGAGCACCTCAGTCTGCTCCATGCAGTACACATACTGGAAATGCAGGTGTTAAGAGTTGTCCTTGAAGAGCACCACCCACAAATCTGAATACGCTGTGACATTTTGTGATGATACTCGACGAAACTGGGCCACTCACGTAATCTGTTAAAGGCAAATTTTGTTAATATGTAATGAATGCATCATGTCCATGCTTTGTCTTCCTGGCCAATCAACAGAACATTGCAGCGCAGTCCTGCAAGCAGGCAGCTAGCTTTCCGAACTGACTGTGAAATATATGCTATTGCAGCATTGCGTACAGCCCAAGAGTCAGGCCATAACTGCCAAAGTTAACAGTTTGCTGTCTCAGTTTACAGACATTCTCATCTCTAACTGATCTGTTGCCCAGAGTGGTCTATGTTAGCTAGCTTCCTGTAAGCACAGGGTTACGTGTCTTGCATAGTGACTTGTTGGCGATCGCTATCAGCTGGGACAAAACCCATGGCTTCCTGAACTGTAGCCAACTTGTCTGGGTAACAAAGTGGAGGCAAAGTAGAGTTACAGAAATGTGGAATGCAAAACAGGACAGTTGAAGTACTGTGCAGATCTCGAGCTCTAAGAAAATGGTGAGTTTGTCACTCTAGAAAAGGGATGAACTTGGGAATTCCTATCTGACAACAGCTTGTGTGTTTTGGTGTGTGTGTTTGTGTGTGCATTTGTGGTTTTCAGGCAGACCTGAGAGCCTCCAAAGTGGTTGTTGCATTAATAGCCCAAGACAAACACACATACACACAATCGCAAACTCCCACACATATTCTCTTTCTCTGCACTCTTCCCAACACACCTTAAATAGTAGATGGTTCCAGTTATTGTTTTATCTCTTCTTACAGTTTCAGTTATTGTTTTATCTCTTCTTACAGTTTATCTGACAAAGACTCCTCTCTTTCTCTCTCTCTCTGTGCCAGCAGTATACTCACAATGTTACTAAGGACATGGCCCGGTCCATTAAAAGCCTTAAGAAATAGTAGACCTTCAGCATTTAACAGTGTCCACAAGAAATGTAGGTTATATTGAGCCTCTTAAAGCAAAAACAGTGGCATTATTCGACCTGCTCGGTGTAATGGCACTGGGGCGCTGGTCCGTTCTCGTCTTTAGAACGTGACACAGATGGACATTCCAACCAAGATTTTTTCTTTGGTTTATAGCGTAAAAATGGCCAGAGAAGCTGGATACATGCCTTGAAGTGGGAATCTGGTACAATTCGCTCAGATCCTGTGGAGATTGGTAGGAGGGCAGCACAGTTTAATACTAGGTTATATACCAGTGAATATAGAGCGCACCAAGAAATGGAAAATATTTTTTTAGTTGGGCTCTGGAGGTTATGGGCCAAGCTAAGGGCCCTGCATCCTCATACTGAAAGTATGCTGAAAGTTAATGATGGTTTGAGTGATGATTCCAGGGTTCGGAGGGGGATAAAGCAGGGCTGTGCCCTGTCTGGAATGTTATGTGGTTTAGCCATAGAACCCTTTTTACATAGGTTAAGGAGATTTATTCCAGGTTTTGCTTTTCCAGACTTGTATCTTAACTCATGAGTTTTATTGTCTGCCAATGCTGATGACGTTGTTGTGATGCTTAAAACCCAAGCTGATGTCGATAACCTACTCGACAATGGAACAAATTGGTAAAAATTTACCAATTTACCAAGGGGGACAAACTCACCCCTTCGATGGATGGAATTCTTGCAACGCTGGACTTCAGACCCGAGGGGATTTGGTGACCCCAGCAGGTCCCGAGCTGGGTGATGTGGGCAGAGTAGTTGCCCACCCGAATGTGAAGTCATTGCGATTTGTCACATCTTCTGGGTAAATGGAGATTTGCACTGATGGAGGAATAGCATGCTCTGCTTAAGCCTAACCTTAACAACAGTGGTATTAAAGTTGGTTGTGGCAACAACACATTTCTATTGTTGTCGTCATCACCTAATCTTGCAGATTGAGAGTGCCACTTTTTGCAACCATCAGGCGTTGAGAACATGGCCTTAGAGGAGGTGGTATAGAATTTTACATGGTATAGTAGCAGTTAATTATTTTTGTTTCAGTTTTAAACCCAGCTGTGAGTCCTGAGTGTCTGCACTGTGGCATGAGGGAACCAGTTTTACGCTGTTTTATGGAACGTCTCAGGGTGACGTCTTTGTTTATCCTCTTAGTAATTATTTTTGATCAGTTTGGTGTTGTTTTTACATTTTACAGAAGAAAGCACAATGTCAACTTCTAAATTTCATTATAGGGCAAAGATGGCAGTATGGATTAATAGGAAGTGTTTGAGGGCCAAAGTGAATATTTGTGAAAGAGTAAAAAATTGGTGGAGTCATATAGTGTTAGATTTTATGTTTTATGCTGCTATGAATGACCGGCTACTTTTGAAAATATTTGGGGTTACAATGATGTTTGGTGCTCTGTGAAAGATGAGCAATTTTGGTGATTTTTTGAGTTAAAATTTCTTTCTCTTTTTGTAATTGTAAGTTGTTTTTGGATGGTGTGTGTTTGTATATTGTAATTGATTAATTCTCTCTCTCTCTCTCTCTCTCGCTCTCTCTCTAGCTCATCACCTGTGGATGATCTCTCAGATGCGGTGCAAATTCTGGACATCCCGCCCCGGAACAATCCGCTTAAGCTTCGCAGCCAGAGCAGTGTACCTTTACCACTGCCTCAAAGAAGTGAGTATGCTCTTTCAAGACTCTACCTCATTTTATGATCATTTGGCTCAATCTTAAATCTTGTAGTGTGTTTTTTGGGGGGTGTTTGTCTGTGGTTTCTGTTGATTTATGCTGTAATCTTTCTGGTTGGTCATGCTACAGTCATTAATTGTGTTTTTAATGGATGGCCAATGCTATGAAATGTGATCGTCACTTTCTATGAATGCAATCACACTAGTTGCAGTTTTTTACAAAAGTTGTCAAACCTGTTGTATTTGACAGTAAATCCTTAGTCTGCAGTAAGCTCTCACTACACATTTTCCCTCTCTGAGTGCTCACGATTAGAGAATTTTTGAGCTGTAATACCTTGAGGACATGATACAGTGTGTGTGTGTGTGTGTGTGTGTGTGTGTGTGTGTGTGTGTGTGTGTGTGTGCGCGCGTACGCATCTCTTGCTCTGTGTCTCTCTCTTTGCCTGTCTCTAGGGTCGGACTGTATGGACAGTTCAGATGAGTACGAGGAGACTGAGACAGCAAAGTGTGGAAATGGTGATCGCATAGACATGGCAGATAAGGTGTGTGCACGCACATGTGTGCATATGCGTGTGTATGCGCGCCTGCATGTGTGCATGTGTGTGCATGTTGTTCAACAGAACGGGTATTCTGTGTTGTTCAATAGGATACGTTTTTGCAGATTCCAGAAAACCATAAGCCCCGGTACAACAGCTTGTGCAGTGACGACGAGTTGCTGGAGGAAGACCTCGGTTACGAGTCTGTGGCACCGAAGTAAGTGATTTCTACAGCCTGCTGTGCTCCATGGCTACAGATGCTGTGGTACATGCTACACCTGCTCACTTCACTGCTGAAATTGTGGGAATACTGTCAGGGACTCAGTGGGGCAGTCATAGCTCAGCGGTTAAGGTACTTGTTTAATAATCAGAAAGGGTGCCAGCTGAAACCCCACCGCTGCCAAGTTGCCACTGGTGGGCCCTTTACCCTCAATTGTTGTATTTAGTAATAATTGTATGTCACTTTGGATAAAAGCTTAATTTTTCAGCTAAATGATGTAAGTGAATATGAATATTACTGCAATAGCTGAATTATGCTCTGATATTGTGATCACAGCATTTATCTCCACCACTGTGAAGGACGGACATGAGAGTTTACCAGGGACTTGGAATCATCCAGCCATTAAAACCTCCAAGCCTTTTCAAACACTGCTCAGAGCTTTTTGTGCACACACAAATGTGTGTTAATCAGATAGAAATAAACTGTCCTTTGTTACACCCACCATTTGAGCAGCATTTGCATCTTAGATGAACATTATTCATGCGCTATACTCCAAGCACATCGTTTGGGGAAGTGGATGAACATGTAGTCTATAGTACACACATGTGCACGCAAATGCTTGCGCGCACACACGTACACACACACACGTTTTAACATTTTTTTACTCCCATTTTTCTCCCAACTTTAAGCCATTTCACCGTCACTGACTAGCTAGCTAACACTTTTCTGTCTTATGACAACTACCAACCAGAGAGGGCCACTGCTGGTTGTGGCTTGAATCAGGACACTAATAATGATGGAGCGAAGGCTTTTCATGCCTTCATTACACATTACACGTGTTGCCTTGTAGGGAGGTAATGTGAACTTTTCACTGATGTGGCTTTCTAAATGTAGCCGCTCAACATCACCTTATTTCAGACTAAAAGCCGTTATGACTGAACAGTGGTTTGTTCAGTTCAATGGCTCTATTGAAACACTTCCTACACCACAGACTAGGTGAAACACACTTTTTCTCTCTCCCTCATTTACCCCCCGCCTCTCTCTCTGTCTCAGGAGAGATTCATGGATAGAAGACTATACGCCATTCTCCAGCTGTCAGAACAGCATCTACCTGCCAGTGACTGGTCATGAGCCCTGCATTCCCAAGGAAGACTCTGACCCTCAGCACACTCCTGTCATAAAGATGGGTTGGCTATACAAGAACCCTCCTCAAGGGTATGATTTGTGTGTGTGTGTGTGTATGCCTGACTACAAGTGGTCTACAAGATTCAGTTACGTTGATGACAGGGCTCTATTCTGTCCAGGCGACACGTGGATCTTTAAGTGTGATTGAGTAGCTGATGGTGCTGACAATATGACAGTAAAATGGTTTTATTGTTCAATAAATAATTTATTTTTAGATTTTTTTTTTTGTGGAAGAACACAGGAGTCAATGCCATACTATTATTATTGCTGTTGTTTGTTATTGTAGCTAAACACACAAATCAAAGGAAGGCGATGGGCTAGCCGACATTTATTCTGAAATAATTAATGTACAATCAATTGAAATTAATTAATGTACAATTAATGTGTCATTTATCGCAAAGGGAAGAGACTAATCTGTTTGCATGTTTTTTTTCTAAATGTCCTGCTATAATAGGCTAATTTGAAGGTAATTTCATAATATTATGAAAAGTGCTAAAGAGATTAAATGAAATAGCAGTGTTTTCCAATGTTCAGTTCTCCCTGACAGCAAAGTAGGCTAACTGACTCGAGACTTTGTGGGAGTTTAATTGATTACTGAACTTCAGATGAATAGAACAAATATGTTGCCACGTTGTATTTACGCTAAAAATATCCACAAACTGGTCTAAACAGTGTTGTTTTTCTAACATGCAAATACTAATGTACAGGGATTTCATTCTTAACAGGCATTCAGCCTAGAGACGAAAGAAATTTACATGTTTACATGATCGAGCTGTTAGCAAGTTAGACGAAGCACGACTGGTACACGGCTGCTAACTGGGTGTTTCTGGACAGTATGTTTTTCAAAGTGCTGTAATTAAGTACAATTTTAATAATGCATTTTTATCAGTGTAATATTAGCTCTCCGGAGCTTTACCGTGGTTTAGCATGAAACCAGTAACTATTTAGTACATGCCAGTAAAATCGCATTCGAGAAATTGTTACATTTTCTTATTTTAATGTTTATTTGCATAAGCAATGTGTTGTAGTAGTGTTTATTTATGTATTTATATATAACTTAGACACACAAAACATTCTGCATATGCATGGTTATAAATGTCTGCCTATGAATGTAGTTTTGACCAAAATAAGCGTGTGCATGCGTTTGTGTATGTGTGTCTGTGCATTAATGTACAAGGGTGTGGAGACAACGCATGCTGTGGTTAAAGCTGAGAACGTGGTTTATTTTTAAAGTGCAGCACTGGTCTTCATGAGAATGTCGAGTCACTGTAAATATCAGTTGGAAGATCTATATTATAAAGAAAGTTCTGGGCAAGATGATCAATAGCAGTGGCCAATATGATAACAGGCTAATCCTTTTATCACCACAGACACATTTTTCACAATGTGACTTTATTAGCATCTGATGTTTGTAGTCGATATTTGTCGGTCCTTCATCAATCACGTTGTTGCAGGCCGGCATGTAAGCTGTCAGGATGCGCTGAGGAAGGAGCCTCACCCTGGCAGGATTTATCTTCACCATTATGTCGTTTACTTACACAACTGCATGAATAGTTTGTGCTTAGCTTGCGACTCTGCAGTTGCAATTGAGCCACAAATCCACAGGATTTCTTATGATAATAATAAAGGATAATATTTAGTCTTAGCAGTGGTTACCTCTAACAATTGTAAACTGCAAAATGGACTAATATTTTGGTGCTCTACGCAAGAAATTAGCAGAAAACGAGAGCCACTCACATGCATTTCTCTAGTAGTAGTACGACTCAGAAGACCACTCAAATAGAATGCATTCTTTGAAAATTGGAGTGTTTCAGATGTGCTATTGACAGTTCTATGAAAGGTGCTCTGCAGTGGAAGGTTAGTCAGGTAAAACTAGGCTTGCCTAGTTCCGTGTTAACTCTGGGACCGGCCTTAATTCATGTCACCTTTAATTCGTGTTAGAGTGTACTTTCTATATCCTTCCATCAGATGGTGCTGTTGTAGCAACTCCAGGAGCTCCAGAAGGAAGCAAGGGCTCGGTATGAACCTTACCTGTCTCACCCACTCTGGGTTGTGGTTCTGCTTACAGGTCCTTGATTTACCAGCACCGTTGGGTCAAACTTGACGCAGACTACCTGAGATACTTTGACAGCGAAAAGGTTTGTGATTTTTTTCAGATCGCAAACCAGAAGGATTGACTGTGTCTGGAAAGCTGTAAAGTTGAATATCTCAGCTTCATATAGTTTCTTTAAAGCAGAAAGTGTTTCTTTGTAGGGAACCTGATATTTTCTGTTCTGATATGAAATTCAAACTCCTGTAAGCCCAGAGTCATTAATTGTATGATAACATTCTGACCATTTGTCTAAACACAAGTTCCAAAATATAAAACATTAAAGCTCAGTTGGTACGTGATGAACACATTTTTTATAACATGCCGTATATTGTATGTGTATTTAATGTTTTTGCATATTTTTGTAGGATGTGTATTCAAAACGGATCATACCAACTTCATCCATCACGGGGGTGGCTAACGTGGGAGACCAGAAGTTTGAGGTGGTCACGCACAATCGTATATTCCTTTTCCGAGCAGAGAGCGACTGTGAGTACCTGCTACTGTGTGTGTGTGTCCATGTGTAAGTTGAGGAGGCTAGTTACTGACTTTCATTTGTCATTGTAGTTCTGCAGTTGATGTTTGACATGGCTGTGCTATGTCTTTTTGCAGCTTATTACTTTTTAAAAGTAAACATTACATAGCTAAGTACTGTGTTGCATATAGACTTGCTTCTGCTTCATTACATTTTACATGAAGCTTCCCTGACCATGCACTATTTTTTAAATTGTGTAATTTACTAAGTTGGTTTGTGTGTGGTATGCACTGTGTGTGTGTGTGTGTGTGTGTGTGTGTGTGTGTGTGCGTGTGTGCGCGTGTGTGCGCGTGTGTGCGCGTGTGTGTGTGTGTGTGTGCGTGTGTGTGTGTGTGTGTGTGTGTGTGTGTGTTAGCTGAGAGGAATGAGTGGGTGTCCGTACTACAGGATTTTATTGGTCCAGCTCGAATGAGGCCAGGTCATGAGTTGACCCTTAACCCCTGCGTGACCTCCGAAATAAAAGGTTATCTGGAGCTTCGGGGCCTGCGCTCTAAACTTTACACAGTGGTGTGTGGAGACAAAGTTTTCCTCTATAAAAATGCAGAGGTAAGGGTGTTCCCTCTTATTTCAAACAGCTGTGAGATTTGGATGTGTTCAGTATGTTACATTTACTGCATTTGGCAGACACATTTCTCCAGAGCAACTTGCAGTTTCAGTCATGTTGTAGCGGTAGGTGAATGTCGTGGTAGGAGTCTTGCCCAAGAACTCTTACTAATATAGCATGGAGGACTTGCCTGGAGGGGGTGTAAACCACAGTTCCCCACAGGAGAGGAAGAATCAGTACACTATACCAACCACTATGTTTGTGTGTTTGGATGTGTTTTTGGTTGTTTGTGTTCGGTGTGTGTTTGTATATGTGTCTAAACTCTACACAGTGGTGCGTGGAGACACCAGTGATTTGGGTGTGTTCAGATACATTCACAGATGGCACATGCGCAAGCTTGTTTGTGTTTGTGTGTGCTTGTATGTGCATGCATGTGTGCATGCATGTGTGCTTGTTTGTGTGACTGTATTTGTGATTTTTTTTTGTCTATGTGTGTACAAGTGTACACATACCTTGTTGTGTGTGTGTGTGTGTGTGTGTGTGTTTGTTTGTGTGTGTGTGTGTGTGTGTGTGTGTGTGTGTGTGTGTGCGCGCACGCACGCATGTGTGTGTATAGGGTGGTGTACTGTGGGTACTGGACCGCTCCTGTACTTCAGTGTTGTGCTAACAGTTTGGCTTTTCTTAATCTCTTATTGCCACATTTTTAGAAAAAAAACAAAACTGCAGCCTCTTACAAAACACTGCAATGCAAACTAGTATGGGGTGTTTTCTGTGTGTGTGTGTGCGCGTGTGTATGAACACTTGCGGTATTGTTGTATTGTTGCCAAACACACATTGGTATTGCTTAACGTTGTACATTTTCTTTCTTTCTTTCTTTCTCTCTCTCTCTCTCTCTCTCTCTCTCTCTGTGTCAATATTTGTGTCTCAGGATTATAAGATGGGCATTGGCATCACTTCTATTGATATGAATGTGGGGAATGTGAAAGACATGGACAAGAGAGCATTTGACCTGACCACACCCTACCGCACATTCAAGTTAGCAACCTATCCATCCTCCACTCACTCCTGCACCTCCATCTCTCCCAGCTGCTGGGTTTATGCATATCTTCTTCTTAAACATGACTTTCAGCCCTATGAACTGCGACTGTTGGGTTCCTTAGTAATGTGACTTGGCCAACTAAAATAATAGCTCTGTGTGTGTGTGTGTGTGTGTGTGTGTATATCCTGTGTGCATTAGCATGTGGATGTGAGTTTCATGCTTATTTTGGGAATGGGAAAGACATGACCTTTGACCTGCAGTATGCCACTGTGTGTGTGTTTGTGTGAGTGCATATATGTATAAAGTATCTTTCTCCATCGTTTTCTTTCATTATCGTGAATGTTAGAATTTACATTATTGTCACAAATATAAGGTCTTCGTCATATAAACAAAAAGTATATGAAAAGAGATATAGCCTTTGTTCCTTGTGAAGTGTCACAGTGACTCTCTCTGTCTTGCCATAGTTTTGTAGCAGAGACTGATCAGCTGAAGGAGCAATGGATGGAGGCCATGCGGGACTCCATTGCAGAGGCGCTGTCCAATTACGAGGTTGCTGAAAAGATATGGGCAGAACCAGCCAATCAGAAATGTGCCGACTGTGGCACCACCAAGCCTGAGTGGGCAGCCATCAATCTGGGTGTGGTCTTCTGCAAGCGCTGTGCAGGTAACATCTAGATCCACTGAACCAGATCACCAAAGCTTAGTTACAACTGATCACAAGACTCACCGCAACAGTACTTAAAATATCCTACTTGTATAACCATCTCATATAACCAAATATAACCATCATCCTTGAAACTACAGAGTAACTAATGCAGCATCATATCACTTTACAGTAAACACAGTAATAAAGTGAATTAAAACTGGTCACGACTCACAACAAGCTCCACACGCCTACTAGCATCCATGTGCCATAACTGAAAACAGTACTATTAGATGTTGGGCTGGAAAAGAGGTTGGAATGAATGCTGATTTTCTGACACCTGTGCCCTGCCGTCATCCTAGGATCACATGCTTGTCTGAGTCAGTGAAAGAATCAGTGTGTGAGTGGGCTTCTCAGAACAGCAAGCTCGATGATCGGAATATCTCAAACAGGACCAGCTCTTATGACGAGAGCTGGCACAATACCGCATTGTGTGTGCTTGCATGAATGACCATGAGTGTGTGTGTGTGTGTGTGTGTGTGTGTGTGTGTGTGTGTGTGTGTGTTCTGATGTAGGGGAGCACCGTAGTCTTGGCCCCAGCATATCAAAAGTACGGAGTCTCAAAATGGACAAAAAGGTGTGGACCGACAATCTCATCCAGGTAGGTCTTTAGTGTGTCTGAGGTGCGGTGAAGCCGGTCTTGCCCAGTTGTATTACCCATTTTACCTTCATTCATCTCTCCCATCACTGTCACTGTCTCCTGTCCTCTCACTGCCAGCTGTTCCTGGTGCTAGGCAACGAGCGAGCCAATCAGTTTTGGGCGGCCAACGTCCCGCCCAGCGAAGCCCTGAGCCCAACCAGTAGCAGCGAGGAGAGGCGACGTTACATCATAGCCAAATACCGCGAGGGGAAGTACCGCCGTTATCACCCGCTGTTCGGCAACCAGGGAGAGCTCGACAACGTAAGACGCTGCCCGTTAAGCAACATCTCTACGCAAACGCACTCGGCCAGCTACACGCAGCTAAACATGGCTACAACTGATTTGTGCATGTTACCTCTCAGACACAATTGGGTCAGGTCGTGCATTCACCTGTGTGAGTTAGTCAGGTCCCTTACCTCTCTTATCCTGAGAGTACTTAAGTGTGTTGGGAAGGTCTTCGTTTGCTAAGACAAAACCAGTTTCTCAGTTTGAATGCAAGCCATCTTGAGCAGAGAACGCACACAGGAGAGAGAATTTCTGCTGAGGTACACACAGAAACACTGTTTTCTCTCTGTCTCTCTCTCTCTCTCGCACGCGCGCACTCCCTCTCGCTGGTGTTTGTTTATGGCCTTTGTTTTCTCTCAACTTGAGTCCCCGCCCCATCTCTCACTGTGAGCCCCGCCCCTTCAGCCCTTCCTCCACTGCTCACAGTCTGCCTTCGCTGGTCGGGGGGGGGGGACCACAGAGGGAACTTCCCCACCATTTACTGAAACGGCTCATCTTCAGGGTTTGGAGAGACACCTTAACCCCTCAGAGAGAGGGTGATGACAGTAAAGCGGTTAGAATTTCGGAGAAAGAGAGCGGGTTAAAGAAAGCGAAAGAGATTGCAGTACAGTGCAGTTTACTTTCAGTAACAAGCAGTAGCTTTGAACGAGCAAGAGGAAGAGTAAATGAGCAAGAAATGTTTCCTGTACTGTCTGCATGCTGGTTTGTTGATCCAGCTGTGACAAGGCCATGCCCCACCCCCCAGTGACATCACAGCTGCCTCACAGACTGGAGTTTCAGTCCTAGTCCAGCCTCCTCTATTGATGGCCCTCCCCCACACACATAGTTTGATTTTTTATTTTTTTTTCCTCTCTTTCTCTCTCTCTCAGGCTTTTCCTACATCTCTCTCCTGCTCTTTCTCTCTCTCTCTCTCTCTCTCTCTCTCTCTCTCTCTCTCTCTCTCTCTCCCACCCTATCTTGCTCTCTGTCGCTCACTCCCTCTTGAGACAGCCTTGATAACATGAGCGTATGTCACTCTGGTGCCATACTTCTGCATTTTGGATCGTAACTCTTACAACCGGAGAAACACACCCAGCCACACAAAACGCACATGGACCTGGAGGAATAACACAGAGCAGTTCTGTTCGGGTACACTCAGGTGTGTGGCCTTGATTGTTTTGGTGGGAGAATGTCTGTCTGTCTGTGTCTCTCTCTCTCTCTCGCTCTCTGTCTGTATGCATGAAGAAAATACTTTTGTTTTTTTAATGACAATTATTAAAGTGAGGATAAATAAGACTTATTGGAACACACTAAAAACATTTAAAGTGAATGTTTGTGTGCTTGTATTTCCCCACACGTGATTTGTTTCCTTGGCACTAGGTCTTGGCATTGAACTGGAGCCAGTGAGTGCCAAGTTAAGCTTTCCCTGTTACCTCGCTGTTACTGTAACACTGTATCAGTCTGAGAGGATAAAGAATGCATGGGGGATGAGAGCGAGAGCGCGAGAGAGAGAGCGAGCGCGCGAGAGTGAGAGAGCGAGAGAGAGAGAGCGAGAGCGCGCGAGAGTGAGGGAGCGAGAGAGAGAGACTGGGAGAGGATGAGGGAGGGATGATGAAATAGATGAGTGTCTCTCATTCTTTGTTTAGTGGCACAGTCCGACCTTTCTGAATGGACAGCTTTGTCCCTCACTGTCTCTCCCCTCTGTTGCATACGTGTCTAATCTGGGGCAAGCTCGACTCGGGTTAGTGTGTGGGGTTAGCTGTGCTGACACCGGCCAGGGTAATGGTGTCTTACAGAAAATGGGCATGCAGGAATTTGTGTGCAAATATGTGTTCGAAGAAGGTATTCTAAGATAAGTGTTGTATGTGTGTGTGTGTGTGTGTGTGTGTGTGTCTGTGTCTCTAAGAGTGCAGTAACATGGATGTGTAATATATTTAGATATCTCTAATGGATGTTTCTATGGCCTGCTAAGTGACATGCATTGATGGATAACCTTTTAGAAATCGTTTGCTTGTTTGTAAGTGTGTCTGCCCTGCTAATGAATTAATGGTTTGGGGATAGTGACTGTGTGGGGACTGCGTCTGAGAGTGTGCTTCTGTGTGTACGTGTGTGGATGTAGTACCGCCTCTACAGTGTGATGTCTTTCTGTAACATGTGGAATCTCTCTGCCTGTTTTCTTTCTTCTTTTCCTGTGCCTATATCAGAGTAGGAGCCTCTGTTGATTGCAAGTTAAATGGTGTATGTTTGTGTTTGTGTGCGTGCACACGTATGTACGCACGTGTGGGTGTGTGGGTGTGTTTAGGTGTTTGCTGTTGTCTATGCTGTAACATCAGTCCCCTTTCTGCGTGTGAGAGATGGAGATGTTTTTGTCAGGATGACACACCCTGGCGTGAGAGATGGAGATGTTTGTGTCGGGATGACACACCCTGGAGTCAGAGACTTCAGACATGTGGACCACAAAACATTCCGCAGGAAATGTGCTGCAGCCAAGACTCTCTTAGAGGGCTTGTGTAGGTGTAGGTGTATGTGTGTAGGTGTAGGTGAATGTTACATTCGCTTAAATTTTCTGGTTCCCTCTATGATATCAGCTATAGATGTCTGTAATTTTTATTGATTTTGCTACCTTCATATCACACACATACACTGAAGTTTGTAGTTTCTTTGCGAAGAATCTCACATTAGTGCTGGGGGGTTAACAGTATAAAATGTACAACTTCAGGCTAGGAAACAAATCTGTGAGCTTATGACATTTTGTTTTTTTATAAAGTACAGTTATGCAAGCCTGCTTCTCTTCACAATACAGCAGTTATGACCGAATGGAAATATGTTTAGCAGATATATGTTTGAATAGAGGAACATTGTTATTTATTGTACCATGAATGGTATGCAACGGAAGCCTTCATGTCACACATAGTTCCTCTTCAGGATTGTGGGGCTGTCTGTGTTCATGTGTTTGCACTGTGCCTGTCTGCACTTGTTTGTTTTGTTTTTTTTGTTGTTGTTTTTTTAAACATGTCATGTTCAGTGTCATATAACTGGAGACTCAGAGCATGCTGACAAAACAGCACCGGTGAAGGATTTGGAGAGGGACAGAGAAAGGAAGTGTGTCTGAGTGTGTGTGTGTGTGTGTCTGAGTGTGTGTGTGTGTGTGTGTCTGAGTGTGTGTGCCTGTGTCTGAGTGTTCGAGTGTGTGTGTGTGTGACAGAGAAAAGTGGCATATATTTGATACTTTAGCTATATTATACTACATGTAATTTTGCCAGTAAGGTAGACTTGGAAAGAGTGAGAGACAAAAAGAAAAACAGGACGTAAGAGTAAGAGAGTAAGGTAGGGTGCTTGCGTGCGCGTGTTGGGCAGTAGCGAGCTTGTTTTGACTTTAACTGACCTGTGTTGAGAAGCTTGTTTTCCTTCCTCTTCTGTGTTGGGGCAAGCTGTCAATCAAAGACCCAGTTAAGTTAAATGACGTTACAGGTATTAACTCTTGCCAAAACCTTTTTCCTCTCTTCATTCCCTCTGTGCGTGCACGTCATGACATCATGCGGTGTGTTTGAGAGCTTTTATTCTGTCTTCTCTCTCTGGGTTTCTATAATACGGATGCCTTACTTCATGCAGTTTGGGACTGGACCACACACACACACACACACACACACACACACACGCACACACATTCTGTTTGCGAAACATGAGCGTCTGTCCATGTTTTCCCACAGAAACACTTATGCCTGTTCAGTAAGCTTATGGTAGCTTTGTGTGTACGTGTGTGTTGGTAAGGTGTGTGTGGTCCATCCCACGCTCCTAGTGATGAACTCCTTGTGTTGAGAGGATTATAGTCATGTGAGGAAATAGAGGGCGAGAGGGACAGAGAAAGAGAGAGAGGTGTCAGGTTGGGGAGATTATACCCTTGATAAATTTATTGTTTATGTTGTGGTAGTTCAGAAGAGGACTTTAACCCACAGATGTTTGAATTAAGTGGTGTAGTCTCCTAATTGCATTAGAGTAACTGCACCTGTTGAATCTCTAGGAAAACACACACACACACACAAAGCTACAGGTGGAGTGCTTTAGTTGGATTTTCTGTTTCACTTATGAAAGGTTGTTGGGGAGGCACCCTGTATTCCCTACAGTGTCCTACGTTTTCCTGTCTTTCCCTACAGTGTCCCACCATTGCCTACAGCGTCCTACATTTGCCTGTCTTTCCCTACAGTGTCCCACCATTGCCTACAGCGTCCTACATTTGCCTGTCATTCCCAACAGTGTCCCACTATTGCCTACAGCGTCCTACATTTGCCTGTCATTCCCAACAGTGTCCCACTATTGCCTACAGCGTCCTACATTTGCCTGTCATTCCCAACAGTGTCCCACCATTGCCTACAGCGTCCTACATTTGCCTGTCATTCCCTACAGTGTCCTGTAGTGCCCTACAGTGCCTGGCATTGGCCCCTCATTTTCGGCCTGGTTAGTAGCCCTGGAGGAGCCACGAATGTGTAAGAGAAGGGGACCACAAACGCAAGAAAAAGCGCGCTGGACGGATGGAGCGCAGAAGGCGACAGCTTGGATTTGTGTCCCGTGCAGGAGCCAGTGAGGGGGCTCGTGTACTGTGGAACGCTGTGATTGCTTTGGAGAGTCCTAACGCTCATTTAACAGGCCAGCGCAGGGGCCTTCTGCATCTGCATACACTGAATTCACACCTTTGGCAAGTGAGAAAGAAGAATGCGTTAGTGCACAGTCATTTTCACTGGGGTGGGGGTGGGGTCTGTGTGTGCGCGCACGCATGCTCTTGCAGGCCAGCGTGTGCACTGCTTAAGTCTATGTATGCATGTGTGGTTGTGTGCCTAGCTGGACAGGCTAATGGGTTTTTAACTGCCGTTGACGAGACAGAATTTATTTTGTATGTCATCCAGGTAAGAGGTCGACTTTGTATCATCTTGCCGTAGTTTTCCACGTGAGGCTCAGTAAAACCGGAGTATGGATGTGCATCTCTAGGGGGGAAGGGGTTGAGTGCTTGGTAGCTTTTGTTTCGGTTTTAAGTGGATCATAAAATAAACTTTTAGCGAGTTCCCTTTCTGACATGAAGAGTTTTATTTGGGAATTTGAGTCAGCGATGTGGCCTAGTTCTAACTATTGCTCTGGTGGTGATATCCTGCTCCATATCCTTCTTATTTACAGAGACAGCAGTCCTTCCCTATACTAGCCATACCTGAAATGAGAAACGGCCAAAACTGAGCTCAGATCAGTAGGTGGCCTGCCACTACGCCACTACGTTTGGCTTGTTTGCAGACTTGGATGAGTCCCAGTCTTAGGGGGAAAGTGTCTTTATGGTGGCTTAATATAAAATTAATTTATGGTTTAAATTTAAGATTTAGGATGTCAATATGTTTGGGGTAGATTAAAAAAAATCAGATTTACATAAGCCTATTACTTTTTGTCTATAATCTAACCACCATCAAACTTGTCTTTTAAATGAAAGATTTTGAGCACTTTTTTTTTTTTTAACCATCTAAAACAAATCGAAAGAGTCTGTTTAGCTAAGCAAGTATATCAGACCTTGAAGGAGTGTGAAGGAAGTGGTCATTTTTACGGTTCATTCCACCGCTCGCTGAGCACGCCGATGCGCGTCTCTTCGCTGCTGGCCTGAAGCCGTGTCTGGAGACCGTTCCATCCATCACGGGGAAGTCCGAGCTCCGACAACTCGCGCCGAGAGCTGACGCCGAATGAAACACAAACAAGAGGGCGGGCCAAAGAGATGGCTTATTAACAGCAAGTCAGCGACGCCCGACTCACCCTGGAAGGGGCTTTTGTCTGAGCCGGTGTGGACAGAATACTTCCGACGTGAGTGGAGAGGGAAACTAGTGGGAAAGTGCCGTCCACAGAAACCACACGTCGGTTAGGTAGCAGTGTGTGTGACTGCATGCTCGTGGGAAAGAGAGAAAAAGATCGTTGCCGTCCTGCTGTGGTCTAAGTGGAGGCTTTCAGCTGCAAAAACGTGTATACACACACACACACACACACTCACTCTCATTCTTTTTTTTCTCACTCAGACACAGTCTATTCTTATTTGTCACACTCATACATTCCTTTCCAGTCCATTATTTGTTTGAATTGTTTTTGGTGATCAGCATGTGTAGTAGAGGTCTGGGCCCCAAGCTCCACACCCAGAGCGATGCTGACTTCGTCATGATCTAAAGCTGAAACGGCTAGCTATATCTGGAATTGCTCTCAAGATGTTGGAATTCCAAGCAAATGTTCTTATGTTCCATTTGGGAATACTGTAGAACTCCCACATAGAGTAGCGTTATATGTGCTGGAATAGTGGTGTTGCAGAAAGCTTGAGACAATAGTCTGTGTACATTTCTTTTTATTACTTTTAAAGTGTGTGTGTGTGTGTGTATGTATGTATGTGTGTGTATATATATATATATATATATATATATATATATATATATATATATATATAAAAAATTTCCCCCCCATTGTTGCTATGCTTACTGCTACATTTTCCTAACTGAAAAACTATCTGATTTTAATTCAGTTCAAAGAACAATAAAAATAAATCTCACATCCCTTCTCTCATTTTCTCTCTCTCTCTCTCCCTCTTTTTATGTTCCACCCTTCTTCTCCTCTTCTCTTTTCCCCTGACTGTCTCTCCCCAGGCGTTGTGTATTAATGTGCAGTCTAGCGATGTGTGTGAGACGCTAGCACTGGTGTTCTGTGGCGCTGATGTGAACTGTGAGACAGGAGTACCAGACCTGCCCTCGCCCTCTGTTCTGGCAGCCTTCCACGGCCAGAACCTACAGGTGGAATTCCTCACCCTGAACCGCAACACGGGTCAGTACCCCGGCAACTGTTACCGTGGCGGTTGGCTTTATTCGATCTGAGCATGACTGGCGGTTACGTGCCAGGTATATGAACTTTGACCCTTTGACCCACAGAGATCCCGAGGTCAGAGACGAAGGTTGCCATGCACCCAGAGCACTACATACCCCTGCCTTCCATCACGCACAATGGCTTCCTGTTTAAGACTGCATCTATGGCTCGGCCAATCACAGAGCGGAAGAACAAAGAAGGTGAGCCACTCATGACGGGGTTCCACCTGTCTTTAAAAAAAAAAAGAAAAGAAAAAAAGGCATTTTGATTAGATTTGATTTACACATCTATCATGTGTAAGAAGTGTGTGTGTGTGTGTGTGTGTGTTTTTATACTTCTTACTTTTCTCTATTTCTCTCTCAGAGTTTAGTAGGCGCTGGTGTGTGCTAAATGATGGGCAGTTTAACTACTATGAGAGTGATAAAAACGCAACGCCCAATGGTGGTCTGAAGATGAGGGAGATCGTCTGTTTGGTTGTCAACCCACCTGAGACACACGGGTACACACCATTTCAGTTTGGTTTTATTCATATAGCACTTTTGTGGTAGCTTCAGAGAAACCAGGTCCAGACCGCTAATGAGCAAGCCAGAGGTGACGGGGGCAAAAAACTCTTCCGAGGTCGAATAAACCTCGGGAGGTCCAGACTCTGTAGGGACTCCATCCTTCATTGGGAAACACTGGATAGTACTGCACATACACAAGAACAGTAATAAATTGAAACAGTTGCAAGTACAAATTAGTATTATTTACAATGTTATTAAGTGACTTATTAAGTCAGATGGGTCCAGGTTCAAGTAAGGTGAGTCCAGGCAGTCCAGATTATGGTCTGGAGGGTCGAGGCAGTCCAGGTTATGGCCTGGTGGGTTCATGTGATCCAGGTTCAGTTTAGGTGGGTCTGGAAGATCCTCAGATCCTCTTTCTCTCCAAAACACGAGGGCTTGGTTTCTGAATGAAGGTTCTCCAGCAGGGAGGTCGGCTCTGGTGCTGCCGGATCGGTGATTTTCCTGCTCTAATGAGTCTCATTCAACTCTCCAGTAATTAAATGGTTTTGCACGTGTTTGAGCAGCGAAATCACTTGCATAGCAGCCCTTCAATCCCAGGGATTGGCATCTCTGTTCTAGAAGCTGCAGAATTTGATTCCTAAATGTGTCTGTCACCACTCCACCAACGCAACCTCTCTCTCTCTCTCTCTCTCTCTCTCACAGGTATGATCATTCATTTGAAATCTATTCGGACGCAGAGCGTCTTTACCTGTTCGGGACGGACAACCCTGAGACCATGAGGGAATGGGTCAAATCCATTGCCAAGGTAACCAGCTCTGCTCCTGTCTCTTTGTGTGTGTAAGTGTATGTGTACGCATGACGATGTTACTGTGAAAACTGTTTTGGTCTCTCTCTCTCCCACCCACTCTCTCTCCTGCCCCCCAGTCTTTTATCCCTGCCTATGCGGAGGAGCTGCTGCAGCAGGACTTTGAGCGCATCGGTCGACTGCGCTACAAAGACCCGCTGAACCTGGAGAGCTCGCGGGTGGGGTGGTTCTGCCTGGCCGCCTCCACCCTACACGTGTGCTTGGAGGACAGCCACGGCCAGGACAGCATCGACCTGCAGAAACTCCTGGAGCTCTGTGAGTGGGTGGAGACAGGGAGAGGTAGAAGAGAGAGAGAGAGAAGTAATAAAGTGACAGAATACCCCAAGTATGCAGCAAAATATGTAGCAGGCAGAGGAGTGGAGGAATTCTGCCAGCACTCAAATATGTGGCATCCTGTTGGAGCCTGAGGCACATTCAGAGACGGAGGCCGTTCAGGTTTCACAAAAGAATGCCACTCGCTGGTTGGTTTGTTCATTTATCTGTCACTTTAGTGACTTTTTTAAAATTGTATTTGTGTATGATGTGTGAGGATGAGGGAGAGAAGCAGGGAAGGAGGAAGAGAGGGCGAACCAGAGAACGGTTTTCTCCTTTGAACTTCCGCCTTTCCCTCCCATTCCCTTGATCCCTGTCCTCTGCAGCATGTCTCTCCTCTCTGTTCTAATTGAGTTCAGCTAAATTGACACCCCTGGTCTCCCCCAGGTCCTCTTCCTTCCCCTCCTCTTCCTTAAGACCGTATTGCCGTCCTGTGAGCACAGACGATGGGAGAGAGGGAGAGAGAGAGAGACGTTTTGGCAGAGGGTTACTGTGCTCGGGAACACAGGCAGGCTGAAGTGGAGAGGATCAGTGATGATGGATGGAGCAGAGGAAGGGCAGGGCGGGGGGAAGGAGAGGGATCAAAGAGTGGGAAGGGGTGGAGGACAGGAAAGGGAGGAGAGAGACCCCCACCGTCAATAAGCACCTTTTAATCAGGAACAATAAGTTTTGCAGTCGTTTCGCTGATGGTGCTGTTGGACCACCTTTCAAAATAAAAGTTTCGGTTTCTCCAACAGGAAGCACATGAAAAACCCACCCTTAATTAATCCACTGTGTTGTGTAGACTGCATTGTAAGAGTCGAACCCGTAAAAACAGACGAGTATATAATGACGGCGTGAACTTGCCTTAGCCAGCAGTCATAAATGCAGAATAGGATGTTGGAATTCTGTTCTTGGTGCTCTGGTGGACACTGATGTGGATTAACTTTCTTTCTGCTCTTGCTCTTTCTTAGCGAGAGATAGCGAAGTCCTGGTTCTCGTGGAGAGAGGCAGGTGAGTGGCTACAGCTTATGTAAACCTGTGTGTTCGAGTTCGAGGTAGATTAGTGGCGGCGGATTGCATACAACAGACAGTAAAGCCAGACAGGAAATGGAAGGTGGGGGCACTGTGATCACGACAGTGCGTGTCTGTTGATTTTAAGAACCAAACACAAGCAGCTGTGACCGAGCAGGTGATTGTGGCTAATTCTTGATCTCGTCTTTTCTTTCTTTCTGCCTCTCTCTGTCTCTGGGTCTCTCTCTCTGCAGGACTCTGTATATAGAGGGTGAGAGGAAGTTGGATTTTCATGGCTGGGTGGCAGCGATCCAGAGGGCTGCTGGGAGTTCGGGAGACACTCTGAGCCAGCAGCAGCTAACCGAGGGAGATATCCCTGTTATAGTGGAGCGCTGCATTCACTACATCACACAATACGGTGAGCCACCTCTCCTGTGCTAACATACCAGATATAGTGGAGAACAGCATTTTCTACCTCACACAAAACGGAAAACCAACTCTCCCTTCTAACACGCTGGTTATAGTGGAGCACTCCATCTCACACACTTCTGCCGCATTTTCATATGAGAGAAGTGAGTGTCTGTCAAACAACTGCTGGTGAAGTGGCTTTCTAAACAGTTAGCTATTGGTCAGTATTATTACAAGTCCGTTCCATGCCAGGCCGTTCCATTCCTTTCTATTCGGCTCAAGTTCATTCCATTCTGTACCGCTGCATTCCTTGCGGTTAAGTTGAGTGCATATCGTTTCATCCAAGTCAGATTCATTTTCTGTTGTTTGCGCTAAATGGCACTTATGTTGATGCTTTGTTCCAGGGAAATGGGCAGGTTGTGTTTGGAAGCTAGTGTTGAGATTAAGGTTGAATTTTCATTGAATTTAGCAAAGGTAAAAAATAGACGTTCATCACAAAATTGTCATTATATTTTATCAAAAAGAAGTGTTTTGCTAGAGTCGATATTTATTTTTATATTTTTGTATCAGCCTGTCTGTATCAAACAAACGTCTTTAGGTGCTTAAAAGAGTTAAAAAAAAATTATTTTTTATTTTTTTGGTGAATTTGTTAATGTTGGAAGAATATTTGTAATAGTTTTAGTTCTGGTGTGATGGTGTGAGCTGACAGGGCTACAGCTATCGGAAAGCTAGAGACATCATTATTAGACTCGGCTCGGCCGCGAGGAGGCTGTAGCTGGGAAGCTTTGCTATGGTGAAATGGAGAGTGAGTGGGCTCTGTTGATGATAAAGCACAAACTGCATTTGTTTGTTTGGCCAGCTTATTAATACGTTTGTCTGCAGGTGTCCACCATAGATATTTGCACTTGTTAGGGGGGGAAAAAGAAGGAAAATAAAGCCTTCAGGTCATCCTGCTCACAGTCAGCTTGGGACAGTTTTAGTCCTCCTGGACACCCTATTCGAAACGGTTTGGTGTTTTTATTTTAGTTTTTTCCTGATAAGAATGGCGATGGGGAAACTCCAGTCTGGTTTCAGGTGTAACTGGGTCTGGCACCACGTGGGTGGGCTGTGTATAGGGATACCGGGCCCTGGAGTGTGGAATACGGAGTAGAGTGCTGCCATGGGGAGACTGGGACACAGAGCCGGGACTTCCCAGTCTTTACCCAAAAGCGGGCTGAAGAGGCGGGCAACATTGTGTAGTTAATATTTAGAAACTGTATGAGAGAGAGAGAGAGAGAGAGAGAGAGAGAGAGAGAGATCTGTAGCTGTAGCTGGCCTCATGAGTGAGACAGCAGGAAGTACAAGTGAAAATATAAAAACACCAAGAAAACTTCACTCAGCTAACAATTTCTGTCCTGTTTTAACTTCTGTCTCTCCTTTCCTGTGGCTTTTACATCTAACCCTCCCTCCCTATCCCACTCTCTCTCTCACTCCCTCCCTACCTATTCCACTCTTTCTCTCCTTTCTCTCTCTCTACTACATCTTTGTCCATATTTGAACAGTGGTTCATGCTCCCTAATGTAGTCAAGCAGGTAAATTATGTATTCACTTAATCATTTAAAGGCTCTCTGTGAGTACAGCTTTACATCACAAGCACTTCACATTACTTTACATCATGTCAGAGAGGAATACTAAATTGTAGGGTTGACGTTCCTCTAAGAATTAATGTAATTTCTGATAATTTTCCTCCAAGAATTAATGTAATTTCTGATAATCAGATACCAAAGTGGAGTCGAAGCATAAGTAATCATTGTGACTCGCTGCCTGTGATCGTGTCCACTGTATCATAAATATAAATATAACAAAAATGAATGTTTGACTTCAGTACAGCCCTGAGCATGTCTCAAAATATATGCAGTAATACATTTACAGTTCAAGTGAGTAATTTTTGTATGTGTGCACACGTGTTTGTCCTACAGGGCTGACATCAGAGGGCATCTACCGTAAGAGTGGGGTAAACAGTAAGATCGCCGCCCTGCTGGAAGCATTTAGGCGGGATGCACGCTCTGTGTGGTTGAAAGAGGGAGAGCAGCAGGTGGATGACGTGACAAATGTCCTCAAGAGATTTTTCAGAGACATCGAGGAGGGTCTGTTCAGTCAGGAAGCACCCAGTTGGCTCAGTACTACAGGTGATGCACACTGACACACACACAGAGATGCATGCCTCCAGAATTACTGTATATTAGTTTATGGTCAACTGTTGGCTACTCTTGAAAACACATTTTCTTATGTGTGTGTTTGTGTAAGCAGACGACCATGGAAACTGATAGTGTTTTTAAATGCAATTTTCAGTGGAGTGGTCACATTAAACAAGGAAATTAGTCCAAATTAGTTAAAAGCCCAAATTAGTTAAACGCCTTTTAGCTTTGTATCGCAAATGCAGAACTGAAGGTTTTATTTTATTGATTGTGTGTGTTCAGCTGTTACTGATGAAAGTAAGAGGATCTCTCAGTATCAGCATCTCTTCAACAGCCTGCCAAGAGTCAACAAAGCCACACTACGTACCCTGGTCAATCACTTGTATTGGTAAGACGCGCACACACACATGCAGACGCCATACTTTGCTATTGTGTTCATACTTCTTCTTTTTCAAAGGCTTCCTCATTTGCTGTTATTCTGAAATGAACGGTTCGTAAAGGTTCGTTTTTGTGTGCGTGCAGTGTGCAAAGGTTTGCCGAGCTGAACCAGATGAACCTGCACAACCTGGCGATAGTGTTTGGACCGACTCTCTTTCAGACCGATGGCAAAGACTACAATGCTGGACGTGTTGTCGAGGACCTCATACAGCACTACGTCATCATATTTCATGTAAGAGGGAGTGTGTGTGTATGTGGGGTTAGAAATGGGCAGAGTAGTTTTTCATCATGTGCGTGCATGGCAGTGGGCGAACAGAATGGTGTGGGGTCGAGAAACTATATTAAGAAACTATATTCCTGTGTGAGTGTTCCTTGTTGGTTTTTTATGTTCTTTTGCACTGGATTGAAATACAATCTCACCCCCTGGTGGTGGGACTGACACTATGCAGGCGACAGAGAAGAGTGTTTGTGGTTGTAAACTGTCTGTCTATACCAACAGCCATTTCATTAATAAATGAAAAAATTAATAAGTAAATAAAGTACATGCATGCAAAAACACTGGAACTGTAGAATTGCTCCCTTTGCCTCGTACATGGAGTTGCTGTTACTTGTCCCAAAAGATATGGACCAGAGTTAGTGGAGTGTATTTCAGACCACTGGCCCGGAGTTAGTGGAGTGCATTTCAGGCCACTGGCCCAGAGTTAGTAGTGGCCTTACAAGTGCACCCTCTGCTGTAACAGTCCCAGTGTGTGGCTCCAAGCATGGCGGACAGAATCCCAGAAGGTCTCAGATGGGTGCACTTGTGTTATGTGCTTCCTGAACCTCACTGAAGTTTCTCAAGTGGAGGCATGGGCATGTCTCTATCTGCATATTTCCAAAGCTGACCCCAGATCAGAGGATCATTTTGTGTGTGTGTGTGTGTGTGTGTGTGTGTGTGTGTGTGTGTGTGTGTTGTTGCAGGTAAATCAACACCAGTTGAAAAGGCAGCTTGACGAGATCACGTATATTATTAAGCTGAGAGACAATCTCAACCCTAAAACAGGACCGGTAAGTGTTTTTACTAAATTACTGAAATTTTAGATTGTGTAATATATGTTTTTAAAACTCTGGTAATCAAAGTAGTTTAATATATTGGTATTTTATTTTGGGAAATGCATTAGTATTCAACTTCTGTGTTGGAGCAGTTTACTCATGTGAAAAACGTACATACTAAAATGCCACGTGAACTTTGTCTATCTGTTTGTCTAAACTTGATATGATACAGCGTAGACAGTACAGTGTATGAGGTATTGGAACCCGAGGGGGCGCTGGCATTTCACCAGCATGGGCTGGGCATCCTGTTGCAACTGTTGCCGTAAATGATTCCATGTGTGTGTTCGTTTGTTCAGGCCAGTGGTGATTTTATCTGCACGGTGTATTTGGAGGAGAAGAAGGAAACAGCTGAACAGCATGTGAAGGTGAACTTTTCACTTTGACCTCTGACCTTCTATAGACAGTAGACAAGTCACATCCTGTTGTGTCGGAGCTGTTCAGAATTAGTTTGAGCTGTTAAGACTTAGTTTAAAACATGAACTTATGTGGGCTTATGTAAACATTCCTAAATGATGTCGAGATGGTTACCATGGTGAATCCAGCGTGAAAGGCTAGATGGATGGATAGATAGATTGAATGAACTTTGTCATTGCTCAGTACAAGTACAAGGCAACAAAATTGAACCAGAAGTGAGGACATGTAAGTCTCATGTCCTCAGTGTTATGGTTTGCTGCACGAACCCTTCTGACTGAGTTTCCTCTTTCAAAACGTCGACCTCGTGACCTCCAGATTCCAGCCACCATGACGGCGGCGGAGCTGACGTTTGAGATTCTTGATCGGCGAAAGATGTCTGTGAAAGAGAAGGACTATTGGTGCTGCTTCGAGATCAGTGAGAAAGAAGAAACAGGTTGGTGTTCAACACACACAGATATATACATATGGAGCATATAATGAAGTATTGTGTTTATTTATTCATTTGGTCTTTCTTTGTTTTTCTTCTTCTCTCTGACCCCTCTCTTGTGTTCCTTTTCTTCCCCTCTCTCTCTTTCCCCCCCCCCCCCGCCTCCTCAGAGCGTCCATTGCATTACCAGGAGCGTGTCTTACCCATTGTGCACTCTCTGGGCGTGGACAGCCACCTGCTGGTAAAGAAGCATTACAACATGGAGGCCATGCTGGTGTACCTGGGTAAGAGACACACACACACACACACACACACACACACACACACACATGCACACACTTCATCTTGCCTGATGCTCTGCAACACACACCCCCACAACCTGTGTCCACCCTGCCCGATGCGACACACACACACACACCCACACACACACACACACACACACACCATGTGTCCACCCTGCCCGATGCAAGGTTATACACACATACATGCTCTGGCTCACCTGTCACAGGTTGGCTGGGTGAGTCCGGGCACTAAACAGTGCAGTGCCGTGGCTCGGCTGGCCTGCACGCTGGCAACGCAGTCTTGCGTTTGACAGGAGTATCAGTGTAGTGTTTGCACTGACCGTATAGCTTCTACCGCCTGGATTAACGAATTGCGCGCGTGTGTGTATGTGTGTGTATGTGTGTGTATGTGTGTGTATGTGTGTGTGTGTGTGTGTGTGTGTGTGTGTGTGTGTGTGTGTCTTGTGACCTGTAGCCAGTAAGGTGGATATGACTAAGCACGGCATGCTGAAGTTCAAGGAGGAGAGGAGTCTACTGGGCCTGACCACGGGCAGTTTCAATGACCGCTACTTCATGCTCAACCACACCTCCCTCCGCCTCTACAAAGACGTCCGGGTGAGCGCGTGTGTGTGTGTGTGTGCGTGCGTGCGTGTGTGTGTTAAATGCACACACGTGTGTTTATACAGAGGAGTGACAAATCAAAGGAAGACCCCGAACAGAAAAATCTAACAAATGCAGATGCTTGCGGACTGCTGTTTTGCATGCCATCATGCAGTGCACCACATATTAACATGCAGTGCACTGCAGTACTGTGAGGAGGAAACGATGTACGCCACTTTACTGGGGAGTAGATGTGCGCATCCACCACTGCACTCAGATCTGTGCGCCTCCACCACTGCACTCAGATCTGTGCGCCTCCACCACTGCACTCAGATCTGTGCGCCTCCACCACTGCACTCAGATCTGTGCGCCTCAGTTGACGCGGTATGTGTGTACGCTGGGCGAGGAGGCACTGTGCGTTGACTACATAGAAAGAGACAGTAATGCAGGATCTGTGGTGAATAAACTGCCCCAGTACAGGAAGGA
>NC_137513.1:9677500-9702500 GCF_041902795.1 Electrophorus electricus
TCTGTTTCTTCACCAGCTCCTAAGGAATCTATGACCTTGAAGTAATCATTTCAGGTAAGAGGGCTTAACTCAGCCCCACACTGATGGACCATCTGTAAATTCTTATAAGATTTGGAGCATCTACAAATGGGCTGTAATTTATTGTGTGTGGGTGTGTGTGCTCTCCCTACAGCGGAGGTCTTCTGTGTGTATGTGTGCAGACATCATCAACAGTTCATGGCCAAGCCCCAGCACAGATTTCAGGACTCTTGAGCCTGTTGGACCAGTAAGCTGCTGTGTTAATATATGGGAGCACATGGGCACACAGGACTACACCGGATTCTCAACAGCGTTCCTCACCTACGTCCCCAGGAAGCTCACAGGTTTTTACCTGCAAATGTTTGCCCAACACTCGGACTGCAGAGATTTCCTGGATCTTAATTCCTGCACTTCTATTGGTGCTGATCCAGTTATCGAATCACTCTCTTTCTGGAGACTTCTTCCACACCTGGTGTTGTGTTTTATGGGTTATGGATTGCGCAAAGTAACAGAATCTGAGAAGGTTTACCAGTTCTGTGCATCAAGGACTTAAAAGCGCTAAACTGTTCACCAGTGGTTGCGATTGGGATTCTCTTGATTGCTCTGTTCATCTGACACATTTTGAAAATCCAGTGTGATCAAAGACTGTAGTATAGCATCTAGATTCACTGTCTAACTACTTTTAAAAAAGAACTTAATGTTATAACCATTTAATTTTGCAGGCAAGAATCAGTATGTTGGAATGAAGTTGCAGTTTAACAAAATGTCTCAGCGACCACCAGGAGGTCAAAGGAACTAGGACAGATCATAACATTTAACACACGTGCACAAACCTGACACAACGACAAAATGCTTCATTTTCATACTCAAATACGCCTTACACACAAAAACAAAAACACTTTTCTCTCACCACGTTACCTTGGTGATGAACAACATTTTATCCAATTATTTATTTTTCGTCTTCCTGCGGTCTGAGTGGTCAGTTCCTGTTCCTTTGTAGTGGGAGCTGCTGTCACAGGCAGGGTCCGAAACCCAACCCGCAGGATCTGAGGAACAGGGAGTGAATGGGAGTGCTTGTGAGAGCTTTTTTTTCCTGCTTGTGGCGGTGCCAGTTGAACTTAAGACAAATTTGATTTGCGTGTATCTTATTTCACCATTTCTGTTTCTTAGGTTCAATATATTGGACAGTGTTAGATGATTGCAGGGGATATGTGATTAGTTACTTTCATTTGTATTTGATTTAATTAAAAAACAAATGTAGTCTAATAATGAATTGAGAATTCATACACCAGTGTTGGATAAACAGCAATAATCATTGCAATAATCATTTAAAAAAAAAAAAAAAGCTGTTTATCTGTTTGTAAATGTCCACTAGCAATCGGTTTCTGGAAAAGTAGTTTCATCAAGAATCCCATTTGCCTGCTAAACTGCTAAATGTCCTAGCAGTCTTTAAATGCTGTTTGGGTGACGCTAGCTTTCCCTTATTAACTAGAAGGTTTAGATTTTCGGTTAAACATTTCTGTTAATCGACTTCCAATCACAATTTCAGAAAGTCAGGTGTCAAACAAAATGGCCAACTAATCCAGAAGCTTGTATATCCAATGGCTGTTGTGGGCACAGTTTATGATGTGCTAAGATAAATGCTACCGCATTGTCTAGTCTCACTCTCTGGCTAAGTCTTGAGCAGTAAACAGCGGAGATTTTGCTTCAAAAAGCAAACATTTTAGCTAGACCAAAGATGGTCAGTGAAACGGTTCTCAGATCAGGTCAAAATGCCCATGGCTCTTCACTCTCTCTACACGCTTTTGGCCCACTATCCTAAAGCCCTGCTCCTTTACTGGGGCATGGCAGAGGTGCATTCTGCGTTGTCAACACCAGCAAAGTATACTGCAAAAATGTCATTAAAAAAGTATGAGAAAAGTACAATATTTAAGGAACAGATGTATGAAGGATACAAATGTATTTGCCATTGGCAAACTTGTTGAAACTATCATCTAATCATGGGCTGAATCACTGTGCATACAACATTCTAGATTCTTTCATTAATTCCAGGGCAAAATGCATTTATAAACTAGTCTTTAAGTTATTCTAAGTCTTTAAGTTAACTAGTCTTTAAGTTATTCCACTTCTGCTTTACTTGATTGTAGGTTGTTGTGGTCCATTTTAACATTTATGATGGATTTGATGTTCCACATGATGTGTGTGTGTGTGTGTGTGTGTGTGTGTGTGTGTGTGTATGTGTGTGTGTGTGTGAGAGAGATTCTATTTCTATTGCAAATCAACTGCATAAATGTCTTCAGTAAAATGTAAAATAATCTAAACATGTAATCAAAATGATGTTTATTGCTTTAACAATAATTCAGTCATTTTGAGTTTTCATTGCATTATTTGAGTACTTGCATATGGTGGCGTGTGAGAGAGCAAGTAGAGGAGAGTGAGAGAGAATGTTTGTGTGTGCATGTGTCTTTGAATGCCCATAATCAGTTTAATTGGTTTTGCAAGTATACATTTACAGCATTTGGCTGATTACTTTTTATCCAAAGCGACTTACAATTATGACTGAGTACAACTTGAGTAATTGAGGTTTAAGGGCCTTCCTCAGGGGCCCAACAGTGGCAACTTGGCAGTGGTGGGGCTTGAACCAGCAACCTTTTGATTTCCAGTCAAGTACCTTAACCAATAATTTTCCAACTCTCCCTTCCTTGTCTATATGTAGCATGTTTTCAAACATTTTACAGTATTTGTCTGTGTATTACCAGTTGTACAGACGTTTAAATGCTTAATCCTTTTCTGAACATTAATATAGTATATATAGAAAGACATTAAAACCATCAGCAGGATTGATATATTTTTTTTCTTTGTGCTGTTTTATTTGCGTGATTTCTGTGTTCCCTAAACCGGCCTGTTGGTTGCGTTCGATTTGATTGCACCCTCAGTGGAAGTGTAATTAGTAAAGTGGAGTCCAGGTTGTCGCTGGCTCTCCTCTCCGTGACCTCTCATGAACTCCTGCAGGCCTTCATTCACCAATCAGAAGCTGGGACAGTCCCAGCACCGCCTCCCACGGCCCGCGGCGGTGTTTGCTACTTCACAGCCAGCTCATGCTGGGGGAGAAGCCCGAGGGAAGAGTTCTGGACCTTCAAAGGATGGCCAGAGCCCGTGGCCCCTCAGGCAAACGCCCGGCTGAAGCTGCCTGGCTTGTCAAACTGTTTCACGCCAAAGCGAAAGCAGAAGCAGAAGTAGTTAGTCAAAGACGCAGGCGTGTGCCATGCTTGTAGTCAAACCTCTTCATGCTCGCACATCACAATGAAAAGATGCGGGAGGTTTAGTAAGAGTCAGATCATTGTGGAACTTCTACACATTTACAAGCCTTTTGTCCTGATGAGCATATGAAAATATTAGTAATCATTTGCAGAAGTTCTGAGCTTCATACTTGGCTGCTGTTGTAGCCTGTGGTGACATACCCATGTGCATCTGTTTAGCAATTATGTCTGGACAAGCAGAAAGTCCAGAAGGTTCCGCCAGCTGTTTCTGAGTAACGGGAATGGCTCCCACGTGCAGAGCTCCGGGCCACCTGGAGGTGAGGCAGCAGTATTGCGCTTTGTTCTGTTGTCTCATTTCTCTTCAGTCTTGGAACCTGTCAGGGCACTGCCACCAGGGGGTGCTGCTTTAGTCCAGTCTCCCCTTCTCAGCAGATTCTCCGCATGCCCTGATTGGCTCTGCCCGCTCCACATACACCCCTAACAACCGTCGCTAGTCTGTCTGAACATGCTGTGATCTGACTCCGAATCTCTGTTTAATTTCGTTACGTACATACATACCTGAGACCTTGCACACAAGTTTGATGTAATTACGTACATTAGAACTTTACCAGATAAGTGCATGTCATCACTGTAGGTGAGGATTCGGAATTCTGATGTTTCCAGCGTGCTGATTGCGAGGTTTGCTTCGGAATCCAGCGTTGTTTTATAGTGTAATCAGGAGTTCTGGATGATGAGCACATGCTCGTTCGGAACACCCCCATTCCATCAGCTGGGAATTTCAAAAGGCTTTAGGAGATTAAGGTGATTCAACCTCCTCATCATGCAGTATCATAGTCTCGGAAATGAACTTGTTTATATGCTTGTTCTCTGTGTGTGTGTGTGTGTCTGAGTCTGAGTCTGATATCTTCTTTCTCTTCCTCTCCTTTTTTCTGTCTGTCCTGCTCTGTTGATGAGTTAATTGCAGACTCCACTGTAGTCCCCTCCGCTTTGAGATGGAACTGGATATTGAGGAGTAGATGTTTTCCAGTCTTGCCGTCCACCCTCGTTAAGGCCCGTGACCCACGTCCAATCCGGCATGGTTTGCTCACTAATTAATTAACTGTTGTTTAGTCTCTGCACGGGCCGCAAACTGTGTTTCTGTCAGAGAATATGTTCATTTACACAAATACAAAACAAGTTCCTACTGGATTTCCTTATTTTTACGCTTATGTGCAAATTGTGGTTTAGTATAACGGTGGCATGCAGAGCAGTGTAGATGTAGTCTTTAGTCCTGAATGTTCTGTCTGTACTCGTGTCTGTTATTTTGAGTCTGGAGTTGGGGGAGGAGGGGTCAAGTGTTGGCACGGAAACTGCAGGACGAGCAGCATCTCTGCATTATCCTGAAGCTTCTGAAGAAACACCTCGAGGCCTTTTTCTCTCTGTCTGTCTGTCTCTCTCTCCCTTCCTTGTTTCTCTCTATCTCTTTTTCCCTTTCTGTCTTTCTCTCTCTGTCTGTCTGTCTGTCTCTGAACCTCCATTTTTCCCTTTGTTTTCTGTGCGTGCGTGTGTGTGTGGGCACACGTGTGCATGTATGCAAGTCAGCACATCCACTCTCATGCTTTGGTCTTCTTTCACAAATACACCTGTCAGAGACACATGCTTATGCAGTCTTAACATGACATCTAGTTGTGTGTGCATTTGTATACATCAGTTTCTCTCTCTCTCTCTCTCTCTCTCGCTCGCTCACTCGCGCGCAGCCCCAGTAGATTCCAGAAGGGACTGAGTCACAGTGGGTTGAATGAACGTCCACAGGTCCACATTTTGTTTGTGTGTGTGTTCATTCTACAACTTCATAACAAAAGGCAGAATGAAAACCAAAAAGCGTCACAGTTGAGGCAAAATTCAGTCAAATGAATGTCGGTACTAGTAGGTGTTTCTAACAGATCAGCTGCTAAGTGTACGTCACAAGTCACCTTTAGGTCGGATTGCAAGGCTTTCATATCCGCACGTGTCCTTGTGTAAAAGTGTGAGTTATTCAAAGTGTTGGGGAACATTCACAAAGCCGGACCTTGCACTGCGTGGGCGTTTTATATACATGGGGCTTCCTAATATTAGCTCTCAGCTGCTTTGAGCCTGAGGTCGGGAGGTCACAGACTCAACAAGCAGTTGGGGGCATCAGGGTTACAGGATTCTTGACTTGTCATCAGCCATCAAGCCCTGGGTCGAAGTCATTCTCCATCATACCTCCACCACCTGGACTTCACACCTGTTGAACCCCATCCTCTGTATGCTTTCATCCCTCCCAATGTTTTGTGCACTTAGTGTACATGCTATCAGTTCGTTTGGCCTCGGAAACAAATTAGACACTGTAAGTGATTTTTAGGAACACTTCTGCTACACCTGATATCTAATACTAAATCTAATACTAAAACAGTTGCTCTAAAAAAAAAAAAAAAAAGAAAGTCTTTGACTATCCTGGACTCGATAATTAGGAAGCAAAATTTCAGCATGGTCTGTATGTCCTGACTAGTCAAGATAGTCTTCTACAGAGAAGCAGTTCTGCACAGCTGACACCGGTTATGTATGTGCACAGCTGTAGAAGAATAAGCTCGGTGCTAAGCGTGCAGGTTTTAGGAGGACGGGGTTCAGATGGACTCAGTCTGACAGACATAAAATAACTGTAGTGTTTAATTTCAGTAGGTTTTAGGTGGGCAGGGTTCATTTAATCCCAGTTGGTGTTGAGTGTTATCTCTTTTGATGTTTTTTTCCCGTGGGTGTGTGTGGGTGGGTGGGTGTGCGCGTGCGCGCGCGCGCATGGCTAGACACCCACTACCTACAGTTTGAATCAAGTCCACTGTTTTCATGACCGACCACTGAGATGAACATCCAAGTGGGAAAGAGGGCATATCACTGGTGAGTGTGTGAAAATGTCGTCCTAACCGGGACTTTCTGTGCCGTGTTGGAGAACTTCCTACTGGCCAGATGGAGCTCTAATGGGAACAGCCGTGATGAGTTTGCTCTCCTCATCTCATCCTGTTCCCCCACCGTACCTCCTTCGCTCCAGCCAGCAGCATAAAGCATTTTAGACTGTAGCAGGCTTGTGGCCATTACCGGGATTAGGGCCAGCAGGACGTGGTGTTCGAACTGCAAAGCTATTGCTCCCGTCTCTGCTGAAGGCTCTCTCACCCCTCCCCCCCAGCCTAAGCCCCACCCCCACACGCATCTGTGTGTGGCGGGCACGGCCTTGCCCTCGTTAACGGCGAATCGGGCGCCACCGTCAGCTGCTCGTAAAAGGACCCGCGTGCCGTCTGTGAGTGCAGCCCCTCAATTAGAGACCCGGCAATGCCGAAAGGGCAGCCTGATTCCCATAGCAACACATCATCTCACTTTCCTTCTCTCTTTCTCTCTCCCCCACTCTCTTTCTCTCTCGCTATCTTCCAAAAAATCAGTGCCATTTTCCCCCTTGCCATCTTTCACAATCTATTCCGCTACTGCATGAGTGTTGCACAGTAATGACTTCTATTCAGCCCGAGGGGAGGAGGGGGAGTCGGAGCTGTTTTAGCAGCGCCACGCCGCATGGATGACAACCTTGACCGCAAGTCACTGCCTTGACAGGAGAGCGAGACAGGCAGGCGGAGGAGTTGCGTGGGAGGGGCTCCAATAGGTGACATTTGAGGGCTGAGGCCCCGCTGGTGGGACGCACGTGGGGTCCGTGGCCGCCTCGAGCGTCGCACGCTACACCACTGCCTCAGAGAGCCCTCCGAGCTTCATGTCATCACCGAATGCCTCGGATGTGCGGATGGAGTCCTGACTGCAGGGCATCCGCACATCCGGATCCTTCCATGCAGTGATGTGTAAGAAGCAGTGACTCATTGTGTTGGTTCCAACCTTTGCAGCATTTCCTGGTTTCACAAATGAACTCCAACTAAACCCAGTTAGCACCTAATGGGCAGAAGGCGTGTTTTTGGGTTGCACGAGGTGTCAGTCTGCATTGGAGTGAGTTACTCTCAGCAAACCACTGATATCATCGTCATCATCGTCATCATCGTTGTCATCAGTGTTCTCCTGGGTGGAGTGGTATATGACAGCCTACTGACGCATGTCTTGCGTTTTCCTTATGTCTGTTCTCTTTCGGAAAGACCTTTTTGACTTTTTGTCTTTGTTTCTCACTCTTATGCTCACACACACACACACACACACCACATGCACAAAAGGGCCTCTTCAACCTGTAATCCTGCTGCATTGGAAATGTTCGTGACTGTGTAGGTGGGAGAGGAGCGATGATGATGAGGGAGAGAAGGCGAACATCACAGAATGACTCACTGGAAGGCAGGGGTGTTGGGCTGCTGCTGTTCACCCTGCCTGCGGCCGAACTGCCAGGGCGTGCCCATCCTCCAGACACTGCATCGCCGAGCTCAGCTGTCTCATCTCTCTGCACTTCTGCACTGATGTTCAGCCGTTATTCATCCAGGGCCTCGCCTCGGGCCCCTCTCCCAGCCCCAGGGCCGATGATGAACGAGAGGGTTTTCACACGCAACCTGGGCCTTAATTGAATAATTAGAATGCTCATAATGGCCCAAACGGAGGCCTCAAAACGGCCAATGAGTTGCCAAAATATTCAGTGATTTCCATGGAAACGCCATGGCAACGTAGAGGTGCAGAGTGCAGGAATGTTGCTGCTAATGAGCTGTGCACTGCCACTGACCTTAAACCAAGAGTGAGGGGACAAATAGTCTCTTGCACAGAACCGTCTGGACGTTTGCACATGCTCACTCTGGTGAACCGGTAAATGAATGTGTGTTTGTGTGAGTGGAAGTGTTTGCTGGCTGTCAGCCTTGTGTGTGTGTGTGTGTGTGTGTGTGTGTGTGTGTGAAAAGTATGTTTGTGTATGTGTTTGCTGGGTGTCAGCCTTGTCTTTGTGTGTGAAGTATGTTTGTAAGTGGAAGTGTGTATGTTTGCTGGGTGTTGGCCTTTGTGTGTGTGAGTGTGTATGGGTGAGTGGATGTGTTTGTGTTTGGTGGGTGTGCTGCAGATTTGGGATGATTGATGGAGAAAAGAAATGGCTCTTACTGAGTCCATGCCGCTTGTGGCTGTTTTTGTAAACCCCAAAATGACTACTTTTAGTAAATTTATGTCTGAAAATGACCCCATCTTGTTTTATATATTTTCTTTTATTACAAGCTGAGCCATTTCAATAAAATAGTGTCACAGCACACTACAAAACTGCCTTCATCCAAAAAAAATATAAAAACATGATGAACACTATAAAACTTTTCATTTTTTTATTGAAAACATAGTCAGAATATGCCCATAAGGGATTTTATGATAGAAAAACGATGGCCCAGCCTCTGGTGGCTGTGTATTCAAAATAAAGATTCAAGGTAAATGTAATGAAGAATGTCGAATTCACAGAAGGTGTCCTGGACATGTAGGATGTGCTTATGGTTATATAGCATTCTCTCATGGTTTCCAGGTTATGTAGAATATGCTCACGGCTTGGCGTCATGTTCTCATAGATATGTAGAATGTACTCATGCTTACGTAGCATTCTTTCATGGTTATGTAAGCTGTTTTCTAGCGGACCTGGTCCTTTCACGAAACAAACACCCTGTGAGTGCTGTTGGAGTGGCATGTCTTTCCCAGCCTGTCCTACCCACTACAGAGTTTCTGACCACAGGAGGGTCTGAATACGGGGAGCTTTGACGCCTGTGGGGGTCTGACTCCAGGGAGCTCTGACTCCAAATGACTTTCTCTCTTTCTTTTTTCCATTGCATCAAACAGAACCAGCGGTTAGAGGTGGAAAGTGGTAGAAACGATCACTGTATTTGCCATCTGAATTCACTGCCACGTTCATCCAATAAGTGTCCTGGACTTCAAACAAATAACAATTGACGTTTCAAATCTTAGCATTACCTTACGGGAGTACTACGGCATGCACATAACATATGAACGCATAAATATGCAATGCTCACAAACATGTGGGCAAGCATGTAAAATGGTCTCTTTCAAAAGTATACTGACATTCTTTTATTTAGGGGGCGCTATATTACACCTTTTACTCTGTGTTATCTATGGTAATGCAGTTTATGGATAATCAGTGGTGAGTATAATTTAGTCCTGGTTTTGATTTTTTGATTGTAGGTAGATGGTGTGCCCAAAAGCTATCGACTGCTCTGTAAAAAAAACCAAAAACCCAAAAAACCCCCCTGCTTTGTAAAAGCACTGCTAGCACTAGCTTGGACGGTTTTTATGCACATTGGCAGGCACTGAGAATAATGAAATGAAAACAGATTTTAGGCAAAGTTGGTTGTTTTTTTTTACCCAAATTAAAAAAAATAAAATAAATCAAATGCATGAAGAAAAAAAAGAAGTGGAAAACAGCTGTGGAAAACAGAAAACCCCAGTAGCCTTTAATTCCTTTTTCCAAAGAGTCACTTTTCATTTTAAAGAATAAAAATCTTGAAGCACGGTCCTTAAAGTATTTCGAAAACAATTTTGCTCGAGCTGAAATGGTAGCAGATTCCTGCTTGTGTGCTCCTAACACAGACGCCTGCTGCTCGGGTGCAAGCGGATCTCCTCGTGCTAAGCACCCCGAAGGCGCGAGCAGCGCGGTTCATTACCGCCGCCGCTTCACGCGCTGTCCTCGCTCAGTCGTCGGCCTCCGCCACAGCTCAGTCCCCGCTGATCGGCCACGGCATTTAAGCAGCTCCGCACCTGCTTTTTAACGCTCTCTTTTTCACCTCGTTTGAGGTGCCGTGTCAGTGACGTTTTTCTCCTTACGAACAACAACATAGGTTTTATTATTTCATTCATTATAACAACAACGGTACGTTTTATTATACAACTATTTTATGTCTGTGAAAAGCTGATAATGCTCCACAAATAAGCTCGCCTTGCCTGCATAAACATTTCAAGATTTTTTTTAAATTTAAGACTGTTATTGTCATTCATCGAACTAAACAAGGTTTGGCGTGCTCTGGGAGCTGGGCACATACGTCTCCACCTCCAATGGCAGGTACTGTATATAAAGGAATAATGATTCCTTTTGTCTCTCACACACCAGCACTGAATAAACTCAAAGACTTGATGCGCAGACTGATGAGAGACAGGATAATGACACGACACCTACCTGTGTTTGACAAGCAGCTCTGAGAGAGAAGCTTACTACTGTAGATATGCTTTTTCTTCTCTCTCTCTCCCTGCCCTACCATGTCTCATATTTCCTTTTCTCACTATTTTTGCCAGTTATTTTATTATTATTATTACTGAATGTTGTTATATTTCATAACACCTATTTCAAGTGTGCAGGACATTGTAACGTCACCTTGGCTTACTTTTACGAGAAAGTTACCTTTTTAACGCCCACCATCCGATCTGGCTTTCTGCTCGGTGTTTCATATCATTTTCTTGTTAAATGCTCAATAATCGTTTCTAGTGATGTAGTTAAAAGCAGGCTGCATTTTAATAAGGCCGTGGCGTTTTGCATGTTAATGGGAACCGGGACCGGGCTTCACCCAGCTTACGCGCGAGAGCTCCAGCTCTGCGGCAGTTTTGCCCCCGTTGTCACGGTGATCACGTGCGGTATACGGGAGAGGCCCGTAGTGGCGAACAGTTACCGAGGAATTGACCAAGTTCACGCTTTCCTTGATAAATTGCGACCTAATTTTCTTTTGAGCAACATACATGTTATATGGACCCTATATGTTTGCTTGCTAACTAGCCGTCGTTGACTACATAAGCATGAATTTGAAATCCAGGATTGTATTGATTGTTTTTAAACATTAATCGTTGCATAATTGTGATTCAAGCTTTCAAACAGCTGTGTCTGCTACCTTTTCTGCTCCTCAATCCAACGGTCATGTCAGATCAGTCCGTCGTCCCTCTGTGAGGTCTTCTAACAAACTCCGTATAGTAAGGGAGTAACACTTAGAACAGTGTTGAATAGTCCGTCAAGAGGGAATAGCGTGGTTACGTAGACGATGGTGTTTTCTACTGCAGCTTTTCCCTGTCCCTGTCACCAGGGATGTTAAATTCATTTTTATCTTAATTGAAAATTGAACTTGACTTCTGGTTTCTGTAATTATATAATCACTAAAGGCCATGATTAATGAGTGCCATTTAAACAGGCCACGTCAGTATACTGAAGTTATATAAGCGGTGCCTACCAAGTAAGTGTGCTGTTAATGTACTGATTGCTCTCGTATATTATGATACAATGTTCAGCAGCCCTGCTACTGGAGATCTAACTGTCTATAGACCTCAGTTCCAGACCTCTAATCACCTGCCATAACCCAAGTACAGTGTCTGCAGAAGCAGTCATGGGTCAGGAATGAACTGGAGGCCAGTGCAAATGTGTGTTGAAATCTATCAAGTGAATTGCTAATCACAATCACATTACTGTGATTAATTTGATTGCACAATCAAATTGTTTGTGTTGAATTCTATTTCTAGTCCGGCCCAATTTTGGGAGGCATCTCTGCACAAGTGTCCTCAGACTTGACCCCTAGTGGTGTTGCCCCACCTCTGCGCTTTCACACATCAAGCAATCCAAGAGGATCCATCCAGTCGTCCTTCATGTTTCCCCTCCATGGCTGTTCCCGATGTGGATATATTTAGTCGGCTCTTGCCGAGACGCAGCGGGGAGCTGGCGGAACTGTTTGCTGCTGACGTGAACCACAGCTGTTAGGATGGCGTGACTCCGCCTGTCAGTCTCTGTTCCTCTCTGCGTTTGAGTGTGTGTGTGCATACACGCACACACCTTTTAGTATCTAGCATAGACACACTGCAAACTCTATCCTCACTAATATCCACCCCATTTGTGGAGTTCGTGAGTCTTACTGGAATATGAGCCTTTCCTGGGAAAAGATCCGCACATAGATATACAAATAAGCATCTTCCCTACTCAGCATTTCCATCTCTCTCTCTTTCTCCTCTCGCTTTGTCATACTCTTGTCAAGTCATGTTGTGCACTAATGTGTGTGTGCAGACGTGTGTGTATTTGTGTGTGCGCAAGGGAACGAGAGAGACCTTTTCTATTAGGGGTGGTAGGGAGCCCTAGCTGTGTGTAGCCCTCTCACTGGCTGGCTATGCATTAGCGGGGAAGAGACACAGAAATCTGATATGATCCCCTGCTCTTGCTGACACACACACACAAGCTCTTGTGCGTCACACACAGATTCACCCTGCACAAGTGGATGACAGGCAGAGCTACTATGTCTAATATGATCCCTCTAATTCCTTCACTTCACTGAGAATCAATAGCAGCTCTGTCTGCCATCTGGCCTTCTGCAAACACACACACACACACATTCACCATGCACCTGACATTCAGTGCACCTAACCTTACATCCAACACATGAATCCTGTTTCCGGTTAACAAACAAACAGAATTGGTTAGTGCACAGTTCACTCTAGAACTGAATACACACTTCATTTATGCATGTGTACACACCCGTTTTTCTCTCCCTCTCTCACTCTCTCTCTCTCTCTCTCTCTCTCTCTCTCTCTCTGTCACTCACACACACTTCTGCACATACACAGCCTCTAATAAGCTGACAGACACATCAAGCCTTCCACAGAGAGATTGTGAAGATTCGATTTGGACCCACTGAAGGAGAATTAAAAACATGCAGTGAAGCGGAACCTCTAACCAGACACCTGATTAACACACACATCCACACACAGGATTAACACACACACATCCACATACAATTACACACACATATCCACACACGGTTAACACACACATTCACACACAGGATTAACACACACACATCCACATACAATTAACACACACACACACATTCACACACTCTAAGTGTTAAGAGAGATGATTTTTCTCCTCCTCCTACTGTCTCGCAAAGAAATGAGGTGGAAAGACCGGTATTCCAGTTCAGACCATTATTCCAGTCCAGAGTTCCAGTCCGGAGGGACACTGATGGATCATATTAAAACCAAAATAGAACAAAAAGCTGTTAGATCCTGAAGGTCCAGCATGTCTGAAAGGGGTTGTGAAGGCAACTAAACAAATACCAACATTACAATATCATCATAATATTTCATCTGAAATGGAGCAGGGTATGACCTTTTTAGGCAAATTACAAATGCCTAAGAGTACATAGTTAAAATGTAAACTGACGTGAGCTAAGGATAGAGTGTAGATTCTGTCCCAGACTCTCACAGCACTGCACAGTTTAGTGATTTCCCTCTTCTACCATATCTGATTGAGCTCATCAGCCAATCACAGAGTCCTTGGTGAGCCATATCAGGTGGCATAGACCAGGACTGCAGCTGTGACCTCACAATGAATCATTCAATGAATCATTCATCGGAGGATGTCTTTCCTCATGTGGTTTAGAATAGCCCCCCCACCAATACATGAGCAGTGGTACAGACCAGCACAGGGCTTTATTCTAAAACATTCTTCCAATTTTGAATGTTGTGCTGCCCCGAGGAATCGAAATTATGACTTTTCTCAGGCCACGACCTTTGTCAGACCCAGAGGCAATGAGTTATGTTTACATATGCAAAGTGTGTGTGTAGAGAGAGAGAGTACAAAATATTATTCATGTGTTGCATGATTATCATGTCTGAATATTCAAGGGACAATTCCAATATTCATTGGGGTGTGTGTGTTTAAACAGAGCAGTTTCACTTAGCGCTTTCAAGACATTTGGGTTCAAGAAACCAGAAAATATGAATTTTGACCTATAGTTACATATTCTCTCTCTCTTTGTGTGTGTATGTGTGTATGTAGGATCAGAGAGGCTCTGTATTCTCTATTGAGCATCAATAATAATTAGAGGCCAGGACCTTACACTGCGTTTCTTCGTTACTTTTTGTGTTCTTTTCCTGCCAACTTTCTGCCTAATTCCATCTCTCAAGGCCTTATTTCCATGATCCCTCGATCTCTTTCCTTTTTCTTTTTATTAAAATTCACATTCGTTTCGCGTGGTTTACACCCCTCCTTTTCTTTTTCCTGTTTTTCACAAAAGCTCATTTCCCAATAGTATGCCCACGCTGATGATCTGTGTGTGTGTGAGAGAGAGAGAAAGACAAAGAGCATGATTGTGTGTGGGCGTGGGGTCAGAAGTTGAAATAGCCCCTTAGAAACTCTGAGGGTGTGACTACATCGCTTGACATCTTCCGGAACAGGGGAAAAATTGGCATCAATTATGTGTGTAAATTAGCGTTAACACAGCAAACCCAAGAGACTTCACGCACACACACCCTTGGATTAATGCACACTGAGTTCTCCATGATGTTCATGGATTAAAAAAGCATTCGGAGAGGCCAAATATCTGTCAATACAATTATACACATGTTAAGATGTTCCCTACATGTGCAAAGAATATTAGGGATTACGTAATGGCCTAGTTAACCTTCCCTCTCCTGTTTACCACACTTGCCATAATGGCAGGTCAACCATGTGGCTGTCACATGGCTGGCTTTTCATTGCGGTTGTCAGGTAGGAACCCTCCTTCTCCAGAAGGCTCAACACTGAGGTTTTGTATCCCAATTGCACCTCCCCAGTCCAGTCTGTAATAATCATAACATCACAACTCATACAATAGTGGCCTCCCTAGTGGCTAAAGCTCTGACAACTCCACCAGCAGTGTTAACGCATGCTCAGTCTCGCCAGTTGCTTTAGACGACCACGGACTATCAGTACTTAAAAAAATAACATTTATAACAAAGCAAACCCTAAGTGGTCCACCAGGTGACCGAGGCCGTAACAAGCCCCGCTGTCCCGGTGAATGCATGCTCAGTGCCACCCCTTACCCCGCTCTGCCAGCCGCATGATGCATCATTAGGGTGCACCGCTCAAGCTAATCTGTGACCTCCTGAAGTTACAACCAGTGGGTACCCCTTTCAACGACCTCTGAGAACTCTTTTAATTCTACTCTTCGTGAATGCCCTCTAAAATCAACCTCACCAAGTAGCGAAGTGCTCAGCTCAGCTACAGATCCTCTAGTCCCTATCTCTACTGGCCTAATATAGGACTAACAAATGTGACTGTCCTCTATTTCAGCTTCTTTTTTGTGCAGGTTTCCTCAGTTATGACCTAGGAGGGAATCGTTAGCTCAATAAAGTCAACTATTCGCTCACCACGTCCAACCTGAGTAGTTACTGCAATACACTGTGGGATCTGAATTCGCTTATCTGGATCCGGATCCATTCCGCAGTCTTGCGCTTCACCCTGCCTACTGCTACTGCTAACTTCTAACCACTAACAATCTGCCCTTCACAAACCTAATATATTTTTTCCCACTTTGGCTTGGAAGCGTATTAACCTCTATGTGCCTATTATCCAATAAACATGCCAAGGATTTAAGCGCCCATTTACGCCTCTGTATAATGTCCCTGTGACAGACTAACTTTGTAAGCTGATAAAATAATGTATCCTCAAAGTAGCAAGTCTGGTACATTGTTTACAGCCCATGTCTTTACTTAACTGCTGACTAAGGTTTTGAGGAGTTGGAAGGATATAACGGGTAGCTCCAATGATAAACTGAAGCTGGTCTAATTCAAAAAAGTGCTGATTCACTACAATTTTGCCTCTCAAACAAAATGATCATAAGAGCAAGACAACCTAATCTTCACTCAGGTATTGGGCTCTTTACCGAAAAAAATTTCATCCAGTCAGGCATTTCAGTGGGAGCTAGTTTTTGTTCAAAATGCCCCAGTAACTGACAAGTCAGTGTGGTGAGTTCAGAGGGTGTCAGAAATACATCTAGAACCAAAGACTAGATGTATTTAGAACTAGAACGAGCTCTAGAGCTGGTAGTGATGAGGCTGATCCACTATCCAGACACCATTCCAAGCTCTAAAAGGCCATTTTCCCCCCTACATCATTCCTGATTCAGCTTATTTCACCATTACCTGAGCCGGATCAGGATTTGTGGACTGTGGGGAAAAAAAAACACATATGGCAGTGGCTCAGACTGGCATCGTCGTAGCAACAATTCACCGATCAGTGAAACTTTGCCTCCCCTCAGGGAGCAGGGAGCATGGGCACACTGAAGCGCAAGTAATTCCAAGTTCACAAGCGTAGATGACCGTTACGGAGAGCGCCCCTTCCGTTCGGTCATTCATCCAGAGGCTTCGACACATGGATACCTTTTGTCTCATTTTCATAATCTTTTTTGTGTCCTTCACTAACATCAAATACCAAGGTTTTGTGCAAACTTGACATTTCTATCACATTTTGGTTGCAGTAAGAAGTCAGCTTGCCTGTTATTGTGACTAAATTGTTACGGCGCCCAAGAGTCCTTAGGGCTCCGCGTGGATCAACTCCCTCAGGTGTGGAAGGAGCCAGCAACCTGAGGAGCTGAATCAGGTGTGGCAGAGCAAATAAATGTTCCCTACAGTGCCCTCACAGGGCATGGAGGGTAAAACGCAGAGGTAAAACGCAGAGGTAAAACGCAGAGGTAAAACACTGTGGTAAAATACAGTGGCGTTAGTGACCAGTTAAACCTGAAGCCTGCATGCCTTCACACGTGTTCGTAACGGTTCTGCCTTCTTTTAAGCTTCCGGGGAGTTTTTCCTTCTGCTGTGCAACAGTGTCAGTGTCCAAAACGAAATGGATTCACAAACAGAAGAACACGAGTCCTCACAACAGTGGCATTTCCACCCCAGACTCATGACGCCATGGCTACGTGACACTGACTCATGATGCCTTGTCCACACAGCAAGGGATGGTAGAGTTTTACTGCTGATCCTGGAAGAACAGGAACTGAGTTCTTTGGAAGGCCAGAGAGCTGCATACACTGCAAACAAACCGGCCTCTGTGTGCAATCGTGTATTGTGTGTTTGGATGGGTTCACATGTTTGATAATTGCATATCATTCTGAGCACACGTGGGTCTATGTGTTGGAAAGAAAACAGCTAAATCTAAATATACCAGAGAAATGTTCTAAATCTCAAAAAGTGTGTGTATGTTTGATTTGATCGGTTTTCTTTCAGTTTCATCATTATCGCTGCTTTTGGACAAAAGCAGCAATTTGATCAAATACTGTACAGTCTAATTACAAGCTTGGTGCTCACTGATGGTCTTTGGCTATTATTATTATTATTATTATTATTATTATAAAAATGTTGGCAATGTATTAAGCAGGCCTTTTTTTTGGAAACCAGAAATAAAAGAGCTGTGCGGATTCTCAGAGTTAACATTTGGGAATTATTCCGGACCGAACGATTCCAGATTCAGCTCACGCCTGGTTGCGCGCTGTCAGAAGTTGTGTGGTAATAGTGTGCACCCAGATAAGAGTGACAGCAGAGGTAGCGGGCGCGCCTCTCCGATCGATTTTATGTGCAATTATAAACGGGCCAAGACAAGTGGAGTGAACCGTTTTTGGCACGCGGACAACAGCTCAACCGGACATCCAAATTCCGCAAACTGCTACGGTCAGCTACCGAAGAGCTGCGAAAACGCGCATCACGCGGATCTGTTACCGCACGCGCCCACCCCGCTCTCATCTCCATCAACAGAGAGAGAGAGAGAGAGAGCGCGCAATCTCACTCGATCCTCTTTAAAAGAAATGCTGATCTTCTAATCTGTCACCGACATAGCTCCGCTCCACCTCCTCGGACTCCCCGGAAAGACAGAGACTCGCACTCTGCTGCTCGCTCTCGCGACCGGTACCGGCACCGCTAGCGACGATGCGCGATGGGTCAAGCGTGCGGACACTCGCTGCTCTGCCGTAGTCAGCAGTATCAGCCCACGTCGGACATGTAAGTATGAACGCACGTGTGCGTGTTTCTTAGCGTTCCCTGAGCAGTGGTGCATCGTTGTAGAATTCAGATGTCTGGCTGACCGCAAGGGAAAAGTAATCACAGCTTATGTCATGATGGTTACTTGACTTGACGGATCATTTTACGCTGTTTTGTCGGGGAAGTGGTGCGCGAGGGGATATCTGTGGGTGGATACGTGCATAAACCTTCTCCAAAGTTGCTTTTAACCGCAGATATTGCTAGACAAGTACAAGCGCACGAATCTGAAGATAGCAAACATCTTTATAGCGATACTAAAAACCGGATTTGTGGCCGGTAACTTCAGAAGCACTACCGGTAGCAGTCGTGCACGTGACGTACCTCGCGGCTTTGATGCGTGCGTGCCGCGTATTAAATATTCCGTTTGATAGCGCGTGCATCACTTATAGCGCGGTTACAAAAGTAATGCTCAAATCTTGCGTCATATCAAACGCGGACATTTGTCGGGCATATTTGTTTGGGTTGCTTTACAGGCTGTTCGTTCTCTTAAGCATCTATCCACTTACAGCAGACTGTAACTAATTAGCACTTCCCAGATATGATCGTTAAGGGGTAGGAGAGGGGATGCGTGTGCTCGAGCGTCACTGCTGCCTGTATAAGCGATTTAGGCTGTTTTGTTACTTTAATCGGGGTGAAATAATTAAATATAAACATATCATCACCACCACCACTTTATTTCTGTGTGACTCTGGCATCTTTGCTCCTAAAAGATTAAACCCTTCATTCCTTTTCATTTCTTAATCTGGTTTTTTTTTTTTTTTTTTTTTTTTTTTTTTTTTTTTTTTCTGAAGGGAAGTCACGCCCGCCAACCCAAGATATCATCTGCATAGCACTGTCAACCACATTTCACATTTAAGATGTTTCATTTGAAACATTACAATCACCAATCCTCCAATTAAACTTTATTGGCATTGATGTGTTATTGCCAAATCGAACAGTTAACACAAATAAGTAAATATAAACAAACAAATCACCCCAACCAATCAAGTGGCTGTAACCCTCACATCCTCTGGAAGTTCTGATAGTTCACTGCACCCTTGATTGCTTGGTTTACGTCTCTCTTTATGATGAAAGAGCAGGTTTTTTTTGTTGTTGTTTTTTTGTTTTTGTTTTTTTGTGTCTGGGTTGAGGCATGGCTGGTACAGTGCCTGGGGATGTGGGTTTCGCAGCCCTTAAGCTAAACCAGATGCCTGTGATAGTCGGAGCACTGTCCTTCACGAACTGCAGCTCTGCACTAGTTACTGCTCCCACTGTTCCGACACACCTGGTTCAATTCAACACTTAATTTCCAGTTCATTTAAATTCGGTTGAGCTTAGCCATGCATGTTCGGACTGGGGAACTCCTGGAATGCACCTCTGTGGCCCTCCAGGTTTGGACATGAGCCTGGGAACCTACATTAAAAGGCTCCAGGGGGCTTTATCTTGGCTGGCAGTCAGCAGAAGAGTGCAGATCTCCAGGAGGATGGATGGAGCAGTCCAGGTGGAGGAAGCATGGAGGAGATAGTGTAGATGTTCTTCATCATGACAGCATGTTGGCTGGTGCATCTCTGTCTCATCCCACTCCCAGCTACGTTGCCATGGTGCTGGATCATTTCAGAGGTCATAAAATGTGGGAGTTTGTGTTGTGGTTCTTTTGGGAAACTGTTCTGTAGGGGATTTGGAGCGCTTTACTAGCACTAATGAGGTTGGATTTGATGGCCTGCACTTTTGGAGAGCTTCCCTGAGGCTCTCACCTGTTATAGTGTTCTCATTTTCTCTCTCTCTCTCTTTCTCTCTCTCATGCAGTCTCTCACTCTGTCTCTTGTGTCTCTGGTGTGATGCAGGTGCTCTGTGCTGTTCACAAAGAGCTGAATGTTTGTGTGTGATGTTTTGTGTCTCAGCAGGGACTGCATGCTGTGTGATGAATGTGTGCACTGTTGGTATATATATGGGGGTGTTGGAGGGAGGGAGGTGGGAGGTCTTTTGGGGGTAAATCAGGGTGCAGGGGGAGGAAGGCGTTTGGGTGGCTAATTCATGGAACGAAGCCTGAAACTCTTGAACCAGGTCCCTAAACATACAAGAACATATCCTACCATACACTCAGTGTACAATTCAAAATGACACTTTTTCCAAACACAACACATGGTTCTCTACTTTGCACACAAAAATCTCTTGTGGTCATTTGGAAAGTGCTGACCTTCAAACTTCTGCAATCATTCAGCAACTGGCCACGCCCAGTCCTTAGATGGGCAAACCGTAAATAGTTCAGTTATCCGTTTAGAAATCAGAGCTTGAGCTCTGTTAAACAGATGAGCTCTCATGTGTCTAGAGAGGAAGAGGAGGGAGAATGAGGAAGAAGACCAGGGTAAATGAGTCAGATGAGATCCGGCACACTTCAGTCAGCCATGTGGTCAGTTGGGGTGAGAGCTGGAGTACAACTGAGCAGAGTCCACTCCAGGATTGTGTGTGTGTGTGTGTGTGTGTGTCTGTGTGTGTGTGTGTGTGAGAGAGAGGGGCTGTAACATTGAAAATGCAATGAACAGAAACATAAATGTTTTGAAATGTTTATATTTGGTGTGTGGGAGTGTAATTTGGATCCAAAATTTCACTTTGTGAAGTGATAAACAGTTTTGGATGCATCGTTTGGTTTGCGAGAGATTTGTTGTGCTTTGCATTTTGTGTTTGTGTTTTCAGGTTTTTTGTTAGAGTTTTGTGAAAATGAGTCATAGGACATGTTTGTGAACTCTTACTCTCTCTCGCGCTCTCGCTGTTTTTTCTCAAGTATTGCGAAACTGATAAATGAGGTGATGTGACACACAAAAGAATAGATTGAAGGGATGGATGGATGGATGGGTGGTAGTGTTGTTCAGAGTAGGACTGCGTGTGTGTGTGTGTGTGTGTGTGTGTGGGGGGCAGCAGGAACTGAAGTCTTTCTCTCTCGCACACTCTCTGTCTTTCTGTGTTTATGTGCGTGCCTGTGTTTCAGAGCTTGTGTGCGCGTGTAATTGTGTGTACATTATTTGCCTTTGCATGTGTGGTTTGTTTGTGACGTGAAAAGAACCTGTGCAGCAGATGAAAAATTAAAACGTACGCATGCAATCCCACACCCCCAGCCCCCTCCCACTCACATAAACAGAACAAACGAGTAAAGCCGATTCATGTCAGAGTTCCCACAAACACCAGTGTCAGCATAGAGGATAAATCATCCACTAAGTATTCTTCATCTTCATCATCCTCTTCATCACTGTCTCCTGGAGCTGGAAACTGCTGGACTCTTTTGTTTGAGCAGAAGTGTGTATTTATGACTAATTTGTAAAAACATTTCTGGATAGCTAATGACATCATCTAATGACATCATCTAATCTATAGTGATTTGTTGACCAAATCATGAATTCTGACTTGGATCATTGCAAAAATGTCCACCACTGAGCTCTTACTGCCGAGACAGCAATGGACTCTCAAAAAGGTCATTTTCTAGTCTATAAATGAGTGAAAACCCATTATAGTGAAAGAATATAGTCATGAAGTGTTCCAATTAAACTACCATCTGTGAATCCTTTAAAAAAACATTTTATACTGAAAGGCAGAAAAGTCATTCTGTCCGTAAAATCCAATGTCTGGGGAGAGTAATTCTCTCCAGTGAGAGTCATTCTCTCCATTAAAACCAGTGTCTGGCCACACTGACATCAGGAACACCACCCTGGTGATTCGGTCACTGCAGGTATCTTCAATTGTGCTAAAGAGTTGATTACTGCATCAGCTGATAGTTTTGGTGCTGCTTTGTGAGCTCCAGGCAAATCTGAATTTCTTGACTTCTCCTGGGCCTAAAGTTATTTTCTTAAGTTGTTTGGATCTTGAAGGGAGACCACTGTTTTGTAGAACTTCCATATTTCCATACACAGGAATTATGACGTTGCTGATTGGCCGATATACTTTGGAGCACTGGTCTCTTGGATAAGAGTTGGATCATTAGATATCTAGACTAGCAGGGACCTAGCAGAGCTTAGCAGAATTGGACAGCATCAAAACTCTGTGGTTAATTATGCTAAAATCAACTGGCTGTATGTAAGAGTGATTGTTGACTTTATTCTTAAAACAAAGACCCACATATTTAGCAGTGAGTGAACCTAAGCATAGCTGGGTTTTCACACATTAAATTTGAATTTTTTCCATTCATTTTTTCTCTCTTGTCCAAAATTTGGATGAACTGTAGACCAATATCAGTTTCCTGCCTGAATGCTTGGAGGAAAATGCAAGCCACCAGCTCTGCTGTGCTTGTAAACAAAGAACAACAATGCTCTTTGGGACTCCCAACTATGGGTGACTCTAGTAGGAGTGGGAATCAAACCTGTGATCACCGGCCGGTCAGAGCACTGTGCCCCAGTCTTACAGTGATGACGCTGATAACGGTAAGCCACTGTTAAAGGCTGAAGGAGTGGCATTTGTTTTTATGTAAGCAAACACTGAGGCGAGATGATTGTATTCAGGGGTTCAGGGGTCCAGAGCCTGACACTGAAATCCTTGCAGTGTCCTGAAGACCCCTCTATTTACCAAATGAATTTCCTCAGCTGTTTTTTACTCTTATGTACATACACCCAAAAGTGAATGTTAACAATGCTGCTAACTCAGTTAAGTATCATTAATAAGCCTGTGGATATGTCTTGATGCTCCTAAATTTATTTCAGATGATTTAAACAACTGCAATCTGGAAAAAAAACATGAAATTCTTATCGTATGTAATGCGTGTGCAAGGTTTTACAGAATGTTAGAAAAATGCTCTGGTTCTATTCTTGGTGCTTTGAACTCATTGGAGTTACCCACTCTATAGACAGTTGAATATAATTTTGTTATTGTCAGATTATGTCTCTGTTGCCGAGATGTTGTTAAGACCATTGGGAACTTGTCCGGTAGAGACAGAGTGGACACCCCTAGAACTTCGTTTGAGTGTACTCATTGGGCTATTTTTCTAGAGCTTTTCTATTTTTCTATTTGTTGGACTTTTAAGTTGATCTTGTTTCCTTAAGCTTTCCATAAGTTATTTCCATAAGTTAAGTGTTATTTCTACTAGAACTGTTATTGTTTACCCAAATAAGCCATGGGTTACAAAGGATCTGAAAAGTAGTTTGCACAGGAACAGGTGTTCTGTACTGGATCTGAGAAAAAAAACAAAAACAAATACATAGCGAAGTCCGACAGACCGTGAGGAAAGCAAAGCTAATAAGCTTATAAGAACAAGGTAATTTAAGGCTTATGTTGTACGTCTGCAGTGGTAGCTCAGCGGTTAAGGTGCTTGACTTATAATCGGAAGCTTGTTGTTTCAAGCCCTACTGTTGGCCCTTAATCCTCAAGTTTTAATAAGTTGCTTTGGGTAAAACTGTCAGCTAAATGCCATAAGTATGTTGAGAGCCTCCAGACTTATTCAAACTGCTGGGAAAAAAAAGTTTCTTCCTGATTTCTATTGTAGATTTGAGAAGCTGAATGTTAGTCATACAGCTAAATGATAAACTCTTGAGTAGTATGCCTTTTATTCTTAATCCTGGCTTGGTTACTGAAAAGGGACTGAAAAGTGTATTGCTTACTAATACACCTGGGCCAGATAGCATATGAGAGCACACACTATAGCACTGTTGAACAGCTTCAGTTTCAAAAATTGTTTCAGCTGTCATGAGATGTGGGGAAGGTTCCTAAAGCACTGAAAGGTGCTAAGGACAAAGAAAGTCAATTCCTTGAATGACCTGTGGCCTATTGCTCTGACTGACTGCTAATGAAAGTGTTTGAGGGGAAACTGGAAACTCTTCTGTGTAATAAAGTCTGAGAAACTCAGTTTCCTTATCAGCCGGGCAGGACTGTGCAAAAACGCAAAGCTGTTTTTGATGGACGCTGTTTTGATGGACAACAGCGTAAGAGCGCAGTCACTTTTTGCTGGTCTTTCCTCGGCTTTTTCATGCCCCACAGCCCAGTGCAGCAGAAATAAACCATTGATTTATGCAATAATTATGATACAAAATGTTAGTTTATAAAGTTAAAAAACACCTTTTTGTCTGCAAGCAAGAGGCTGGACCCATGGCATGAATGTCGGTATGACGCAGGAATTCTGTAGTAGAGGCTGGGTACCAGACACCCATGAACTGTAAACTGTAAGGGTCATGCTGTCACTATGGAAACCTTAACACTTGCAAATTTGTCATCTTAGCCAATTTTGTTTTTAGTATTTAAATTGTAATATTTATTATTAATATTAAGCCTTAAACAACACCAAACCCCTGCTTATAAAGTGACAATTTTTAGTTCAAATTAATATAAAAATCCCTGTTGTTTGTTGATTATTTGTACAGGAGTACTTAGTATTCCCCGACCTGTTTTATTTTTTACTAATCAGTAGGTGTTCATACCCATTGGTCCACTTTAACTGATTAAGTTAATCAAGTTACGCTCAACCGAGTTTAACCAACTTCAGGGACCTTCCAAGGTAACAGCATGACAACCTAATCAGAACTTGGTCTGTTTAAAATGAGCTAACTTAGGCTTTTTTGTATGTTATGTGACATTAGGTCTCCTAGAACGAAATTAAAGTGTAGTTTTTTGTTAATATGCCCTCACTGATGTTGCAGAACTATCCCTGAACCAGCCCCAAGACAGCACTGAGAAGTCTCAAGACTGCTGGTCGATTCGTTTATTGGCGAATAACAATATCAGTGGTAACTGTATTTGGTGCAACAAGATGCAATTCAACTCTGTTGTAATGCAATACACAACACATACAAAAATGCAAACATGTATATAGAGTACAAATGCAGTAACAATATAGAATACACTGTATACAACATTTGAAAAAGTGCATTCTTACACAGGTTCCTGTACTTTGGACGAGAATTATGGCTATGGTCATTTTGGAAACTCAGGCTTGGTGTAAAAAAAGAAAAACTGTTCTTTGCATTTTGTTTTCAAGCTGCCATATTGTAGTAGGGGTCATTTGTCATTTACTTTTACCT
>NC_137513.1:9707500-9740000 GCF_041902795.1 Electrophorus electricus
ATACTTGAGCCGTACTCGAGGTACAGATCGGGCTTTGACCACTGACATCATGTATGGAGGGGCTGGTCAATTTTTGGCAGCGTTTTTAAATTTGATGTAAGCAGCTACAGGAAGCCAGTGAAGGGAGCGCAGCAGTGGAGTGATGTGTGAACTTCAGGAGACTAAAAACCGGTCGTGCTGCTGCGTTTTGGATCAGTTGTTGAGGGCTGATGGCCCATAGAGGTAGACCAGCAAGTAACGAGTTGCAGAAATCAAGCTTCAAGAGGACTAGAGACTGAACAAGCACCTAGAATCTTATGTGAGAAAGGCCTAGATCCTTCCTAAGTTGCAAAGGAAGTTTTATGATATTATTCTTCTTTTATTTATATTCTTTACTTCAAATTGCTCCTGCATGCATTTTTTGTGTAAAGTATGTTAGAAGTTTGTAAAATACTTTGTAAGTAAATGATTGGCTTAAAGCACAAAGGTATGCTGCTGGGTGATTGTGTCAGCCAGGCCCAGTTCAGCCGCAGGGGCTGCTGGTGTGGAGGTTATGGAGGGGTGTGTGTGGAGGGCTGGCACGGTGTGGAGGTTATGGAGGGGTGTGTGTGGAGGGCTGGCACGGTGTGGAGGTTATGGAGGGGTGTGTGTGGAGGGCTGGCACGGTGTGGAGGTTATGGAAGGGGTGTGTGTGGAGGGCTGGCACGGTGTGGAGGTTATGGAGGGGTGTGTGTGGAGGGCTGGCACGGTGTGGAGGTTATGGAAGGGGTGTGTGTGGAGGGCTGGCACGGTGTGGAGGTTATGGAAGGGGTGTGTGTGGAGGGCTGGCACGGTGTGGAGGTTATGGAAGGGGTGTGTGTGGAGGGCTGGCACGGTGTGGAGGTTATGGAGGGGTGTGTGTGGAGGGCTGGCACGGTGTGGAGGTTATGGAGGGGTGTGTGTGGAGGGCTGGCACAGTGGCTCCATCGGGTAGCGGGGAAACCTTCCTAAAGCGGCTGTGGGAAACCTGAAACCCTGCATTCAGCTGTAGAACAGAAATCCTGAGACATCGGCCATGATGTGTGGGAGCATGCCTGGTGCACTTTGTCTGACACACACACGCACTCACACACAAACACACACACACACACACACACATATTCCTGAACGTATGCATTATTTATTAGCATTTATAGGAACTCTATGCCTGGCCTGAGTCTGTCTGTCCCTCATGTGCTGTACCTGAGGGGCACCCTCTATCTCCATTTATTTTCTAAGGATGAATTTTGGCGAGGGTTTTGGTAACTTTGGATTTTTGTGAAAGGGAAATTAACGCATCATTATGTATTTGTGTCTTCTAATCTTAATGCCTGTATTTCTCCCATAATCTGGGCTCTCTCACTGAGCTGTGCTGTTACACTGGTGTTTCCTCTGAATCTGGGCTGTCTCTGAGATGTTCGTAATCACCTGCAACTACACCAATCCCAAATATAGGACCTTCAAAGATGCCAGGCTGCCCAATGCCCAAGAGACATACATAGTAACAAAAGCAACTGGCTTCTAGATATAGAAAATATATAGAGAGGTAGGTTGTTAAACTGTAAGAGTGTGCCTGTCCAACCAAGCACTGTCCAGTGATGAACATTCCCTAACACTAGACACTCCTCAGCAAAGGGCACTAACCTACAAAGAAATGCTACCTCACAAAGGACACCTAATAACAAAGAACACTGTGTAACGAAAAAAAAATACTACCTAACAAAGAAGAATACCACTGAACAAAGAACACTTCCTCAAGGAATACCACCCCCCAAAAACCATCTACTTAACAAAGAAGAACACTAATTAAAAAAACTTTTCAATCACTCACCTCTCATGTGGGCAGGCAACTCAGAAAGGCGCTTCCCAGCAAATGTGTTTTCAGATTGCGTTTGCTTGACTGGTTCACAGATTCAGTTCAGCTCCAAAACGATCCAGTTTTCACAAACCCATCTGAGCTGGCAAATGGAGCAAGACTAGATCTGGCGTGGAAAATGCCGGGAGCGTTCATGCTAATGGGGGGGGGGGAATCATTCTAGAGGGAATGTGAAAGTGGAAATGTGAGTGAAATTTAATGATGTTTCCAGACATCAAAAAAGCATTTTGAAATGTGATGTTTTTTTTTTTTGCTGTGAAATGACTTCGAAGATGTTCTTTCTGGCAGCCTGAGAGGCGCGCATTACGACCGAGAATATGAGACTTGAGGCTCGCGTAACGCTTCTGTCAACAGTTCCGTGGGAGTCCCATGACTTTATGAAGCAGGTATCAGGGTGGCTCTGGAAAGCATACAGGATTATTACTGTTTTTTACTGTACTCTGTTGAATCTGAAGCTATGTTGGGTGTTGCCAGGGGTAAAAGTGCAGTGTACTGGCCAAAGCTGAAACACCTTGACTATGACTGATAAAGGTTAGACACTCCTAACGCGTTTTACCGTTCTGCTGGGTTTTATGGCTTTGCCTGCATCACTCAATGAGTGCCTTCTTAGAATGCTGCATTTTGGTATGTCAATTATGTCCAAAACACTTCCTAGAATGGTTGTATGACTTCTTGGAATGCTTTTATCATTTACAATGAACATCCTGTTTTTGTTTTTATTTTTTTTTATTTTTTTTGGGGGGGGGGGGGGTGCAGTCTGGAACTTAAATATTTTAAATTAAATATTTTAAAAGCTGTAGATAATCTGCAGTCTGCAGCTGCCCTATCATGTATTTTTTTTTTCTAATCTCCAAGGCAATGTAGCATTAGGTCCAAGCTAATTGAGCATTAGCTTTAGACATAAGTGCGTTTAGCCTGGACTAATGCTGACCCCATGCAGTGAGCTCTTCTCCTGTGGGCTCTGAGCTTCTGCTGATCACTGCTGTACAGAGGGAGACCCTTTAAGCGGCTGTGCATTAGGACGTTCTTCGGTGCATTAAGCACTTTGAAGTCCACTAATTGCTCCCTGCGGCACACAGGAACTGAACACGGGACCCTCATATCTGAACCCAAAACGAGCCCCTCCGTGTTATTCCATTTCACCTGCCAATCCTAAACAGATAAGTAACCAGTCCAAGGAGAAGGTAGCAGTACATACAGCAGAAGAGGCATGAAGGTGGTGTGGGTGGGGGGAGGGGTTTTTAGATGCTCAGAGACTCAGCAGCTCTGACCTTTACTTTCTAATATTTCACTCTGATTACTGTGTAACACTCTCATTCTCTCTCTCTCTCTCTCTCTCTCTCTCTCTCACTCACTCACACACTCTCACACACTAACTCACTCACACACACACACACACACACACACTTTCACTTGCTCATGTTGTGTTTTTTTTTTTTTGTTTACTTTTTCTTAAAGCTTCAAGCAAGACCATTGCTCCTGCTCTCACTGTTTGATTAGACAATGCTCTGCTAAGATGTTTCTCTCTCTCTCTCTCTCTCTCTCTCTCTCTCTCTCTCTCTCTCTCTCTCTCTCACTACCACACAGCAGCTAGTTTGGCTAGCAGAGAGAGAGTTGAGTTTTCAGTGTGATAGGGTTTACTGGGTAAATTTGTGTCAAAACCATCGGACAGAGATTATAGGTCTGACCTCTTTGGTTTTGAGTACTTCATACCATAGTGCACTTTGTTCACTTGATTTGAGATGTTGATTTCAAATCTGTTGTTATTGTTTTTTGATTGGGTGAAAAGCTTGTGTTGTTTTTTTCAGTTGCAGATCATGGGCACAGACTTCCAGTCCTGGGTAACACACAGCGTAGCCAATGGTCTAGAAGCAGTATTTAATTGAGTGAAAAGGTGTCTGGTTTCCCAAGGTCGGGGCCGTCTTTGGGACATTACAGTTTCGGTTTTGGCCACGTTTACTAGTCACAGGGTTTACACAGCCTCGAGAATCTCATCTAGCCTGCTTCATAATGCCTTTACTTTTTAAGACAAGATTATTGAAAACATTGGATAATGTGGCTATTAGCTAAACAAATACGTATTGTAATTTGATAATGACTGAATTATGGTAATTATTGGTAATGGTTCTAGAAGCCAATATATGAGCTGAATACCAGCCTCAAATTCCTGGTGATACAATATTGTGTGAATGTTTATGTGTGTGTACATGTATGTATGGGTGTCTGCATGTATGTATGGGTGTCTACATGTATTCTGTGATATGCGCTTCCTTTGAGTGTGTGTGTGAGTGCATGCATGTGTATGTATATTTTGGAATTTGCTTGAGGAAATATATTTCTTGCCACACGTGTGTGTGTGTGTGTGATGGAGTGTTTGTGTGTGTGTTTGTGAGATATAGGGGCTTCAGTACTCATGTATAATACATATCTCTGGGCAGAATGACTAGGAGGAGTCATATGGAATCAGTCTATTCCTGCAGTAACCCTGCCCGTATGACTTACACACACACACACACACACAACCTTGTCTCTCCCACACTCACATACTAAGACAAGGATTCTATAAACCTCTCATTTCCCACTGTACTCTTCTCTCCACCTTCCCCTCATATCACCCACACACACCGTATGAATGCTATAATCCCTCTTGCCTCTGGCCTATATTTCTCCTCTCTCCTCTCGCGATGGCATGTGAGTTGGTGGGGCTTTCTCTCCCCCCCCCCATCATCCTGCGCTTCAAGTTTACAAAGACAGAAAAAGGATGACTGTGTGTGCTAAGAGAGAAAACAGTACACAGTAGTGTCAATACACTGTCTGGGAGTGCGTCTCATGCCTGAATTGGCAGTCGCTGGTGAACAAACACTCCCCCTCTCTTCCACACACATGGTATTTACCAGTGGCTAGTTTTGCAACTGTAGCATATAGCAGTCCCAGTTTAACTCTGAGTTAAAGCCACTTTATCCAGGGCTGTTCAGTGGGTATCTGATAACAGTTTCATGTCTCTGTTGGCATTCAGTCACTGCTAGGTGTTACTTTGGGGATGTTAATTCGTGGATCAGCTGATTCAGTCCTTTGAGTATGGAACAGCACACTACTGGTGGGTAAAGAGTTTGGAAAAGGCCATTGCAGTTGTAAAGTGAGTCGAGTGGGTCTTGGTGTTCTTAGCCAGCAGTCCAGAGATCCAAGGTTCGAAGCTTCTGTAGCGCAGAACGGGCAGCTTCAGTCACACTCCGTGTGTGGGGTTATGTTTTAACCTGAAGCTTTACTATAGAATTGCTCTTATGTTTTTCTCTTGGAGATTTCCAGTAAATGTTTGTTAAATTGCTGTCCTCAGCCACTTTTTTAAAGCAACCAGAGATGAAAAGAACTATTAAAATAACCATGATATCCATTATTATGAAGTCAAAAATAGCAACTTTAACAGAAATAAATTTTCTTATTGAAATAACCTGTATTAGTACTGATATAAAAAGTGATTATATATCTCTGTTTCTCTCTCAGTAACCCACCACTCCCATTATTAATATTTGGTTAAGTGCCACTTGTTCAATAAAATCTTCATTAATGGCATAGCATGGGGTATACATGGTATTATGCATGCGCACACACACACACACACACATACACACACACACACACACACACACAGAGCCTGCAGTCAACAGTTTGGAGGGTGTATTCAGCATGCCTCCAGTGATGTTTACTCACACACACACACTCTGGCACACACACCCCTCGATGCTCACTCGGTGGTCCACCCTAACGTTGTCTCTCATCCCAACGCCTTTGGTGATGTGCTAATTCGTTATGCATAAAATCATGCACCATTATGAATAATTAGGAGTGCGAATGTCAATTGTTTCTTCAGGCATTTGATGAGGTGGTGTGGGACTTGCTGGGAGCTGGTTAAGTACCGGCATTATTTAGCAGTACTCTATGCAAGTGTGTGCATGTTTGTGTGAGAGAGAGTGAGAATACTGTGTAAATGTATAATAGTACTCTGATTTTATGTGTGTTTTGTGTGTGTGCGTGAGTGTGAGAGAAAGATAATGCATTGGGGTTGTGTGTGTGTGTGTGAGAGAGAGAGAGAGAGAATGCTCTGGGCTAGTGGCAGCTGAATATCGAGCATGAGCGTTTGCGTCCCCACCTCGTGTTTATTTTCCATTATGTTCTATCAGATTTTGAAATGTGATGTTTACCCAAGGCCATGGGATATTTATCATGGAAATGGAGGGGGGTGAGAGAGAGCGAGAGAGAGAGAGAGAGAGGTACAACACGAGTACAGAACCAGAGTGGGCGAGAGATGAAGAGTGGTGTAAGGTTCTGTATGGTGCTGTAAGGTGGCGTAAGGTGCTGTAAGGAGCTGTAAGCTGGTGTAGGGTGGTGTAGGGTGGTGTAAGGTGTTGTAAGATGCTGTAAGGTGCTGTAAGATGGTGCTGCTTCACTGTGTGTCTGTACTGTGTACTTCCTCTTCTTACTTCTGAATCTCCTTCCTTGGATCTCCGCTACACTCTCCCTCTCTCACCACTCTTACACACATCGACTGCTTTTTCTGTCTTTCTCCCTGTTCTTTTCTCTCTCTGTCTCTCTCTGTTCTTTTTTGACATAACACACACACACACACACACACACACACACACACGTTTTCTCTCGTATTCTGTTCATCGTCCTATTGTAGCCAGGGAGAGGACTGATCTCTCTCATTGTAGCCAGGGAGAGGACTGATCTCTCTCATTATTCTCTAAATAAAATATGAAGCTGGTATTCTCTTTCCCTCCTGCTCTCTTCCTCTTTCTCTTTCTCTCTTTCACACACAATTACCTTTAAATGATCAATTCACCCTCAGAAAGAAGAGGTTGTTTGTGGTGGTGGTGGTGGTGGTGTTTGTGTGTGTGTCTGTGTGTCTGTATGTGTGTGGGTGTGTGTGTGTGTGCGTGTGTGTTGGAGGAGGTATGGGGACTCATTCATCTATATTTGGCCATGTACAGAGTATAATAGTGGAATGTGTTGGTCACAGACCTCTGTGAGTGTAGTATCTGCTCTGAGGTTTTGTACACACACACACACACACACACACACACACACACATGATCTTTCCCTCAGGTAATGTCAAGAAAGGTCATCTTTCCAATAGCCCCCTGGATGAACAATATCACATGAGTCTGTCTCTCTGCATCTCTCCCTCTTTGACTCTCTCTATGACTCTCTCTCCCTCTCTTTGACTCTCTCTCTCCCTCTATTTGACTCTCTCTATGACTCTCTCTCCCCCTCTCTTTGACTCTCTCTGACTCTCTCTCTCTCTCTCTCCCTCTCTTTGACTCTCTCTATGACTCTCTCTATGACTCTCTCTCTCTTTGACTCTCTCTATGACTCTCTCTATGACTCTCTCTCTCTCCCGCTCTTTGACTCTCTCTATGACTCTCTCTCTCCCTCTCTTTGACTCTCTCTGTCTCTCTCTCTCTCTCCCTCTCTTTGACTCTCTCTGACTCTCTCTCTCTCTCTTTGACTCTCTCTATGACTCTCTCTATGACTCTCTCTCTCTCCCGCTCTTTGACTCTCTCTATGACTCTCTCTCTCTCCCTCTCTCAGATCCTTCTCTTTCTCTCTCTCCCGCTATCATCTGCCTCTATCTGACATTCTGTCTCTGTTAGGCTTCAGCACTGGAGTTCCAGGCCTCAGTACTGGAGGTTCATGCATCAGGGCTGGAGCTTTAGGGATCAGGGCTTGGGTTTCATGCGTAAAGGTTGGAGTTCCAGCCAGTGCCCTCATTGCTTGAGTTTTAGGTGTTAGGACAGTGGGCTGCAGACCTTGAGTCTCTGGCTAATTCTCTAATCCGATCACAACATGGGCAAACTAAACTAAAATAACAACAGCAACATTTTTAGCCATCAGCTGTCAAACCTGTGGGCGCACCTGTTAGCCATCAGGGAAAAACACATGTATGCGCAGGCACGCAAGCACGCGCGCACGCAATCTTGCAAGCTTGCAAGCATGCGCACACACACACACACACACACACACACATATTGACTGTTATTATTTCCCATTTATGTTCTTGCCAAAATAGCCATTTCAGAAATATGCTGGCTCACCTTTTCTCTGTCTGTCTGCCTGTATGTGTGTGTGTATGTGTGTGTATGTGTGTGTGTGTGTGTGTGTGTGTGTGTGTGTGTGTGTGTGTGTGGATGCACCTGTTTTTTCTTCAGCCATTTAAGCCCCAGGAAGTGTAATAGGATGAAAGCTCTGATAAGATTAGTGGTACCTTTTTATTTCATTACATGCTGTGATTTCCACTATATATGGAAGAGTCCTGTTCAATTCCAACACATGGCCAGAACTCCACTCTGCCCTGAGGAACATGCATGTATACATATACACACACACACACACACGCGCACTCACACACGCACGCACACGTGCATGCACACACACACACATGTTTAGTGTCTAGCAATCAGCTTCCGAAACAAACATCGGAACGTGCTGCCAGCCTCCGCAGTAGTTAGTCCATTGCAAAAGTTTCATCTCTGCATTTCCATGTTTGTCATGACATTTGTTAACCTGTGGACGGCCTGCAAACAGCTAAACGTTGAAATCATTCTGGAACATTCTGGGCTTCCAGCTTAGACAGGGCAGCTGTTGGAAGCACATGTGATGAAGCAGAGTTCACCAGCCCCTATAGCATGACAGCAATTCCCACAGTGTGTGTGAGGGTGATGGTTTGCACACACTACATTATGTGACCATACAATTGAGTTCATAATTAGCTTCCCATAGAGCAGGTCAAGCATTGTGCTAATAGCACCAAGGTTGTGGGTTTGATTCCCATGGAGAACTTGTACCTGATAAATATGTACTTTGCTCTGGGTAAGAGCATTTGCCACATCCTGTAAATGAAAATCTTCAGGACTTGGCAACCAGCAATAACAAACCACAGAATGTGATGAATTAAAAACATGAATCAGGTTGAGATGGTCCTCATCTTCTCCTTGACTCCTCCATCTAAGATCCTCAGGGGGTCCAGCCTTGAAGCAGATGTCCAGACCACCCATCTAAACTCTCTATCATACCACAGTCCATGATTATTTGAACCACAGCCATGCCATTGTTTGGACACGTTCCAGTCTGCTGTGGCTCTTCTCTCCTGACCTCAGAGGGAGAGTTTTGTCTCTGGTTACACCGTAATACTCTGTGACAGTGAGAAAGACGTGGAGATGAGGAGACATTTTTATGTGGGCATATTTTTGGACACATCTGGACAGCCCCTTTAACCGCTAGCCAGTGGGCTGATGCTCCCCTGGGTGTGTGTGTGTGTGTGTGTGTGTTTGTGTTTGTGCGTACAAGAGAGAAAGAGAGCGGTGTGTGTGAAAGAGAAAAAGAACCAGAAGGAGAGAGAGGTCTGTAATATCCTACAGAAGGAGAGAGAGGTCTGTAATATCCTACAGAAGGAGAGAGAGGTCTGTAATATCCTACAGAAGGAGAGAGAGGTCTGTAATATCCCACAGAAGGAGAGAGAGGTCTGTAATATCCCACAGAAGGAGAGAGAGGTCTGTAATATCCCACAGAAGGAGAGAGAGGTCTGTAATATCCCACAGAAGGACAGAGAGGTCTGTAATATCCCACAGAAGGACAGAGAGGTCTGTAATATCCTACAGAAGGACAGAGAGGTCTGTAATATCCTACAGAAGGACAGAGAGGTCTGTAATATCCCACAGAAGGAGAGAGAGGTCTGTAATATCCCACAGAAGGAGAGAGAGGTCTGTAATATCCCACAGAAGGAGAGAGAGGTCTGTAATATCCTACAGAAGGACAGAGAGGTCTGTAATATCCTACAGAAGGACAGAGAGGTCTGTAATATCTCACAGAAGGAGAGAGAGGTCTGTAATATCCTACAGAAGGACAGAGAGATCTGTAATAACGAGTGCAAATGATAGCTGCGCCCACGCAGAAATTTGTAAATGGGGAAAATGATTTAATCACACTTTGGAATTTCTTGGAAGTGATTACGCCCAAACACGCAGTCTTCATTTAGCAAAGAATGATGGTTCAGGTTAAAAGGCAAGATGCAACAATCCATCTGTTGACCTTTAGTACACTGACTGTTATCCAATAGGGCAGTAGGTGAAATAGTTTCTCTTCACCCAGTGGTGCTCCATTAGTGTGGATACGTTCTGCCGTCAGGTCTGGGTTGGTATTGCTTCGCTGTATTGCTGAACAGAGACAGAATGTTGGACTCTTGCCAGTTGATCGTTAGGAACTTCATTAGGAACTTCAGTAGCATCGCAGCTCCTCTTATAGCCCTCCTGAAAGGAGCAGCAACTAAGCTCTGCTGGAGCCAAGAGGCAGACAGCTGAAGGAAGCATTTACCACTGCTCCTTTCCTTCAACATCCTAAGCCCGTCTATTCCTTTTGTGGTGGAGGTAGACACCTGGAACATGGGTGTAGGGGCTGTTCTATCTCAGAGACACGAGGCTTCCAAACTACACCCAGTGGTGTATTTTTCCCGTAAACTGTCCCCGGCTGAATGTAACTATGGAATAGGAGAACGTGAACTGTTAGCCATAAAACTGGCTTTAGAAGAATGGAGGGACTGGTTGGAGGGGGCTAATCATCCTTTTTTAGTGATCACCGATCACCGGAAATTAGAATATATGCGGTCAGCCAAACGAATGAACCCCCGTCAAGATTGTTGGTCGTTGTTCTTTTCTAGATTCCATTTCAGGATTATGTATCATCCGGGGTCCCGCAATTCTAAAGCGGATGCCCTGTCCCGCATTTACCTAGGGGAGACGGAGGAGGACTCTAACAGCCAGGAAAACATCCTTCCCACCTGGGTACATTTGGCATCCATACGTTGGGAAATAGATGAAGAAATTGAATAAGCCTCGCGAGGTACCGTCATCCCAAGAGATTGTCCTGCAGGGAGATGTTATGTACTGGCGTCATGTCGGCATCGGCTGTTAACCGTTAACCTCATTCTTCTCTCGCTACGGGACATCCTCGCGAGACTTGCACTCAACAGCTCCTGGCTAGCTGGTATTGATGGGAGACGATCACAAGCAACGTACACAGGTATGTTTCTTCCTGTTCTGTATGCAGCCAAAGTAAAACCCCTAAGACCCCACCTGCAGGAAAACTCATGCCACTCCCCATACCCAAAAGACCCTGGTCCCATACAGCTGTTGATTTCATCACTGACCTACCCTGCTCAAATGGCAATGCTACCATACTTACGGCAGTGGACCGGTTCTCCCAGGGCATATGATTCATTGCCTTTCCAGGATCGCCCACGGCTCTTCAGACTGCAGAGGTCCTGTTCAACCAGGTGTTCCATATGTTCGGCATCCCGGAAGACATTTTGTCAGACAGGGGACCTCAATTTACATCCTGTGTGTAGTCATCTTTTTTTCGAACACATAGAAGTTACCATTAGCCTTACATCCGACTATCACCCACAGTCCAACGGCCAATGCGAATGGACTAATCAAGAACTAAGCAAGTTCTTGCACTGCTTTTGTTTGCACAATCGCTCAGACTGGTCCACGTTCCTTCCTTGGGCAGAAATCGCCCAAAACTCGCTCACGAGTTCCTCCACTGGCATAACACTTTTTGAGTGTTTCCTAGGTTACCAGCCCCCAATGGCCCCATGGACCTCGATCATGACCGATATTCCCGCTGTGGATAAATGGACGCAACGCAGCGAGAGGGTATGGGAGGAGACGCACCAGCGGATTGGACACGCACTCCAACGATATAAGGAACTAGCAGATAGACAGAGAGGAACTACGCCTGCATATCACCCGGGAGACCATGTATGGCTCTCTACGTGGGATTTCTGTAAACTGGGTTCATGTTTCAAACTGGGTCCTAAATATATCGGTCCCTTTGAAGTATGCAAATGCATAAATGAAGTGACTTACCAACTCAATCTGCCTGCACATTACTCGATCTCTAGGTCATTCCATGTCTTGCTTCTCAAGCTTGTCGTTCCAGGTCCTTTGGATGAGGTGTCTCCTGACGACACTCCACCTCAACCGGTTGACTATGACGGCACCCCGGTGTATGCGGTACGTCGCATTCTGGACTCCCGGAGACGGGGGAATTTGATCCAGCACCTGGTTGATTGGGAGGGGTTTGGTCCTGAGGAACAGAGTTGGGTTCCTCATTGTGATGTCCTGGATCCGGGTCTCCTTTCGGATTTCCACGTGCAGTTTCCGGACAGACCTGCCCCTCGTCCTCGGGGACGCCCCCGCCGCTTTCCTTCTGGGGGTTCTCAGGCATGATCTTCCACCCCGGTCATTGGTCGTCACGGGCGTCCTCGTGCATTGGCCGTCCCAGACTCTTTGGAGGGGGTACTGTCACGTCGGCCGAACCGCAAGCACACTACAACACCCAATATGCTGTTCCGTCACTTGGCTGACAACGCAACCAATCATACACATTCCTTCAGATCCTCATCACCAGAATATTGACATCACCTGTTTCTCTACATCTCAACTGTATATAAACCTGCCTAGACCTTACAAGTATTGCAAAGTATTGCCACTAGTATTGACTGTGCTTATCGAGCATTCTTTTCTTGATTTCCATCCTGTGTTTCCATTGTGTTTTTTTGCTCTCTGGACTTCTGATTTTTGCCTGCCCCTTTTTTGCTCTAGTTTGCCTGGTTTATTCTTGCTCTTTGGTTTTTGACTCGGACTGTTTACCTTTATGATTTGGATTACCCCTGTCTTGGCTTTCCTGGTTTTGACACTGGCTTGTTCACCCATCAGGAAATTTGGAATATAATAAATCTATTTCTCTATATCCACGAGCATCTGGCCTTGCTTGTCCTGTCACAGAGAGAAGGAGATTTGAGATTTCATGATCAATTAGTCAATTCAATATACAAGCACACAACATTCAAACACACCTCAAAAAGTGTTTTTTGGTAAAACATTTTTACCAAAAACCACTCCTTCATCCAGAGGACTAAACACCAACTATTTTCAAAAATAGTCAGATCATTCAAATCTAACACTAAGATTCTTCACCAATCTTTTAAACACATTAACAATATACTATCAGTCTGTCCCTTAATCAAACACTTCCTACTGATCCACACTGCCATTTTAGATGGCAGAAATTCAAAGTTGACATTGTGCTTTCTTCTTCTGTGTGTAATTATACCCACAAATAGAGTGCTAATGTAAAAACAACAACAAACCACTCAAAAATAATTACTAACAGGCTAAACAAAGACGTCAACCTGAGACATTCCATAAAACAGCGTAAAACTGGTTCCCTCATGCCACAGTGCAGACACTCATGACTCGCAGCTGGGTTTAAAACTGAAACAAAAGCATTAACTGCTACTATACCATGTAAAATTCTTCATTTTAAATCAACGTAAGGCCTCATCAAAGGTGGTTCATAGAGCGCTCTCCAGGCTGGATCGAACACTTCCCCTGGTTTTTTGTACCAAGGGGTAACCATTTAGTTTATCTTTTATTTAATACTTTAACTCAGGCTCTATAGAGACCAAAGACATGTTCTCAACACCAGATAGTTGCAAAATGTTGCTCTCTCAATCTCCAAGGTCAGATGATGGCAACAACACATGGCATGTATTGTTGCCACCACCAACACTACTCTCACTTTAAACAGGATTAGATTTGAGCAGAACATGCTCTTCCTCCGTCAATGCAAATCTCCATTTACCCAGAAGTTGTGACATGAAATGCAAAGACTTTATATTCCAGTGGGAAGCAAATCTGTGCTCATCACCTAGCTCAGCTCATCATCCAGCTCAAGACCTGCTAGGGCTACCAAATCCCAGGTCCATGTCCCAGCCCCCAAGTCTACGAAGCACTGTATAGGATCTCCACACCAGGTTTGCTGGCCCAGTGAGAAGTCTGTGCAAAAACTGAAGACAAAAGGTTGCAAACCTCTTGGCAAGATGTACAAGCCCCTGTCCACTATCTTCTTTAGATAACAACACGCTCTGAGGGATCCAGTGTAACTTGACCCCAAAAAAGTCCAATAGCACCACCTGGATGCTGGACAGAAGATGTGGAGGATGGTCTAAGCCCACTAACCTGTGTCACAAACAAAAGGCCACCAGCTTGTTACAAATCAGAACCTGTCCTTCATATGACATTTGAGGCCATATCCAGTTCTATCTGTCAAGTCAGCCTTTAACTTTTTCTAACAATCAATCTCATGTTTCTTTTCAGTTTGTCTGTCCCCCAGAATGAATCCCAAATATTTAAAACCCTTCCTAATCCAACTCAACCCCTGTGGTATACAGGGTGTCCCATTTGGCCAGCTTCCTACCAGCAAGGCCTCATTCTTGTTCCAATTCACCTTAGAAGGGGAAATGTTTACCAAACTGTTCTATTGTCCTGAGTAGGTTATTGACATCAGTTTGGGTTTTAAGCATCACAACATCATCAGCATAGGCAGACAATGAAACTCAAGAGTTAAGATCAGATGATCTAATGAAAGCAACTTATAGCCACAACAGAGCGATGAAACGGGTCTCCAGTTTTTCAGTTCCTGTAAATCTCCTTTCTTAGGCAGCAAAGTCAGCTTGATGGCAGCCTCCTTTTTGGGAGCTGTCACTCAACCTCCAGCACATCCTCTCCGACCACAGAGCATGGACTGGGCTGGGCCTATTCCCATTTCTGTTCCTCTCTTACCATCCCTACACTGAAGTCTTCCCCATCGCACCCATCATCGCTCTCCTTACTTCCAACATTGTGTTTATCCATCACCATTCTCGAATTAGCACCAGGCCCTTGCACGGTTCTCCCATCCTGCTCGTCTCCAACCTCCAAAATTGATTTAATCGAGCTCTCAGTACGCAGACGTGGCCTTCTCCTCCGCTCCGCAAGCACTTCATCATTTCCGTTGTAGCAAAGACCATATAATTAAAATGATTGATTTTGAATTTAAATGCAACATTAAGATCAGTCCCGATATCTTTCAAAATCATAAAAACATACCTCCTAAAAGAAAGAGACAACATGCTTTAATAGTGGTGACTTGCATCTGGTGGAAATTTTTTAAATCATTAGTTGACCAATGCGCAGACAATTCATGGGCTGGAATATCGTCTTTTATAAACAGTGGTATGTTGGACAATGTGACTCGCTGAGCAGGGGTAACGAGGGGAAAAGCACGACAGAAGGTTTCATTAATGACACCATGGCCTACGACATTAGAAACTTTATCTATCCAGAAACAAAATAATCAAACTATTAATTCTGGACACAGATAATATACCCCCCCCCCAATCCCCTACAGCCAGACTACACTCCTCTACTGAAACGTTTACACCTGCGGCCACTGCTGCTCGAGTTCCATTCTCTCCCGGCCACACTCAAAAAACTTCGCACAAAACAACATGCAAAAAATAAATAAATAAAAAAAATCCAAAAGCACCCTCAAAAGCAAACTAATGAAAAAGGCGGGAAAAAGGGAGAGAAAGTGAAAGCGTGCATGCAGCGTGCCAGTCGAGAGAGAGAGAGAGAGGAAGAGAGGGGAAAGAATAGAGTTGGAGGGATGAGGAACCCATTGCCCTGTTTTACATTTGTATCTTCACACAACAGGAAGATATACGTTAGGTTTTTTTGCACACAAAGATATGTTAGCTGTTGTGCGGGTGAGCTGTGGCGCGGGTGAGCTGTCGCGTGGGCTAGCTGTTTATCGCAGCTTGCTGTGTCTCCGATGCTGTTTCTGTTCACGCTCTCTTATCTGCATTTCAACAGTGGAGCTGGACTAATGTTCCAGAGACTAATGTTATCACTGCGTGCTCACACACACACACACACACACACACACACACACACACACACACACACACACACACACAGTAAAAAGCAGTGTAGGAGTCTATTTACTCTTAGTTAGATTTCTGCCTTACATGTGTCATTTTATGTATGGTATGATTTCCATTCTAATTAATAAAGACTAACAGGGGAAGAGGTTGCCTTTTCCATATATGGGTGCAAGCAAGAAAACAGATAATCAGACTACAATAGATAATCAGACAACAAAAGCAGATAATCAAACTACAAACACTATATAAAGCCTACATTACGCAAATTCATAGAACTGTAAATGTATCCCCAGTAAAAAAATGTTCTAGAAAACATATTGACTCTACTTTGTGAAAAGCAACAACAGTGAGGGTATATGAACATTTAACGGGTTTGTTTCACTTTATCCCTTAACCAAGAATGTATTTAACCAACAAGTGCTTAAATTACTTTTTTTTTAAAGTAAAATAAATTATATGATTAAAATGAGAGCAAATTAAAGGTACTTCAAAAGCTTCAGATCTTCAAATCATCTTGTACCATTTTTTCATACTGTACCAGTTTTGCATAGCAAAAACATTTCTATCACAGTCACACATAGGGACAGACATCATCACTGTAATAAGAGGCTAATTTTGTTATTCTCTAGAAATATTTGATTTCTTTGTTTATTCAGAGAAATATTTGAGGTTAAGTGCCTGATATTTTGTTGCTGATATTTTGCAACCTCTCCCTGAAACCGCATTGTAAATGTGTTGAGAACTTGAAAGCAAGTTTCCACTTCCTGTTTCTGTTACGAAAGAGGATTTGATACGCAACAAATGCTCCCTTTTTGTGTTTCATCATCGTCTTTGTTCCTGCCTTCTTTGGCAGGTCAGTTGCGAGTTTGTCCAGGAACTCCTCATCTGACTTCCACCATTGTCTCCAAGCTCAGTAGTTGTGGCTAGAGGTCGCTGGGTACTTTTTGAAGATAGTGTGACAGAGACAGTGTTTCCTTGAAAACTGCTCTGTGACAATATAAAATCAAAAGCTCTCCATGGTGCAAGTAAGTCTTGTGCATCTGATACAGCATTATGGGCACCACGCAGACCTCCGAAGCCCTGTGTAGGGCTGGAACGATATCAGATGGCCTAATAGTTCAGTGTAAGGCTTAAAACGGCATATGATTTTTTGTGATTTGGGGATTTTCTGTGAATTTGCCAGCTTGTTTGTGTTCATTTTGTCTTGTGAATTTAATTTGTCAGAGTAGCCACTGTTGGGCTTATCATAGTTTCCACGGTATGGAAAAATCCCTATGATGGTACTGCAACATACTGGTATATCGCCGACTCCTATGGGTATGTAAGTGAGTGTGTGTGTGTGTGTGTGTGTGTGTGGGGGGGGGGGGGGTATTAGGGGATTTTGATGAGTGTAGAGATAAGGTACTGGAGCTGCAAGCCTGCTGCTGGTTTGCTGGAAGTTAAGCAGCTTGACAGAACTCACTTATCTGCTTAAGTAGCTTGCTCAATTACTGATATCGCATCTTTTAGCCCTCCACTCAACACACACACTTTTCCTGGCTGCTTATGCAGTATCTCATATGTCTTGCTGCCTCACACACACAGACACCCACCCACCACACAGACAGACATTTAAACATAGCCTCTCTCATATTTGACCAAACACTCGTAGAACTAGAGAGGCAAAAGTCGTCTACTTCCCCTAATGGACTAGGTCTGAAGTGTTTGTCTCTGTGGTCTTTGTAGGGGTGTGTGTGTGTGTGTGTGTTCATGTGGATGCTGAAGTGCTCTCTGTGGGTTGGTCTTGATATTTGACACCTGCCTGAGCGATTGGATTGGAGCTGTGTGTGTATGAACTCTTGAAGATCAGAGGAGTGCATACTTTATTGCTGTTTCATCTTACCCTGCCTGGCTGCTTTTCTCTTTCTGTGTGTTTTCTTTTTCTGTATGTGTGTTTTCTCTTTCTGTGTGTGTTTTCTCTTTCTGTGTGTGTGTTTCTGTGTGTGTGGGTGCTTCTGCACAGTGGATTGCTGCTCTAACACACTCGCATCAACCCATATACTAATTAATGAACTCTTCATTGGAGTGATGTGATGTGTGTGTGTGTGTGTGTGTGTGTGTGTGTGTGTGTGTGTGTGTGTAAAAGTGGTGGAGGTGGAGGGGATTATAGCAGTCAGACCTCAGAGGTGAGAAATTGAGTTAAATGGTTATATCTGTCACTTTAAAATTGCAGGAAATTGTTTACTATCATTTTACCTCTCTGGCCTCAGCACACTTGAGAGAGAAGAATGATGGAAAAGATGGGAATATGAAGGACAAGGACAGGCAGAGGGCAAGAACAAAGGATGGCAGGGAGGATAAGGGAAAGGGATGGAGAGAGAGAGTGAATGTGAGCGCCCTTCTAGCTGTAGCTGAGTGTTGTAGCTGAGCTGTACCTGTGGTTCTCAGGCGGATGGCTTCTTCGTCTGCCTTGTCCCAGATCTGTTGGATGTTTGGGGGTTGTGATTGTAAGCAGGACTTGCAAACCTCACCTTCCTCAGGCACATGCACAACCATCATCCCTGTAATAGTCATCATCCTCATCCTCACTCATGTTATCACATGCCTCAACCACCATACGCTCATCATTACAACACCACCTTCATCACTATTCTCGCCGCTCACGGTGATCGTTTACTCATGTTTTCACTGTCCAGAACTGTCAACCTCATCCTTATTGCTATTTAATCACCATGAATCATCATCATCTTCATCATCGTCATTGCCTTCCTCATCATCAGTTGTTGTTCTTCAGGTTAGAATTGTTATTGAGCAGATGCCTTTGCTCCTCCTGAGAGGTTTCCACAGAGGGCTGTTTACTGGCCTCTCCTTTGTCTTTTTTGGCCAAAGTTCCCCTCTCGTTCAGGGCTGTCGGAGGTCACTGTGTGCAGCTGTAACCGCAATAGCAGTGTTGCGTCTGAACGGCTTCTCTCCTCATGAACATGTTCTCCGTGCGGATCCTTCTGCGCACATCCCACATCTCTAATCTGTCTCATCAGACTGCACAACTCTCCAGCTCCCCGCAATGCTTAAACAGTGCTGACTTCCAGCTCCCACCCCTCTGGTGAACACTCACACGTACGTACGTGCGTGCGGGCGTGCGTGTGCGCTCTCTCTCTCTCTAATCCTACCCTTTGATCATGATATTTCAAACCAAAATCTGTGGGTCTTGAACTTAACCCTTTAAGTGACAGAAGGGACCTTAAAAATATTAAGAGCATTTAAAAATACACTAGTCCCATTTGTTTTTGTTTTTCCCTAAATCTGTTCATTTTTGTTTGTTTGTTGGTTGGTTCCCATTGAAGCATATTCTGTCTGAGGTGTTCTCTTTACTATGGGAATAGTGCGGCTTTACCAGGAAGGGCTTCCAAGAGTCGCATGGTGTTCCTCTCACTTAATCCCACAGTCCTGCTAAACACTCGTTCCTTAGCCTGGCATGATTCACCAGCAGCATGTTGCTAATGTTACACATGGGCTGACTTCAAACACAGGCTGTCTTAGCTAATCCGCTAGCATCGTCATCAAACACAGGCTGCCTTAGCTAACCCGCTAGCAGGGGCTACCATCGTCATCAAACACAGGCTGCCTTAGCTAACCCGCTAGCAGGGGCTACCATCGTCATCAAACACAGGCTGCCTTAGCTAACCCGCTAGCAGGGGCTACCATCGTCATCAAACACAGGCTGCCTTAGCTAACCCGCTAGCAGGGGCTACCATCGTCATCAAACACAGGCTGCCTTAGCTAACCCGCTAGCAGGGGCTACCATCGTTCCATGGACACTCTATCAGAGTCCCTGTAGTCTGCTAACCTTCCCCCTGGATGACTACTGGCAAATGTATAAGAGCTGAATGGTTTATTTCTTATTATTTATGCATTTGTGCTCGATATAAGGTATTGTGACTAGAACTATCTTTGATCTAGGTGTCTGTCCTGGGAGAGGAAGAGAAGAGGAGAAATGGGAATGGAAGGAAGAGGAGAGTAGAGGAGAAGAAAGGAGAGGAGGGGAGAAGAAGGGAGAGGAGAGGAGAGGAGAAATGGGAATGGAAGGAAGAGGAGAGTAGAGGAGAAGAAAGGAGAGGAGGGGAGAAGAAGGGAGAGGAGAGGAGAAGAGAGAAGAGAAGAAATGGGAATAGAGGGGAGGTAACAAGTAGAGGAGAGGGGAGGGGAGGGGAGAGTAGAGGAGAAGAAGGGAGAGGAGAGGAGAGGAGATTTTGCTAGATTAGTCTGGTCCTGTAGCATTAGGATTCTGTGCGATTATTATCCAATTTGTTCATTATTTTTTAATGCAGAAGTTACAAGGGAGGAACATTATGCCTAGGGAAGACTACATCACACAAACACACACACACACACACACACACACACACACACACACACACACACACACACACACACACACACACACTGTTCTCTGTGAGTGTGTGTGGCTGAGTAAGTGCATGAGCGTCTGTGGGATCATGAACTCACAGTATGTCATAGCCATAGGCCACCATGTCATGACATCACTACAGATAATTATGTACTATAATATCATAGCACCATCATTTGTTACCATTGGTTACATGCTAGGACAGGCCAGTCTGCTAACACACTAACAGCAGGTCTTTTTCTGCCTAAGATGCTGGGGTTTGCTTGGTCAGAGGGGATTGTGAAGTCCTACAAACACTTACCTTGACAAAACAGATGCCACGAGCAATAAGATACTGAGCAACATAAAGAGACAGATAAGAAGACCAAAGAGACCAAATTCTCGACTGACCAGAAATCAGACAGAGTGTGATTTGTCCCATGTTTGTGGCAAATCCAGTCCCACATATTGATCCTGCATCAGTCTATCCTGTCCAAGAGGAGGGAGAGAGGGAGAAGGGAAGGTTGTTTCTTCTTGGACACTGCGGTGAGATTTGAGATGGAGGGAATGACATTTGGTTTCCTTTTGCTAAACCAAACTCTTCACTGTCCCCCAAAACACTGTCACATCTGCTTCCTTCTGTCACCACGGCGATACTCCAAATATGACAGAGTGTCAGTCAGAGAGCTAAATAAAGAAAGATTTCCAATCCCCAAGACATAAACCTTTGAAACTTCTGGAAGGCAACCAATCACAGACACAAAGCACAGACACACAAGCAGGAGTTGGTAAATTGTTCTTTGTACTCTTTGGATACAAAGTGAAACATAAAACTTCAGTGCCTTCACATTTATTTTGCTTTTGTTAATTTTTCACTTAGCCCATGTATTTCAGAAGACCATAAACAATCAGACAGTGGGCAATCAGACAGTGCGTGATTGGTCAGGTGCATTAGAGTAGATTCTATATGTGGCATTTGCATCTGGAACGGATCGGGGTGGCCTCACTTACCATGATGACAGAAGACGTGTGAATGTGAGTAAAAATGGCCACCATGCTGGAACATCTGAATAAATCAGCGACAAAGCAGGTGTGTCAAAAACAATCCACTGAATGGTACATTGTTAAGACGCCGGAGATTACTAGCAGCAAACAGACTGACAGACCACTGACGATCTTGGCTGTGGATGATGAAGAAAGCTGTCAGCTATGGAGAAAGCTGTTGAGCATATCTCCAGGATGCAGGCACAGATGCCCATCATGGTCAAAGACCAACCTTGAGAGAGAAACCAGTGGTAAGAATGTAGAATTTAAGAATAAAACTCCTGTGCGCACCGATGCCGATTAACCAAGATTAACCCAGATGGAGAGGAAAGTGTTGAGAACTGCTCGTGTGAAAAAGGATCAGCTCACGTGCGAACCATGGTGGCATGTTCACAGATGGCTGTGGAAATGGTGCTGTGGTCAGAACACAAACACACGTGTGAAACATATCAGCATGAACACGGATGGCTCCCAGGCGAACTGGTGCACTGGTTTTCATCGTAACATACTATAGAAGCAACTATTAGAGTTTTTCCAGGGCCAACAATTGTGAAGTCGTCACCTGACCTGAACCCAGCTGAGAAAGTGTTTCACTTGCTGAATATGACCTGTAAATATAAAAGAGTCAAAGGTGAAGATACCAATAGTCTAGGTCTGATAGAGTATCACCCAGCAGAAACTCAAGGACCAGTGAGGTCTACAGTCCCCTGACATGAGAGGACAGTTTATTAAAAAGGCTCACCCTGTATAGCTGTGAAAGTCCTTAAGATCACATCAACATTCTGCTCTTTACACTTTAACCTCATCATTTCATTTCAAATCAGAGTACAGAGTCCAAACAACAAAAGCTGGGTTTTTGTGAAGAGCTTTCTGTATCTGTCTTCTGAAGATAAAATTCCTATGTGTTACAAAGAAGTCATCCAGCTCCTTGCTTAGGTAAGACCATAACCTATAAAATCAAAACAGACCTTTTTTCAGACTGAGCATGATTCATTAGTGTCATTTAAAAGACAAAATTATTTATTTTTGAAAATGTTCAAAGTATAGTCACCTTCTGCTCACATCTTCTGGCTCTTGGCAGCATTGCCAAGACTGATTTTGGGGGACAATAATGTTAACCAATAATACAATTAATTATATCAGGTAACACTTACATGAGTCTCTGAAATCCCAGTTTTGACTGGGAAGGAAATTGCGCTAGGAGTTCTGTGGTGTCTTTATTTACAACAAAAAAAACTTGTTTTGCTTGGCAGTTTATCAGCTAAATATAAAGTCATCTCTATACTCCGAAACCACTCACGTACTCCAGTGATTCAGAGGCCCCTCCTCTCGCTCATCTCTTTTGTTCTCTTTTCTTGCGTTTTCTTCTCCAGTCTGTGAGAAGCCCTTCCGGGCCTCACGGGCACCCGTAAAGCCCGGCCGCCTTAGCCGCGTCCAGCGTCTTCGATCGACCTGGTGTGGTTAGTGCACCAACTGCAGGCCACGACGGAGCAGCCAAGTGCTAGGTTTATTCACTTCCTTCTAGACTTTAAAAAAAACAAAAAACAAACAAAAAAAACAAAAAACAAAACAAAAAAAACCCCTTTTGCCACCAGTGTGACCTCCTGTGTTTTTGTTTGCTTGTGAGATGACCTGAGGAATGCAAGCTCAGATGTACTGCACCACAGTTCTCACCTAAGTTGTTGTTTTCTGGATAAATAGGCCACTGATGGCTGAGGAAGGTGCTATATTTTTGGTGACATAAATTTGGTCTCGAAAACAGGCCTCATTTCAGGATTAAACCAGGGCTCGATTTGAGAGGGGGTTTCTATCCTTCCAGTAAAAAAGAGCTAAAACCCCCCTCCTTGTAAAACACCATCTCCCCTCTGAATCAACCTTTGATCCATTTTGCTATATCAAGTAAGATGTCTATTTCTGATATTTTAATTCTGTCTATAAATGATTTCCTCAAACCAAATCACAGTGAGGGCAAATTGTTAACCTGCGTTTTGTATGCAAAATGTGACCCCTTTCTAATTAAACTACAGTGGAGTATTTAGTTCACAACTTGCAGCCACCGTGGTTCAGACAGGCAGGGGATATAACCACCCCCACGCCCCCCGGGGGTGAACCCAACCAGCCATCCTGAATATTTTTTACAAGTTCTACCACTGAGGATAAAGTTATATATCTGTTTCCTCCCTAGTGATCCCTCATTCTGGAGTGGACATTCAACAACTGAATGGGAGATTTAGAGGGAGGGAGAGAGGGAGAGATTTGAGGTGGAGAGACAGTGAGAAGTAAAACATTGTTGACATCTCTTATGCAGATTTATTTTTGGCTGCTGGTCATATAACACCTGCAGGGAGAGCAACAAAGTCTCTCTCTCACACACATACACACACACACACACACAGAGCAGCAGCAGCAGCAGCAGCAGCAGGAGGAACCTGTGAAATGTCAGTAGCATGTATGCTAAATTTACGAGTGGCTTAGTGCGGCCTGGGCTGTTTGTTCTCTGTTGTTCAGAGGGGCTGCGTATGCGTGGTGTTTGTGTGTGTAAGTGTGTGCACAAGGGAAATAAAATAATTCATTGAGATTATCCTAATGGAACAGGGGTACCGACAGGAAGTGTTAACAATCAGCAAAGTGCAGCTGTAATCAGCAGTGGCATGCTAAAAGCTGTACACACACAAAACAGGAGCCACAGGTGCACCTTTTCTGCAGGGCTTCCTATGTGGACTAATGAATTTCACACTCCATCTTCCATTTTGTACAAAGAACCAATATTGATTTTACAGGACCCTGACATTACAGAATTGTAACATTTATCATGCTCTTTGTGTGTGTGTGTGTGTGTGTGTGTGTGTGTGTGTGTGTGTGTGTGTGTGTGTGTGTGTGTGTGTATGACTTTGCATATATGTGTTCCCTGACCATGGTTTATAGGACTGTTGCATTTATGATGGTTGCTAGCTTTGTTTTTTTGAACTCCCAGAATTCACAGTTAATTTATATGGCACAATGAACCGTAGTCATTTTTCTGTATATGGGGCTGTGAGCTACTCTGTGCATTTCAGTGCTTTTTGGATGCTCCCCAGTCTAATGTTCTAGTACATGACTATTTGTGCTCCACAGGAGCCAGTGACGGATCTCTACATTGGGCCCCTGTTCCAGCAGTGCACAACTGTCTGGTCATAACACCCCCACAGTGCGGGTGTCGCCTGATAGGCAGAGCATTAATCATATCCCACTAATAATTAGTGGGAATCATATCCCACTAATTGTGACATACGATCAGAAATCAAATCAAACCTTAAAAGTGATATTCATGTTCTAAAGAATTTAATGCAAGTCAGGGTTGCAGGTGATTAGAGCCTGTCCCAGGAACACAGGAACCAAGCCTGGACAGAGTTCCAATCCGTCACAGGGCACACACACACACTTGGTGTGTGAGGAAACCAGAATACCCAGAGGAATCCCACATGGGACATGTAAAGTCCACACAGGCAGCCTCCAGGCCAGGAATCAAACCCAGGACACTGGAGCTATGTGGTCTCATGTTGGTGCCAACATGTGTTAGACACTCTGGCTACACGTTGTGTGAGCAGTGGTCCACACGGGTTGTGTGAGCAGTGTTTCTATCTGTTTCTATCTGCAGCACTTTCAATGGTTGGTCAGTTGGCAGCAACTAATTGCATCCAGATTCCACAAAATTTAGTTCCAAAGAAATAGGTCAGATACTAACCAACCCTACAACAACAACAACATAAAACTAAAAACATTTTTAAATAGCAAAAAACATACAGATTGGGGGAGAATAGAGTCCCTTCTTCATCATAAGTGAAGCTGTGTATGTGTTATCACTTGTGATAAAAAACAAACAAACAAACAAAAACACATAACCCTAACACTGGTAAATAGCTTTAAACAATTTTAAACAAATTTTTCTTGAGGGCCTATGACTTTTGCACAGTGTGGTATATATCTTACTGGTATAAAATCACCAGGGTGTAAAATGTCAGTTGTCTTTAATTGTCAGCAGGTTTTGTTTTGGCATACTTCAGATGTTGTATTTCTCAAGGGAGTTTTAAACACTGGTTCCCACTAAAACTCAAAGCATAAAAAGCCATCGTGAACGGAGGTCCTTTCAACTACACACGCAACCGAACGCTAACTAATAAGAGCATGATGTGTTTAGAATTCCTTGATGAGGTCCGTTACGGCGTACCCAGGGATATTTTGGTCTGACTCCGAGCCGTTCAATACGAAAGGTTTTTGACACGATTTTCAATTAGAGCAATTCCGCGTTTTTAAAGCCCGAGCATTAGCACAGTCAAGCTAATTGCGTGTTCTGTTAATCGTATTGTCCTTCTGACCCTTTTTTTTTTCACAGTGAATTTTTGCTGGCAAAAAAAACAAAAAAAAAAACCCCCAACAACTTTAGGTTTTGTCAGGTTGAGACGTGCACTTGCCATCTCAGTCTGGATTTGGCCACTGATGTCACCACTGTGACATGGCTGACACTTCCTGTCTGGCAGAATGGTGATGATGTCTGCTTCAAGGACACAAAGTGTGTTGCATGTTCGAGTGTGAGTGTGTTTTGTGCATGTATGCGTGTATGCATTTTGTTGTGGTGTGCGTGTATAACATGTCCTTTTGATGTTTCCATGTTTATCCGTGCCAGGAAGAGCTCTAGCTGACAGTTGAGGGTGGATACTCCGATGAGGAAGGCTTCACACACATGGTGCATCCTGATATCACTCATATCCTGGGACATGTTGACTATTTCTCAGTCACTCCAAGATTTCTTTTTAATGTTTCTTTTGCAGTAGGCCAAAACCAGGCATGTTTTCAGTGCCCTTTGTAAGGGAAATTGAAGATGAGAGGGGGATCTTTTGGACAAGTTATCTTTAATCTGCTTATCTTCATTTGAACGGCTTTAAGCAGAATATTTATTTAAGCATAAATTCATTTCGACTTGATTTCTCATAGTACCGTAGCTATAGACCTTTAACTATAGGCCTTGTATTTTAAATAGCTTCAGTGCTACCAGTATCATTTGAAGGTTTCTGATGTCACATGTTTATTTATGCTGTGGGCCTTTTCACTTTTTTCACTGTTTACCAGTGGCAGTTCAGTAGTAACTTTTATTAAAGGCAGTTATTAAGAGGTTTAAGGTGACAAAGAAGTATGTGGGTTTGTTTTTATAAGTGTGTGCACACATAATCTTTCTCACACACACACACACACGTGCGCACACACGTACAAGGTGACATTTGCATGTGTTTGAGAGAAGAGTCTAGAAAGAGAGGGAGAAAGAGGGAGAGAGAGAGAGATAGATGTGGTGCTTGTCCACTAGATGGCAGTGTGGTAAAACATTGTCTTCTACAGGTCTCACCTTCCAGAGTTCTCTGCACTGTTGTCAGGGAGATCAAGCCATCCCATAATACCACTCCTGCCTTTACTTCTCTTCTCCACCTCTCTCACTTCCTCTGACAATCGCACCATTCCATGGAAAGAGAGCAGGATGGGTGGAAAAACATGCAGGCTTACAGGACACACACACACACCCCTAAGGATGTTCAGCTGACTTGGTCTTATTGACTTGCTCTCTCTATGTCTCTTCTCGTCAAACAAATTAGCCACTGTTCCATTAGTAGAACACACATACACACGCACACACAGACACATGAACACAGTATGCTCATAAAGTTTATAGCATATTCCCAGAAATTATAGTCCTACATTGAAAACATCTAGACCCTACTCCCCCAAGCCTATAACACTCTTTCTCCTTCTTTATCTCTGTGTTTCTACCTCTCTGTTTCTCTCTCTCTCTCTCTCTCTCTCTCTCTCTCTCTCTCTCTCGCTCTCTGTATACGTTTGATGTGGTAATGAGTAAATATTCTTGGTTTGGGGTGTTCGGGCACAGCTGTCTCTCAGGCCCTGACACGGCCTACTCTCCAGGCATGTCAAAGGGTGGGTGGAGTTAGGACAAGGTCATGTGACCAGGCAGATTGTGGGAGGTTTCTGTGGGGCACGGTTTGTGTGGGGGGCCATTTTGGTTGGGTGGAGTTTTGGTGGGGTGCAGTGTGTACCTGTACCTATACCTGTACCTGTATTGTGTGTATATATACCTGTATTGTGTGTACTTGTATCTATACCTGTACCTGTATTGTGTGTGCCTGTACCTATACCTGTACCTGTATTGTGTGTACTTGTACCTATATCTGCACCTGTATTGTGTGTATTGGTATTGTACTTTATACCTGTATTGTGTATACCTATACCTGCATGTGTATTGTGTGTACCTGTACCTGTACTGTGTGTATGTGCATTGTGTGTCCCTGTACCTGTATTCTGTGTGCCTTTATTGTGTGAACCTGTACCTCTGTTGTGTGTACCTGTATTGTTGGTAACTGTTCCAGAAACAATGCCTGCTGTGATTTTATTTGCAGGCTGATTTCACATATATTTTCACATTTGCATATTTTTAGGAGTGTGTGTGTGTACTTCTTGGGGATAAAGTATGCTGGAAATAACAAGAGATATGTTGATGTGGGCGCATTTTACTATACATTTATCCTTTTATTTACTTACATAATTACTTAACACACAAATTCACCATAATTTGAAGAACATAAAGGCTCTTGCTTACTAAGCTATGGTGTGTTTTGCAGTATGTGTGTGCAAGATTACTTGGTAATGGAGTGTTTTAGGTTCCATGTGTGTGTATCTGGAACGCGTGACTCCGTGTAGGGTTGTGTGTGTTGTGAAGCAGACGTTGCTCGTGCGTTTCTGGAACGTGTGACTCCGTGCAATCTTCAGAGAGCGGCGGCTCGGAGGCCCTCTAGACGGGCACCGCCGTGAAGACCCGTGACAGATTCCATAAGGGGATTCACCGTGAGGAGGCCAGCTGATCCCAAAAATAAAGCCCACCCCTCCCAGTCTGCTTCTGTTCTCGCTCTTCTACTGCCTACTCCACCTCTCCTCTCCGTCCAGCCTCGGATGAAATGATCTATAGTCTATGTAAATATAAACTCATAAACAGTGTGTAGTTGCGTTACACTACATGTAACAGTATTGCATGTGACGATATTAATTAGAAGCAGATTTTATCCTTTTTTTTATGTTACTGTCTGCTACTTGAGGTCTTGTTCTGTGTTTTTGTTTGTCCAGCTCCGGGTCTTTCTCCTTCTCATGTCATGTCTCCTTCATGTCAGTCTCTTGGATGTGTGGCTTTATATTTTGAGCCTCACACTTAAAGTGTATAAGCTTTGCTTAATCTAAACAATACTAGAACTCTGAATATTTTTTTACATATAAAGTAGCAAAAGCGAGTCGAATTGGGCCTCAAATGTAAAGGTATCCAACCTAAACCTGTGTATCACTACAGTCCTGCACTGAAACTGGAGCTTTGTTCTTCAGGGTTTAGGTGACAACTTCTGTCTACTTGGACAAAGTAAGTTAAAAGGCACAATACAGCTTAAACATCTTTTAAATATTTCACTTGTATTTTGTTAAGAGCTACAAAAAAGTATTTTCAGTTTTCAAATGCAAATGCATACAAACATACAGGAAAAGTAATTGGAAAGACAGCATGGTGTAGGCGGGTGTGTCCCAGTGTTCGTGTGTGTTCTCTCGTCACTCTGGACACCGGGAAAGAGTTCAGTGTCCTGTCATGGAATCATTGGGCAGAGGGAGGAAGCAAAAACCTATTTACGTAATTCCAGGTAATTTCAGATTAAATTACTGGCAGTTTAATTCACAGATGGAGGTTCTATTCAGATGCTCCACCACAATGCTGAATCAGTGTGTGTTTGTCTACGCCAACACACACATGCACAGACAGTGCTGGCATCTGTCTATTCAACCACCTGCCTCCCCCAGTTCCCCCCCAAAAAAGTGGAATAATTTCTCTAATTGCAGTTGGCTCTGGTGCCATTTTGGAAGAGAGAGGTCCCAGAGGAAGAGTTAACGGCCATGTTGTTTCTGGGGGTGGGATCAGAGCCCCCATTGACTTCTGCCATGTTTACTTCATTTGAGGTTGGCTGTGTGTGTATGGCTGGCTGTGTGTGTGTGTATGTGTGTGTGAGTGGGTGATTTTGGGACATGGCCCATGGTGTATATACACTTGTGAGAAAGAAAGTGCATGGGATTGACGTCTAAGACGCTGTGTATGTGTTTTTGTGGGAAAGGTAATTGCACCATGTTGACTTTGGGAACAAGTTTACTGATGATGTCACATGTACTTTAGCCAATCATTCTGTGCCTGTATTAGTAATAACAAAGAAAAACAAATAATGACTGGCAAAACTGAATGATTTTAATTAAAATGCAGTGTGTGTATATGTGTGTGTGATTTTATTGCTAATACATTCTGACAGGTTGTTCCCCTGCAGCACTGGAAACATGCTGAGACTGTTTCATTTCTGTTTTTCCTGTGTGTGTGTATGTGTATCTTCTCTTTAAGGTGTGACGCTAGTGAATGGAATGCAAGCGTGAGTGTGACCCTCTGGCATGCCAACGCATGATGGGAAAATTACTGTACCATTAACACCCCTCAGGCTACGCAATGCCATGGCAACCGTCTTCAGCAGCCAAACACTCTCGTTGCTGTTTTCTTTTCTTCCTCTTCTTTCTGTCCTCCACCATCCTCTGTTCCACCATCACCCCCTCTCTCCATCCTATGGTCTCCGTTCCTTTTACCCTCTTGTGTCTCTGTCTGTTTTTCTGTCTCTGTTTCTTGCTCTCTGTCTCTGAATCTCACTCTCTCACACAGCATGTCTGGTTTCTTCCTCAAAATCTAGTCATGTTCAGGGTCAGGGATCTTGGTGGGGTAAAGCAAGGGGCCAATTAGGACTGAGCAGTGAGACAGAGGCACATATCAAGAAAGGTATACAGGCAGACAGACAGACAGACAGAGAGACATGTCTCCCCCCGACTGACGGCTATATGAAAGTGAGGAATCTGAAAGGAGAGGTGGAATGAGGGAAGGCTCCTTGTGTTTTTCTCTCCAGAGCACAAATCAATCATGACACTGGAGCTAAAGGAAAGGGACCTATCGGGACACTCCTGTGTGTGTTCATGTTTATAAAGGGTTCCTGTTTATGAACTGAAAACACACACACACACATTGTGTCAGTGCAGGTAGCCTACTTCAGTCCTGGTTTAGAGACAGTGTCCAATCAGCCCACACAGCAGGTGGGAGAAAAGGAGGTGTTTGCTGGTCACACACCCCCTGCAGGGAAAAAGACAGACAGACAGACAGACACAGACAATACACACACACATGCACACACTGACGTCATTAGCTCCCAGAGGTTTCAGATCATCATTAGCTGGGTCAATACTTCTGTCAGCGGGAATCAGAGACCCTTTCAATCCCCTCATGCTCTTTCTGTCTTATACTCTTTCTCCCTTTCCTTTTTAAGCATCCTTTCTTTTATTTGATCTGTTGTCTATCTGTTATCTATCTATCTATCTATCTATCTATCTATCTATCTATCTATCTATCTATCTATCTATCTATCTATCTATCTATCTATCTATCTATCTATCTATCTATCTATCTATTTTCAGCTGTCTATTCTCGTTCTCGTCTTACCAGTCTCACTCATTATTTCTCTCACTAATTATTTTTCACTCATTTTTAAATTTTTCTCATTATTTTTTTATTGCCATTCTTCAATCTACATCCATCTTCCCACTGCTCTCTCCATCTGTTTATTCCAATTTATCTTTCCCCATATCCCCTTTGATCTCTCCATTCCTCCCATCCTCTCCTTTTCACATGTAAGCTTTATTCCGGCGAGCTCTTTTTATGTTTCTCCCTATGACAGGGACAGTCTTAAAGTTAACTCTGGGCCATATTTAGCCAATCCTATTTTATACCCAAACCCTTTCCTCATTCTTCTCTCTCTTTTATTCAACTTATGCCTTCCTCCTTTTCTTTCACTGTCTTTTCCGTCTCTAGTCATACTTCATTTTTCATTATGTCATTCATCCGTAAAATGGACAGTGCATACATATGCGGTGAACATAAATGCGCTTTTTGAAAAAGCTGGTCTGTTTTAATCTGCCGTTTGGTCGTTATCTTCGCGTCTCTCGAGCTCCATTTTCCCGCCTCTGCCCTTCCTCTCGTCACGCTGCGCGCGGGCCTGTCCGTCCTGAGAGACAGCCGCGGTAATGGCTGCGAATGTAGCGCCGTGAACGCAGGAAATCAGCTGACAAACAGCGTTACGGTCAACAGCGTTACGGTCAACCGGAGACGGAGATAAAGAAACAGATACAGACGTCTCTCGTTTTTCCTTCCCAGTTCCCGCTTTTTCTTCATTCTCCCTTTTGGGCAAAAGGGTTTTGGCGGCTTACTTGATCCGAGATAAACGTATTTAGAGAGAGATTTTTCGTTATTTATCTAAACGGCCCGGAAAAGCAGAGGGAGAAATGGCAACTGAGAGCAAAAGAGAGAATTATTGTCTTTTATGTGCGACTCCAGAGGGAATCGGGATAGAGTGGTGGAAAAACACCTTACGCACAGTCGTATATTATCATCTCTGGGGGGTGGATTCCACTGACTTGTGTGTTTTGCTGTAGCTCTTCTATTGTACATTTGTTCAATTCTATGCCTGCACGTATGCCTAACCCTAACCCTAACACCAACGCCAACGCTAACCCTAACCTTAACCTCAGTAAGCAAAAAGAATAAAATAAAGCTGCATTTTGTCTTTCCAAATGTCCCCTCAGCGCCAAAGTTAAAAAATAAAAAATATTTTTATGAACAAAGCTGACAGCCGCCCACGCGCGCGGGAGCGCGCGCATATTTAAAAAATCATAGAAACAACCTCTCTCTCTCTCTCTCTCTCTCTCTCTCTCTCTCTCTCTCTCTCTCTCTCTCTCTCTCTCTCTCTCTCTCTCTCTCTCTCTCAGTAGGTTTATGTGTTCAAGATTGCATTTTTTCTCTCTCTTTCTTTTTTTAAGCGGACCTCTAAAAGCTTAAGACTGAATGTGTGTGTGTTTGCATGTCTGTGTGTGGCATCGGTGTGTGTATAGGCACACGTGTGCATGAGTGCATCTCTTTCTCTTGAGATATAAGACGCTCACTGAAAGTTGTTCTTTAACTGTTTTAGCTTTCATTGTTCTAAGGTTGACTAGAAACATTATGTTTTGTGCTCTAGATAAAAAAACTGCTGTCTGTAACTTAGCAACAGTAAAGAACCACTGTTGCGCATTATATTGAATGACATTTTTTGCATGTTTTACCCTCTTATTTGTCAAGTATTCTCAGGTTTTAATAGAAAAAAGAGAGAAATGCTCCATGCCTGCAAAGGAGCAACAACATTACTGCATTGCCTGCAGTGAATCCTCTCATTATTTTGACAGTGGACGAAGAGAAACAATTTATACTTTTTGCAAG
>NC_137513.1:9745000-9747500 GCF_041902795.1 Electrophorus electricus
ACAGATGGACTATTTAAGTGGGTGTGTGCTTGGTGTCTGTAGGTATTATATGAGCACACCCTCAGTGTTTCTCTAACTATCTCTCTCTCACACAATCTCTCTCTCTTTCTATCCTGACCTTCACTCTCTTTATATCTGCTTTGGTTTGTGTGCAAATCATACTAATGCAGGTCCCTACTTTGTGAGTGTGTGTGAGTGTGTGGGTCTGTGTGCGTTCCCGAAGGATAAGTTAGGCTTTAATTACCTGTTTCAGGGAAAGTAGTGAATGTTGATTAAGCTCTTGATCCAATGTGCTGGCGTGTACATTCAAGTGCACAGTTCAGGTATTGACATGAGTGTTTGTGTGCGTGGATGTGTGTATGTGTGTGCATGGATGTGTGTATATGTGTGTGTGGATGTGTGCTTGTGCGTGCATAGAGGTGTGGATGTGCATGTGTGTGTGTGCGTGTGTGCATGAATGTATATATGTGCATGCGTGCATGTGCGTGTGTGCATGAATGTGTGTATGTGCATGCGTGGATGCGTTTGTGTGTGTGTGTGTGTGTGTGTGTGTGTGTGTGTGTGTGTGTGCATGGATGTGTGTGTGTGTGTGTGTCTATGTGCGTGCACTGAGTGCACTTACTGGTCACGGACACACTCACTCAATGTAAAAGTGTGTCCGGTTAGAATGTGTAGGTCACAGGTTTGTCGTCTAGATGCTCATCATTGGTCAGTCTCCCACCACACAGTCACTGAATTTTTGAGTGGTGGGTTGTACACAGGCCAGCAGGGTCATGGATGTGTGTGTCTGTGTGTATGCTGACTTTGCTTGTTTAGAGTCATTCCACCCTTGTTCAACTGTATCTAGGTTTGTAAAAATGTGCATGTGAGAGACAGAGGTATTGTGTGTGTGTGTGTGTGTGTGTGTGTGTGTGTGTGTGTGTGTGTGTGTGTGTGTAAGCCTTGGTGTCTGGAGTCCAGTAATGCACTGCTCCTCTGGTGCCCCACCCCTGCAACAAACCTAGTCTGTGGCCTTTCCGAGTCCAGGAGTGGTGGACCAGGCAGACTGTCCTTGCCTGCTGATCTCTTATGATCAGTGCGAGGGCTTATTTTAGTTTGCTTTTTTTAACTGTTGTTGGCATCACAAAATGGTTACATAATAATGATATGAAATTAAATATAGCACAATAAAAATACCAAAAATCACTAAACTTCAACCTTATCTACATAGTTTGCATACATTATCAGACACTGTCAGAGGTTATATCAGAGGTCATCTACATCACTGAAAATAACCCTAGGAACTGTCCAGCATGGGCTGTCTTCCTCCGTAGGGGTCGGGAGACGGCCTGATGTGTGTGTCTGATGGTGAGGACATGTCCTCCTGACAGGACAATTACAGATATCCGTCTCCCACTCCCCTTCCTGGGCTATAGGCACACATGCGCACACACATACTTGGCTAAAATAGAAACATTCAGTCAGGACAATATAATCAACTATATTTAAAAGTTTGACTCATTATACTATTTATATTACTACAATTACTTCCTTATGCTTTTCATGTTTGTTAGATTTTTTTCTCGTTCTTGCTTTGGCTGAATGGCTGTCTTATTAGTGTCCGTTGTTTAAAAAAACATGTAAACAGTAGTGGGTGGCTGAAGTGCTGATTGCTTAGATTACAGCTTTCACAGGAGAGGCAGCTAAAGGCAGCACATATTTAGTAGAGAGGCAGCTAAATGCAGCACATATTCAGTGGAGAGGCATCTAAAAGCAGCGCATATTCAGTATGAGGCAGCTAAAGGCAGTGCATATTCATTAGAGGCAGCTAAATCCAGCGCATATTCAGTGGAGAGGCAGCTAAAGGCAGCACACATTCAGTGGCAAGGCAGCTAAAGGCAGCGCATATTCAGTGGCGAGGCAGCTAAAGGCAGCGCATATTCAGTAGAGAGGCAGCTAAAGAAAGCGCATATTCAGTGGAAAGGCAGCTAAAGGCAGGGCATATTCAGTAGAGAGGCAGCTAAAGCCAGCACATATTCAGTGGAAAGGCAGCTAAAGAAAGTGCATATTCAGTGGAAAGGCAGCTAAAGGCAGGGCATATTCAATAGAGAGGCAGCTAAAGCCAGTGCATATTCAGTGGAGAGGCAGCTAAAGCCAGCACATATTCAGTGGAGAGGGAGCTAAAGGCAGCACACATTCAGTCAAGAGGCAGCTAAAGAAAGCGCATATTCAGTGGAAAGGCAGTAATAGGCAGTGCATATTCATTGGAGGTGGCTAAAAGCAGCCCATATTCAGTAAAGAGGCAGCTAAAGAAAGCGCATATTCAGTGGATAGGCAGGTTAAGGCAGCGCATATTCAGCGGAGAGGCAGCTAAAGGCAGTGCATATTCAATAGAGACAACTAAAAGCAGCCCATATTCAGTAGAGAGGCAGCTATAGGCAGAGCATATTCAGTGGAGACAGCAAAAGGCAGTGCATATTCAGCAGAGAGGCAGCTAAACGCAGCGCATATTCAGCAGGCT
>NC_137513.1:9752500-9787500 GCF_041902795.1 Electrophorus electricus
GGGGTGAAGGGGTTGATGGGGTTGATGTAGTGATACTGGGGCATGAAGTGTGAATCCCTGACCTCACAAATTAGATTCGAGAAAACAGTGCCGTGCTTTGTAACATCTCAAATATCTCCACAAACTGATTACATTTCCTTATAAGAGTGTAACTCCTATGTGCCAAATACAGGAATGTGACTGGAGTAAAGAATAAAACAATAAAATATATAAATATACCAAATATTACAAATATCAATCTAAACATAATATTCTGCAAATTTTATTTTGGCCCAGAAATGAGCACACACTGGTTATTATTCAAAATCAATTTTAATTGATTCTGACTTTCTAAAATCAATGCAGTTGAACCGGCACCTTCAGTCCAATTCTGACACATTTTTCCACGTCTTTCATGTAAGCTGGAAGGAAAGAAATGGGGGGGGGGGGGGGGATGCTTGGTAGAAATGCAAATGAGAGAAGCGATTTAACAAGCCCTTTCAAAGTAGCAGTCCAAGAACACCATGAGCTCCGTAAATGACTCGGCTTTAAAGGGCACTACCTATAAACATATCATGCATATGATGTTTTGGCTATCAGTCAATATGGATGTGCCTATTAGATCTGAATTCAACTGCAAGACGGGGAAAAGGGTGAAAGACAGGGTGAGCAGCAGGGCAGAAATGTGTGTGTGTGTGTGTGTGTGTGTGTGTGTGTGTGTGTGTGTGTGTGTGTGTGTGTGTGTGTGTGTGTTGTTGGGGGGGGGGGGGGGGCGTCAAGCTGATGTAACTGTCGTGAGCGTGAGTGCTCCCCTACTGCGCTGAGAGGCTGCAGGCACAGGCCGGTTCACCCTGGAGCTCCCACACAATAGCGGCGCTTAATCCACTCTCACACACAGCTCCCTCCACACACTCCCACCAGATGTGCTGGATTTATAGTCAAATGGAGAGAGAGAGAGAGAGAGAGAGAGAAAGAGAGAAAGAGAGAGAGGGTCGGCTTGAAAGAGTGGATGGTGTGATGGGATGACGTGCGACTGGTTCTGTCTGGTTTGTGTGTGTCTGTGTGCGTGTGTTTCTGACTGTGGCGCTCACTGACATGGGTGACGGCTGTATTTTAGTGGGCGGCGTCCAGCACGACTGCGTTCTGTCCCGTCCCCGCTGGTCTTACTGGTCTTTCTGTGGTCCATCATGTTTGGTCCCTCATTCCTGTCATTCCTTCTTGGGCTCTTCCATCTCCTCCTCCTCCTCGTCCTCTGCTCCATCACTCTCTTTTTGTCCTTTAACAGTGCTGAGTGTCAGTAGTGCACCGGTCGGGTCCCCATGCAGAACCTACGGTCCAACGACCACTTCGACACGCACCACCATGCAGTGCAGGTACGTCTCACACACGCACACACACACACACACACCCTTACAAGTTCACACATGCTCACATATGCTCACAATCACACACTCACATGCTTTAAATACACTCTCACACTCGCTCACCACATTGTCTCACACACACACACACAGATGCCTCCACCTTTGCTATTCCTCGACCCGACCTTTCCCCCGCTGTGTTGCTTCACCTGTTCACCTGGCCATACCCAGCACGAGTTAACGTGGCGGGACTGTAACCGCGCGCCGTCCGTTGTCACGGCGATAGCCGTAGCCGTCCTCTCCGTTAGCAAACCTCCATGTCGTCACGGTGGCAGATTGAAGCTGACCTTGGGACTGCCTGCCTTTCAAGTTCACACACACCTCACCGTGTTTCCGTGACCATATCCGACACTGGCGTTCGGTGTCGTTTGTTTAATTGCAAAGCTTTTTTCTTGCTTTTCACACCATCCCCTCACACCATCTTCTTCACACCATCTTTTATCTTTCTCTGTTTCGTTTTCACCTCTTTTCCAACTCAGCTGGTCTTCAGTGAAGCTAAATATATTTTTTTCCCTATAGTCAAATTCTGACTGAAGTTCAGCTCACAGTCCTTGTTATCATATTAATTATGTCGTTAGTGCCCATCTGAGGAACACACACACACGCACAAATAGAGTTGAGATAAATTCTAAAATCCTCTACTCTGTTAGGAATTCCAGACAGTTGGATCATTTTGTGATCAAATGCCATTGATTGAATGCTGATGACTAGATATTGTTGATCGAATGCTGTTTCTGGACAAGGTAATCAATACTTACTTAATTAGCATGAGCATCAGTCCCTCAGCCGATCAATACTGATCTGCCCAAACTGTCACTGAGATAATACTAGCTCCCTTTTCATGCATCCAAGTTAGAGTAACACACACACACACACACACACACCCAAACGCATAAACACACGCTCAGACACACATTTGTAATCATGGTAAATGTCACTGCGCTTTATGTGCTGCAGGCCTTTGATCAAAGTCAAGACACAGACACCGATTTGAGCATTTGAATAGCTTTAACGAACTTAACCAGCAGCCTGATCAAACACACAAAGCACTCCGGATTACTGCTGGCTGGAGACCTCTGACCTCTGACCTTGGTAACAACAGCTCTTCCACTGTGGGTGGCTCATGGATTAGCAGGCTGCTAGCTGCCAGGTGAAACACAGAAAAATTCAGCTCAAAAAGCAATGGGGGACACTTACTGCCCTCTTTGACCCCTTGGGGTAGACCTGAACTGGAGGTCTTCACATCACAGTCCTCAAGGTGCAGGTCTTCTTGTTGGCCAGAGGAGGCGCTAGGGAGACTTTACCACTGTTACCCTTGTCTTGCTTGGACTCGAACATGTGTAAAGCTGCTTTGTGACAACAACTGTTGCTGTATAAATTAATCTGACTTTGACTTTTGGATTTGAGATTAATCATTTAATCAACTACAAGGGATTTGGATTCCAGGTCCAGATTTGAAAACCACTGCTCAAAACTAATTCATGTAATAAATTGATAATTTTCTTTACTGGCCTTCGGATTGTGCAGGCACATTTCCCTCCACACCCAGTCGAACCGAAGCCCAGACGTGTGTGAGTGTGTGTGTGAAAGGAAACAGAGAGATGGATGGAGGAAGAGAAGGACATCAGAAGTAATGATGAGCGGCACCAGCAGAGAGGGAGGGAGGGAGGGAGGGAGAGAGGGATAGTGAGAAGTAGTAGTGTACTGTCATTGTGTCTTCTGTGTGTGTGTGTGTGTGTGTGTCTTAATCTTTGCAAAACACACTTAAACAAATAATTGAAATGCCTCCAGGAATTGTTTAAAATAATTGTTTGGAGACAATGTCACGGGTAGCTAGCTCTTCAGAGCACGGCAGGTCTGTTTCCGTATGATAAAAGACATTTAGAAAGAGTTAAGAAAAAGCAAAACGACAGAGGAAAGTGGAGCTGCATATAATAGCTTCAAAGTTGTTTTTTATGCATCTTTCATACACACACACACACACACACACAAGCGCATGCGCATAGGCACCTACACAGACAGGAAGAAAATGCCGATCACTGACATCCTCTAATTGTTCTGTTAACAGAGTGAGAAAGAGAGTGTGTGACATGCTGGACTGGTGTTTCTTATTAAAAAACAACCCCTATAAATAAACAAACACATAAATCAATACATTCATATACCGCAATATAACAAACGAAGGGCATTTAAAAAAAAAATCTCACCTGGCAGGTTACGAAAGCAATGGGACAGACGGTCTGTAGTTTTTTCAAGTGTTTTAAAGGGAAAGTCTTTGGAAAGGGAAGTTTTTCCCTGTGCTGGGCGGAGTCTTTCTCTACTGGTTCCGTGCTGCAGAACAGAGGGACCAGGTCTGCGATGCGACATGGCAACCCATATTTTCAGAAATGTCCTTTAATGTCTAGTGTTAGTAATTTGCTAATATCTCTTTCATATTTATATTTGATTCTTTATTCATATTTCCATTGCAAGGTCCTAACTGTGCCACTGGACATGTCACAAATGTCAAAAAAAAAATAAAATAAAATCATCCACCTTCTTCTTTTCCGGTGGAGCACACAGCTTTCTTACCACACTCATTGCTCGGGTTGCCAGATGTCCGCTTTTAGCCTTGATCGAGCAACTGCTTTCCATTGATCAGTTTTATTGTAGCGTGTCACTGGTTCACATGCATGTCAGAACAAATTCCTTGGATTTCATTGGTTCACAGCTTGCTTCGTACCTTGCCTGCCGGCCAACTGCAGAGAGCCTGCTCTCTGAATGCCAGTCAGTAAGGACGTTTGCGATGGTCTGAAAGTACCAAAAAGAAAAATGACTTGAGTCATTTAACAATGAGTTTCATGCCTTCTGTACAGTATGCCAGACCTAAATACTGCTAATATGTGTCATTTACATTTATTTGACACTTTTCTCCAAAGTGACTTACAATTATGACTGAGTACAATTTGAACAATTGAGAGTTAATGGCCTTGCTCAGGGGCAACCTGCCAGCAGTGGGGATTGAACTGGCAACCTACTGAGCAACCACTGTCCCTTAGTGTCATACTTGGTGAGTAAAATGTTAATTTGTATTGAAGAACTGTGAAAATGGTGAGGACATGGTTTTAATTTGGGGTGGGGTCATATTCCTGTCCCCCTTATGTCCTTTTGGGGCTGTAATGTCCTCCTTTTAGGGGTCAATAGAATGACTGCAGTCACGGCGTGCTTACTGCAGAGACCTGCTCCACTGGGGAAGCGCAGGGATCACAAAGACGCTGGCTACAGACGTGACCAGGCACCGTTAAAGGAGAGGAGGTGGAGGAAGAAAGGGATGATGGGTGGACAGGAAAAACGAGCGTGCTGCTCCTCGGCTCCTTTTCTCTTTAGGATGGCGCGATGGAGGAGAAGAATGACGACGGACAGAGGAAAATCTTTTAAAAAAAATCTTCTTTTCTTTTTGTTCCAAAAGGTGCATAAATATAGATGAGATACAGTGTGGGAGAGAGAAAAATGCAGATCAGAGTGGCTTTCTCTGTGAACACTGACAGTTCTAAAAATGTGTTTGAAACATGTATAATACAAAGGACACGTCTACTTAAGTAGACTGTTTATCCCATGTAAGAAACCTTAAAATCATCTTGGCAGCCTCGGTTCCATGTGCCACTTAGGTAAAATGTTAACTGTGTATTTGAAAGATGTCTGAGATGGAGGTGAGAGAAGGAAATGTAAAGAGAACAATGGATTTCAAGGCTATGAAGGGTTATGGGCAACTAAAGAATGGACAGAAAAGCAAGTTGATGTAGGTGTAAAATGTTTGGTTAGTTTTCTTTCAGGCTGTTTTTCAGTAATGTTCAAAATAGCTTTGTAGTCACACGGAACTCGAGGTGGAAACATAGCATATATTGCTGCTTTGGGAACAGGAATGGCCAAGTTGCGGTCAGGTTGCGGTCAGGTTGCGGTCAGGTTGGGGTCAGGTTGGGGTCAGGTTGGGGTCAGGTTGTGGCTACGTTGTGTTGAGGTTGTAGCCAGGTTGTGGTCAGAATGTGATGAGGTTGTGGTCAGGTTGTGTTGAGGTTGTAGCCAGGTTGGGTTATGGCTCTGCTGCTCAAAGGAATCTGTTATCACAAAACCAAAGCAAATAGGTAGAAAATTGCAAAGCAAAATTCTAAAATTTCAAAGTTCTCTCTTTCTTCCATCTGGTCTCTTTATCCCTTCCTCTCTCCCTCTCTCTCTCACTCTCTTCATTTCTCTCTCCATCTCTCCGTCCACTCTGAACTGCTCAGTCCCTGCATGTCCTATTTTCCTCTCCTTGAGGTGTCTCTCTGAGGACGTAATAACCTCCTGGTATTCTTCTCACCGTTCTGCCTCAGCCCTGAATGGGCTCTGGACAAATCACTGGCTTGCATTATTCATCCAGAACTCCAGTTTCTCAGCCCCCTCTCTCTCTCTCTCTCTCTCTCTACTTCTCATTCTTAACAAAACCACTGCGTTCTTTCTTCATCTGTTGGCGCACTGCAGACCTGATATTAAAAAAAAATGAGAAGGAATGGCACCGCATGCGCGAGTGGATGATTGTGTGTGTGTTTAGACACTAATGCAAACAGCTTGCTGTGCACTTAACACATTCAGCTTTTCTCGGAAGCGTTACAGCCGTGCACACAGACTCAGGGAGGGTGACTACTGAAAAGAGCCCTGATTGCTTTCGGAGAAACCGCTTGTATCCTTGACAGGGAGCAGGGACCAGGGACTCCGACTCCAAATGGAGTACAGATTCAGAATGCAGGAATGGAATGGAAACAAGAAACATTTTCAGGACAAACCAAACCTCTTAGGATCTATTCGGATTATATTGAGACTCTTTAATGTTAATGGCATACCCTAACAATCAGCAGCACTCACACGGTGTGGTGTTTACATCATGTTCAGGTAGTGCTGCAGTAGTGTTCCAGGAATATTCCAGGAATGTTCCGGAAGTGTTCCAGTAGGCAAAAGGCTTAAGTGCATCTTGCACCCTCTGATGGAAATTCAGTCACGGCATTGTATTCAAGCACTACTTTGGCAACTTTCCAAAATGAACAACACATTGATGATTAGAATCCCTTTTCATATTTTTTTCTTGTGCCAATAATGCTTTCCAATATGGTGCGTGCATGTGTGAGACAGAAGGTGGGAGAGAAAAGGAGAAAGTGAATGAAAACCACCGATCATAAAGCCACTGAAAAATACGGCGGGCCCACTGCCAATTCTGCCTTTAGCTTTCTAATGCTATCTCAACTAATATTTAAAATAACTCAAAATAGCAACATGGCTAGTTGTACTTTTACATGCAGTACCATTCTAGTGAAGCTGCGCTATACCTGTTTGTACAGCGCTAGCCGTGTTTCAGCGCTTCAGGGACCCATGGGAACAGACAGCTTAGAATGACTTATGTTATGAGATTCCAAATGTGACCAGTAGTTTATAGTGTCTGACATCGTCAGGTCTCTGCGCATCATATCTTCAGTCTGTGTGTAATTTCTAATCCCTTTGGCATGCTGTTGCCTCTTCAGTCGGGTTGCATGTCTTAGCAACAGGGAGTCTGGAGAGCTCAGCAATGTGTTGCGCGCTCACACACACACACACACATACACACACACACACAAAAAGTGCCATCTGCCTCACCCCTCTGGGCCAGGCACTCTACTGTTTCTCACTCTCTCACTCTCTCACTCACACACACACACACACACATACACACACACACACACACATTGACACAGACTGTGACCTTGCTTGCTGTCACAACAGCTATAGATCATACCACTGATACTAATGAAATGAGATATGAGAGACAGGGAAAGAAATCTCTCCTACATACACATATACATGCACACACTCACTCACTCACACACACACACACACACTAAAACATCCACACACCCACACACTACAAGATGATTCCCATGTGTGCTGTACAGTTAGTAAGTAATGGCTGTGTGCTTGTGCGATTTTTGTGACACTTATTGCTCAGTTGCTGTACACCAGCAGGGGTTGGATTGTGCCTGCACACATACACATGCGTGTGTTTAGTTGTTCTTTTTTTTACTATTAGAGGTCGATTGTTTTTTTTTTTTTTGCCAATGCAGACCCAAATTGAACTGAATTGTCGGTGCAGTGCTAAACTCTTACCAGACCTGATCCTGTCACCTAACAGTGACACAGCACTGAAACTGCACCTCTCCAAAGTCTAGCAGAGAATACTGAGAACAACAGTTAAAAGTGTAGGGTAGAACCTGTCGGACTGGAGAGAGGGAGGGAGGGAGGGAGGGAGAGAGAGAGAGAGGGAGGGAGAGAGAGAGGGAGGGAGGGGGGGAGAGAGGGAGGGAGAGAGAGAGAAAGCAGAGAAAAAAGAGAAAAAACAGACCCAGCCAAATTATAACCAATAAAAAACACAGAATCTACACAAACAAAACACAAACCCAACACACATGAAAAACGATGTTTTTGCCCCTAATTTGAAACGTCAGCAGCCTTCCTGAATGCAATTCACACCTGAAAGCTGAGGCCAAAACTGAGATGGAGCCCGCACTGCCTGGCCGTCGGAGCTCGCCATCGTGGGTAGACCTGCCTGGCCGTCGGAGATGGCCATCGTGGGTAGACCTGCCTGGCCGTCGGAGCTGGCCATCGGGGGTAGACCTGCCTGGCCGTCGGAGCTGGCCATCGGGGGTAGACCTGCCTGGCCGTCGGAGCTGGCCATCGGGGGTAGACCTGCCTGGCCGTCGGAGCTGGCCATCGGGGGTAGACCTGCCTGGCCGTCGGAGCTGGCCATCGGGGGTAGACCTGCCTGGCCGTCGGAGCTGGCCATCGTGGGTAGACCTGCCTGGCCGTCGGAACTGGCCATCGTGGGTAGACCTGCCTGACCGTCAGAGTAGACACACACACACACACACACACTGACTGGTAAACTTGCTTGGCTTGGCTTGTTGGAACTGTCGTTGTGGGTGGACCTGGCTGGCCAAGGACGGCTATGCTTCTACTGGGCCGAGGGGGAGGTGGACCCTGAGCTGCTCTGGCTCCAGTATGAAGTCCTGTCTGCAAGAACACGTGCAGCCTCTCCTTTGATGTTTTAGATTATAATAAATGAAATAACACACACACACACACACACACACACACACACAGACTCACAGAGACACATATATACAGCTTCCATCTTCATCAACAAAGGCGCCTCATCGATATCTTGTACAGGGAAAAGGAAAGAGATGAAAAGAGAATGACGAGACCCATAATACTAGTGCACAAATGTGTGTGTGTGTGTGATTGAGTGCGTCCCTTATGTCTGTGATTCATTGATTCGTTAATTTAGCATTCCTTCTCTTAAGGGCATTTAGCTAATGAGAATCCTGCAACGACCCACAGCACACGTCTCTCTGTGTCTCTCTGTGTCTCTCTGTCTCTCTGTCTCGCGCTTCAATTAAGTTCAGTGGTACTTTATTGGCGTGACAAATATTCACACTTGTATTGCCAGAGCGCTCTCTCTCTCTCTCTCGCTCTCTCTCTCTCTCTCTCTCTGTCTCTCTCTCCTCTCTCTCTCTCCCTCTCTCCTCTCTCCCTCTCTCTCTCCTCTCTCTCTCTCTCCTCTCCCTCTCTCTCTCTCTCTCTCTCTCTCTCTCTCGCTCTCTCTCTCTCTCTCTCTCTCTCTGTGTCTCTCTCTCTCTCTCTCGCTCTCTGTCTCTCTCTCTCTCTCTCCCTGTGTGTGTGTGTGTTTGTGAGAGAGGCTGCAGCATTGACACTAGGTCAGCAGGTGCTTCGAGCCAGTTAGATTTAAGCTCCTTTTTTATTCATCTCTCTTCATTTGAATACTCTGCCTGCCCAGGGGCACTCACTGACCACGGTGCCAAAAATAAAGGAGAGAGAGAGCAGGAGAGAGAGAGATTGTTACATTTTTGTTAGTGTTTTCCTTCAGATGAAAAGGACTCCTTTCCATCTCCCTCCATTTCATCTCTCTGTGTCTCTGTCTCTTGCCCCAAGGTGGAAAGGAATGATGTCTACTTTAACGCCACTGCTTTTACTCTGAAACCGCCCTCTCTCTCTCTCTCTCTCTCTCTCCCTCTCTCTCTCCTCTCTCTCTCTCCCTCTCTCCTCTCTCCCTCTCTCTCTCCTCTCTCTCTCTCCCTCTCTCCTCTCTCCCTCTCTCTCTCTCTCTCCCTCTCTCTCCTCTCTCTCTCTCTCTCTCTCCCTCTCCCTCTCTCTCCTCTCTCCCTCCCTCTCTCTCTCTCTCTCTCTCTCTCTCTCTCTCATGTCTTTCTGTCTTTAATCTTGTCCTTCTCCTCCTTGCTTTTGCTATCTTCTGCCCCCAGCTCTACTTCATCAAATTTGTTTCTTTATTTATTCGCTTATTTACACCCCCGTAGCAGTTCTGCTATTCCTGTTCTTTTCTGTGATGTTTTTAAAATGGTTTGTATTCATGTGACCGTGTGTATATGCGTCATGGGTGTGTGTGTGTGTTTGTGTAAAGCTATAACGTGCTTCTCCATATCCCATGTTTACAGTCACCATTCCCAGAAAAAGCATGGCTTTAATGCAATAACCTACGCAGTGGGCAATCAATACGTCTGAAGATAGTGATGAGTCATGTGCTCATTCTCCTCATTCACACACGCTGCAAATATTAAACAAGACATATTTACATTTGACTTTTGCTTCCTTTTCATTCATATTCGACAGGAACCCACAGCCTGAGGCTCCAGCCACTCAGACAAGGCTGTCTGTGTTTACTAATGATATCTATTTGGACTGTCATATAGTAGAGGGGGCTGCAGTGTGTGTGTGTGTCTGTGACTTTACAATACATCTTTATGTTATATGGGTAAACAGATGGAAATGGAACCATGCATTATTTAAATAGTGTAAATTGAAAGAATGCATAATAGTGTAAATTTAAATAAAATGCAAATAATATATTTGTTTTCCTACAAAACCTGTCCATGTAAAAACTGATCCTTCACCAACCTGTGTGTGTGTGTGTGTGTGTCGCCACCTTACTACACTATAGCAAATTGAATTGGCAGTTCATATCAGTTAGTTACCTCTGCATCTCCATGCTCACCTCTCCCTCTCAGTATGTCATTCCTCGTTTCTGAAAAAGTGGCTTGTTTGAAAAAATCTTTTTGTGTGCGTTTGCACACGTGTCTCTCTTTGCACCCATATCAATGTTTCTTTTTTCTATGTAAATATGTTCCATTTTGCATTTGATACTCAAGCAGTTGAGTCTGTGTGTGTGTGTGTGTGTGTGTGTGTGTGTGTGTGTGTGTGTGTGTGTGTGTGTGTATTTCATAGCTCATTCCCCTTAGTCTTCTGGTTACCTTCTATAAATGTAAAGTCAAACTTTCTTAGTTAACATAATGTGCTTTCAGTGTGAATAAGAGACTGTGCAAGAGAGAGCAATGATTCTGGCAACACTTTACCTCTCTCTGTCACACACACACACACACACACACACACACACACACACACAGACACACACACACGTTGTATTGTTAATGTCGTTTGTTTTTATTCCGTTTTAGCTAAAACCTTTTTTGAATAACAAAACTCAAAAGTAAAATCCCACTGGAATCTGGAAATTACTTTTGTTTTTACTTTAAATTTAAAAATCCTGTCAGTTGCAATATATACAAATATATATAAAGTTTGTGCATATTTTACGGAAGCAGTGAGACTAGCATCTTATCATTTTTTTTTCTTTTGAATGAAACCAAACATCCAAATTTGAGTACTTGTTTTGCAGGCATATTTGAGGTTTATTGATCAGGAGAAGGCGCTTTGCCGAGTTAAACGTGACTTGCATCTGGTTCGCGAGTACACCTGCACCGCGCATGCGAGTGTTTACGTTTCCGTGGCTAATCAGCTGATTATCCTGGTGAGATGACCTCTGCGCGCGGCACCGGGGGCTCCGTTTCACCGCGCACATCTACGTGTCCGGTCGCCGGGCGTAACGCAGAGACGAGCAGTGGGTGCAGGTGCGTATTTTTGATCATCGACGCAAACGAACAAGCGTGCGGGCCTAAAAGAATAAATAAATACATTTGCAAAAAAAAAAAGAAAAAAAGTACGATACATGTACAGAACATAGACCGGGTTAAAAAGAGAGGGAATACGACTATCAGCAAGGCGTCCAGAACTAATGACATGATGCGAAAAACAGAGAAAGAGTCGAATGCAACTTTGGAGGATTAAACCCAACAAAAGTACCAGACATATACACTGCCTGGCCAAAAAAAGGTCACCACCTGGATTTAACTAAGCAAATAGGTCAGAGCCTCCCATTGGATAATTACTACATGGGTGATTATGTTTCAGCTGGCAACAAGTTATTTAACCCTAACTGATGCAGTGAGTAGGTTCAGCCATGTTGAAATATAGATCCTGTGGTCGTGGAAAAGATGTTAATCTGTTTCAGAAGGGTCAAATTACTGGCATGCATCAAGCAGAGAAAACATCTAAGGAGATCGCTGAAACTACTAAAATCGGGTTAAGAACCGTCCAGCACATTATTCAAAAGTGGAAGGACAGTGGGGAAACATCATCTTCGAAGAAGGAATGTGGTCATCAAAAAATCTTGAATGATCATGATTGGTGATCACTTAAACGTGTGGGGAAATCAAATCGTAGAAAAAAAAACAGTAGAACTCAGGGACTTGTTTAATAGTGAAAGTAAGAGCATTTACACATGCACAATGTGAAGGGAACCCAAGGGATTGGGACTAAACAGCTGTGTAGCCTTAAGAAACCACTTGTCAGTCAGGCTAACCGTTAAAAACGGCTTCAATTTGCTAGGGAGCATAAAGATTGGGCTCTGGAGCAATGGAAGAAGGTCCTGTGGTCTGAGTCCAGATTTACCCTGTTCCAGAGTGATGGGTGCATCAGGGTAAGAAGAGAGGCGGCTGAAGTGATGCACCCATCATGCCTAGTGGCTACCGTACAAGCCTGTGGGGGCAGTGCTATGATCTGGGGTTGGTCAGGTCTAGGTCTAGAATCTTTGGGATGTGCTGGAGAAGACTTTGCACAGTGGTCCAAATCTCCCATCATCAATACCAGATCTTGGGGGGGAAAAATTAATGCAACTCTGGACAGAAATAAATGTTGGGACATTGCAGAAGCTTGTGGAAATGATGCCACAGTGAAAGCGTGCCATAATCAAAGCTAATGGCAGTCCAACCAAATATTAGTGTGTGACCTTTTTTTTTGGCCAGGCAGTGTACAATGACTGGCAAGAAAAAAACGTGCCATCTAAGCGTTATATTTGCAAGGGGAGAAAATTCCAATGATTTTTTTCGTGGGCTATGATAGATTATTACTATCAGTTCATATTTTTTTATACTGCCACAAGGGTTATAAAATATTGTTACCAAAGATTAATACCAAAGAAATATATTAACATTCGTAATTCATGCGTTGTATCTGAGTGCGATTTGGTCCCAAATAGTTCTGTATTCCTTTTGATATATATATGATTATAACTATAATCTCCACAGTTTCAGATGCAGAACCAGCTATGCATAAGTGTTTGGCCTTTAATAGCTAAAGTTATAAAATACTACATTTCTGCCATACTTCTTCCTATAATGCTCTGGTAAATGTCTTTAATCGCATTTTCGATAAGGCATTCTGATGAAGCTGATAATTACCGTACAACTCGAACACTTAAATGAAAGCTGTGTAGGAAAGACCGAGGGAGAGGGAAGCCAAAGGGCGAGGCTACTCCGAGAACCGGCGCTTCACGCAGGTGAAGAGGTCAGCTTATTCAGTTCATTTGTAACCCCACAAACAAAACCGTTACAAACTGTTATTTGATTATTGTATCTATTTGTACCTGTTACTTTTAAAGTTATCAAAAACTGTGGTATGGGGCTTGGTCAGTCCTCATATACATGACACCTCTTAACCTTTGAAAGTCCAGAATTCTTCATTAAATCCAATAATGTTTAATCCGTTTTTGAGATTCTTGCAATGGACATATGTTTGGATTCTTCAAGCAGGGAGAAACCGCGACTTGGAACCCGACCCTGTGCCGAACTCTGGGCCAGCCTCAAATAGAGTTCCCCAGGGCACCCACTGCTTGCTATGCCAGTTAATTGAATGTCACAATCATAGGAAAGCCTTGTGAGGCTGATGCTTCTTTTGGTTGTTGTATGCCATGAGGAAATGTCAGTTTCCATCTATATAATTGGAATGTTTCCTCACCGTTAATAATAATGATCCAAACATACTTGTAATAAAGTCATGTAATCTTGTCCACTGGCAGATAATAGGTTCATATAGCATGCAGGAATGAAGGTTTTTAGACCTGACATGTTTCTCTGCAAATGACGATCATCCCCAAAACAACAGCAGATACAGCAGCAGCAACATAAAACCTGTGGCACTGAGCTCTTTTAACAGGAAGTCCTGGCTTGTCCGTCAACTAAATCCTTCCTTCCTGCCTGTGTGTACTCTGAAAGGAACGTTTCTACTAGGACACTTGCAGAAATAGGTTAGCCCAGTGGGGAATGTGGTGTGTGTGTGTGTGTGTGTGTGTGTGTGTGTGTGTGTGTGTGTGTGTGTGTGTGTGTGTGTGTGTGTGTGTGTGTGTGTGTGTGTGTGTGTGTGTGTGTGTGTGTGTGTGTGTGTGTGTGTGTGTGATGAAAGTTAGGAAGGTATTTTTCTGTGTTAATGTTTTAGGGTGGTTCTCTGTAACTAGACCACTGTCTCACTTTCTGTTGGTCTCTCTCCACGTTTCCTTTGCTTATCTATTTCAGGTTACTCACCTGACCACTTGCTTGACCCTTTCTCCTGTCTGCTTGTACTTATCTCTTCTTCCCAGATCCCTGTCTAAGGCGTCTCCTAATTTTTTCCACTTCCCCGGTACAGCGAATGCGCCTTAAAAAGTTTTTTCAATTGAAGTCGTAAAAGAATCCAAATTTGGGCCATGTTTGTATTGGTGTTGTCCCTTGGGGGAACATCTTATATGCTTATGTCTTCTTGTGCACTTTAGTGCGCATACTCAGAGGCGTACTCTACAGTGGTGCCAACCCAAAGGCGTACACTATAGCGGTGCCTACCCAAAGGCGTACACTATAGCGGTGCCTACCCAAAGGCGTACACTATAGCGGTGCCTACCCAAAGGCGTACACTATAGCGGTGCCAACCCAAAGGCGTACACTATAGCGGTGCCTACCCAAAGGCGTACACTATAGCGGTGCCTACCCAAAGGCGTACACTATAGCGGTGCCTACCCAAAGGCGTACACTATAGCGGTGCCTACCCAAAGGCGTACACTATAGCGGTGCCAACCCAAAGGCGTACACTATAGCGGTGCCTACCCAAAGGCGTACACTATAGCGGTGCCTACCCAAAGGCGTACACTATAGCGGTGCCTACCCAAAGGCGTACACTATAGCGGTGCCAACCCAAAGGCGTACACTATAGCGGTGCCTACCCAAAGGCGTACACTATAGCGGTGCCTACCCAAAGGCGTACACTATAGCGGTGCCTACCCAAAGGCGTACACTATAGCGGTGCCTACCCAAAGGCGTACACTATAGCGGTGCCTACCCAAAGGCGTACACTATAGCGGTGCCTACCCAAAGGCGTACACTATAGCGGTGCCTACCCAAAGGCGTACACTATAGCGGTGCCTACCCAAAGGCGTACACTATAGCGGTGCCTACCCAAAGGCGTACACTATAGCGGTGCCTACCCTACCCTCCGCCTTGCCTCTCCCCCTTATTCTTGCAAATCTTCCCCATGGCGAAGGCCGTTATTAGCAAGCACGGGCATTTCACTAGTTCATGACACTCCAATACCACAGGGAACACCTATTCCCTGCTATGGAATAGATGAAATATAATGACGGAGACGTGTGGAGTGAGAGTCATAGCCAAACCTTTTTTTTTTTTTTTTTTTTTCGTTTATGGAATGGAATTTTGGAAAGGCGGAAGTGTAGTGTCACTTGCAATGGGGTGTAACACTGAGAGGAGTTTGGGAATGGTTCTTTGTGCTGGCTCCCTAAGGCAGATTCAAATTCTGCTTGCTCCCATCTGCTCCACTTCACCTAGATTGATTGCTTATGTCTGGCTTCAAACTAATGAGCAAGACCGACCCAAAAAACAGAGCAGCATGACCAGGAAGTGCAGTGCACCTGAACCTTCCCCCAGTGCTTAGAGTCCCAGTCCACTTTACTACCTTTCCAGACTTATCTCACTGAGTGCAGATGTGCCGAATCCCTTCCAGCTGTTTGCTGGGAATGTCCAGTGGTGAGCCCGCGGCTGGTGAGGGTGACGTGAACTGCCAGGCTCGGTGAGTGGCAGGCAGAACGCAGCAGTTGGGCGCTTTCTGCACCCGATGCAGATTTGTGGTCCTGACGTGATGCTATCTCGAAGACGCAGATTGTCCACATTCCACAGAAGACTGAGACATGTAGGATATGGGAGTCAGGCATATGGTGTTCTAAGATTGTAAAGTGACTAGATTGTATTAGAGTGAAATGGAACAGAAGACAGTAGAGTACAGTACCATGTAACCAAACACAGAATCAAAATTAGACTAGAACTACATTGGGAGTAGAGCATGATCTGTCACTAGCTACTTGACTTCTGTGTTGTTAAGTTCCTGGCACTAGTATGTTTAAATCAAGAGTGCCCTTCTCTTTGAAGACTAGAGACAGAAAGACACCTAATAAAGCAGGTAGTTTGCTGACTGACATCATGGGTGGTGTATGAGGAGTGACATCACTAAACTATGCCAGACTGTGGCCTCTCTAGGGCTTTCTTTGGGGAACATGCTTCACTATAATGAAAAGGTTCCTGTCAGGTCAGGTGGTTTTTCTGTAGCCAATCATTGCAAACTAGAAGCTCATAGGTGTGTAGAGTAGATATCAGCCCACGTGAATGGTCTGAATAAAATATGTTTATGCGCCACTTTTGAAAGGTCATTATAAATATATATCGGAAATTCAAGGTATCGCAGCTTCAGCATAAACCTTAGTCAGCTGAATGTGAGGGTTACTGTCTCTAGAGTTTGACTCCTGTGGTAACACATTCACAGTGGATTCAAAATCCTGTCAGGTTATTAGGGAAACAATCCAGTAGGTGGTAGTTGTGAAGGAGCTTAACCTGGTGCTGTTGTGTTTTCCTGCCATATTTTTTTAGTTGCCAGCCACAAGCATGACAGGCATGTGTCCAGAGCATTCACATTCGTTGTTGTCAGTATAGAAACAGTCGGCCATAAAGAATGAATTACTCAGAAAGAGGCAGATGCTGAGTAGAAAGGGAAAAGAGGTTAGAGTAAATGTGTTCTCTCTCTCTCTTTCCATGAGGAAAAGCTGCCTACTGTCTTTTCCTTTGCTATGAGGCAAAGAATTTCTGCTGGGTTTAAATAAACATCGCTTTGCTGACACGGTTAACACAGCTTGGCACAGTACATCATAACACGGCCTAACACATCTTAAAATGTCCCAGCGCAACTCGGGGGGGGGGGGGGGGGGAAGTATCACATTTGTTGCAATGCACCATGGGATTGAAAGGTCTACTAATGATGACCATGTTGTACATTTTTTCCACTGTGTTTGCTTATAAAAATTTGTAACTGGCTAATTAATCAGTTGATCGGTTAGTGAGCTCCCGAGAGCTATCCAGAGTCCTGCCTACCTGGAAGGAAATGGATTAAACTAGGTATTAAAGGTGTATCTGTTGCAAAACACTTTGTAAATGTGGAATAATACAGTGAAGTACAACAGGGTACAGGAAAAAGCTGGTACTGTTTGTGCACTTACACACACCCATGCACTCACAAACTTGAGCGCACACGCAGTATGAACTGGAACAACAGACTGAGATGGAAGGAAGTCTGGAAGCAACAGGGACGATGGGATACGTTAAACAACCATCTGAGCCTGAATGAAGTATGTTTGGCCTAAAATACAGAGTGAGGAATAGTGCTGTCTAATGCGGTCCTTTCTTAATACACCCCAACAGCCTGCTGTTAAATATCACTTAGAGTGTCTGTGTGTGCGCAGCTCAGGGTTTCAACTGCGAGACCTTGTCCTCTGTGTTTGTGCGAGTGTCCCACTGCAGACATCCACATATGGATTTTTTTTAAGCTCCAAAGAGGACCATTCCCACAGGACCAGATAAGAAACTACTGTGGCTGAGGAGATCAGCTGAGTCTCAGTTAAACAGATCAGTTGCTGAGAGCGTGGTTAAACCGACAGGCCTGGACATACTGCTGTTTGCGGGAACGTAAGGGTATGATGAGAGAGTCCTCACCCTGGTGGCATTCTAATGCACGTTTGATAAGCTATTTTCCTTCAGACGGTCCTTTTTACTCTAACTTTTTATCTTTCTCTTTGGGCACTATGAATAATGGAGTGACTGTGATATTGATGCGTGGTGTAGTGGCTGTAGTTTCCAGAGATAAATGAATGCATGTGCGCGCATGCATGCACGCGCACACACACACACACAAAGGGGAACATGAGAAGGGTTATTTCTCTTGTGGCATATACCCTCATGCATGGAGTGACTAGCTGCATCAGCTGCTACTGTGTGTGTGTGTGTGTGTTCATTTGTGCTTGTAAAGTTATCTACATAAGTGCTGATGTCTGAAAAGGCCTCTGGGCATTTGTGTGCGTTTCTGTACAGAAGTGTTGCATTTTTTTAATGTATGTGTGAGTCTATAGAGATGAGAGATCTGTAAGCTTCACTGATTGGTTGATTCATTGACTCCCCTGGTTAAGTAAATGTGTGTCCAGGTTTGACTGTGGGTTTGTGTAGATATGTGTGTGCATGGGTGTGTGTGTGCATATGACTTTGGTTGCTTTGGTGGTCAGCATGCAGAGAGCTGGTCACCTTGATCTCAGATAAAATAGGCGATCAACTGAAAATCGATCAGAAACTAGCCTACTGCCTCTATGGAACCAGGCTCGATAGCTAACCATTAATGTCCAGAGGACACACACACACACAATAGAATAGAGAACTGGTGTAAACTACTCTCTGGTGTAAATTGTGTCTGGACCAGCCTCCACTGGTAGGTGGAACTCACTTTGGAATTGCAGTCTTTTACAGAGCTGAGTTCCAACAGCTTCTACAAGCTTGTTTAGAGAGGAAGAGAGATGTCCACCAAATACTGAGACATACACTTCCCTCTGTATCGCTCACACACACACACACGCGCACACACACACACACACACCCCTGCACCACTCAAACCAATCTTACAGAATGATTCAACAGGGTCACATTTGTTTAAAATTTGCCTTCTTTCTCATAAAGGATTCAATCAGTCAGTCTTGTTGTCATTGCAGATCACATGACCAGTGTTAATGTGAACAGAAGCTGAATTAGAAGCCACTTTGCTGATATTTAAATGGAATTCTGAATCTGTTATATGATAATCGGTCTCTCTCTCTCTCTCTCTCTCTCTCATCCCCTCTCTCCTTTCCCCTACGCACATTCTGAATCCATTCACTGCTGTAGAAGATCCCTCCACCCTTAAGGGACACGGCAGGGAGGTTTGTTTTCATCTTACAAAAGCTTATTAAAAAGATGGACCAGATGGGAGTCTTTTGGCTTCTTCCTGCCCGGGCCGATGCCTCTCTCCTGGGCTCTGATCAGTTTTGTGACCCCTTTGCCATCTAATTCCCTCTGGAGCTCCCAGGAAGATGAGAACACTCTCTCCTCTGCATCGCCCAGCCATGTCTGGATGGGTACTGGCGTTCCATTAAATCGCATCAGTATGGGGATCTTTCTGTGCTTGATTACTTTTCTCTTATCACCTTTTTTGATCTGGGCCCTGGCCATGTTGTCAAGGAGGCTACGCTAGCAGATGGTGATTGATGTGTCATGTCTGGGGAAAGTAATTAGATGTTACCGTGGCAATGTTTTGTATTAGTTTTTTCTCATGAAAGATGAGAGTGGGGTCAGACTAGGACATACTGTAATGCCTACTGGGTGTAAAATTTTTTGGTGCGTGCATTTATTTATTTATATGCATTTGTTTTCCCCCATTACCAGTGTTGGTAGATGTTCTAGGTGGAAGCGAAGCTATGAGGTGCACACATGCACAAGTGTGCACATTTCGTCCTATCCAGCGACCTCTATGGGGGTATGAATTTGATGATCTTTGAGGTTCAGGAACCGGTCAAGAGCCTGGTTTAATATGCCATAATTATTACAGATACATCAGCTTCAGGACAAATCGTACCTGCAGCCAGGAGAGACGTTTAGCGCAGGTTACTGTGCGCTGCCTGGCAACACCACATTGGTGGTTTACCTCTGTAAGGCTTCGTGTAGTTTTTACACACACACACACACACAGAGATCTTGGGCTGAATTAAACATCATGCTAATGTAATGACTTGTTCTCTAAAGTAATTGAAAGTAAGAGAGAGAGAGCGAGAGAGACACTTTGACAGTTTGTCAAAAGTGGCTTGAAATGCTTAAGTGCTTGGATGCCCTGCAGAGCTAAAACTGGACTGTCAGTCAGCCATGAAACAATGCAAACCACTGCATTATGATCAGTGGTGAAGAAAGAGAGAGAGAGAGAGAGAGAGAGAGAGAGTAAGAAAGTAGGAAAGTGAGTTCCTTAGCATGCATGTAAGCTGCTCTGGACCATAAAAAGTGCCAACTGGAGAGAAGTTGCCAGCTCTTTACAAATGATTATTTTCAGCAGAAAGCCATTACTGCGGTGGTGGCCAGCCAGCCGTCGAGCTGCCGGTGATGCAGACAGGAAAGATGAGTTAGCTCAGGGCTCTGCGCAGCTGAGACTCTTAGCCGGCAGCCTGTGTTGCCTCTTCAGTCCTGGGCAGAAGGCAGGGTGGTGCAGTAACAGTCGCAAAACGCATTGTTGGCATAAGAAAGAAAGATGGAAGGAAAGCCAAGGAAAATCGTTATGGCGTTGGTCTTAAAGGCTGTAGCTAGTTTGGAGACATGAATGCCGTGGGGTGATTTTGACAAACGAGTAACTGTGCTCTTCAACAGGGTTCAGTGTGCTCTTGGAAGAGCGCACATGTTTGTTTATTTATTTATTTGTCTCTCTTGAATTATTTATTTATATGAATGAGCTCCGTAGTGTTTACAGCCCAAGGTTAAAATGCAGCACTTTAATACTGTTACTGTAATACTGTGGGTGTACCAGAGGACTTTGTGCAAGTGAAAGATAAACGTGTTTGCGCGTGTGTGTGCGCGTGTGTGTGTGTGTGCGCGCGCACGTGCATGTGTTTGTGTGTGTGTGTGCGTGTTTGTGTGTGCGTGTTTGTGTGTGCGTATGTGTGTTTGTGTGTGCGTATGTGTGTTTGTGTGTGCGTATGTGTGTTTGTGTGTGCGTGTGTGTGTTTGTGTGTGTGTGTGTGTGTGTGCGTGCGTGTGTGCGTGTTTGTGTGTGTGTGTGTGTATGTGTGTGTGTGTGTGTGAGTGTATGTGTGTGTGTGTGTGTGTGTGTGTGTGTGTGTAGAGAGAGACAGGACAGAAGATGTGTGAGGTTTGTGTTCATATATGGGGATAGATGGGGTGCATTTGCAATTGAAAGAAGACTCTGGAAAGATGTGTTGTTAAAAGAAGAGTTCAGTGCTCAGAGTGACGGAGCTTTGGCATCCGTGCTCTCCTACATGAGTTGCATGAGTTGACCTTTAATGAGGAATTGGCATTTGATCTCTATCTTTCTTTTTATTCACTCCCTCTCTTCTTGCTCCCCCCCCCCCCATTTTCTTTCTCTTTCTTGATATTGCAAGCATGTTTCAACAAGTAAACATATTTGGACAGTCAAACACATTCGCACACACATGCACACCTACGTTTTTTTTCTCTTCTACATTCTGTCTTTTGTCTTACGCTCTTATTTTATTTTAGTTTTATTTAGAGGAGAAGCCTGTAATGTCTGACAATGCTTAATCATAATTTGATCCGACGAAATGAGAAATTCCTCTCGTCCATCTGTTCGGAGAAAACAGCTCCGCAGATTGCTTGGCTCCCTCCTCGAGCCAAGGATCTGCATCACTCTTCGCGGAAAAGCGATTGGAGCGCTGTTCTGTCATACAATGGCGTCTGGGGTCCGTTGTTCACTCTGTGGACTGCCGGCGGCCTGGACGGAGGACTCCGTCCCCGGCGGTCCTACACAGGAGACAGCGTGTCCACAGGCGCACCGCTGTGTCGTCCTCCAGGTTCCGGGGAGTCCGGGCCGGCGGAGACGCCAGCTGACCTGCTGGCTTATCGCACGGGCAGGAAGCTTTCACGTGTCCAGGAGACAGGTCCAGAAGAGGGGCCTTTTCTCGCCTAGCGTCTGCCTCATCCGGCCGTTTCTTGGGTCAGTTTGTCCTTGTGTTAGAACGGCTCTACTTTTCGGCAGCCGTCTTTTCCTGCATGCTGCTCGTTTATGTGCGTTGGATCCCTCTGGATCATAATAAAGACTCTAGGACTTCAACATTTAAGGCCTGACGATTATAACGTTATGAACAGAGCTTGGGTTAGGCCAGGTTCAGTTGTAGTTCTACTCATTGCCTCATTAGAGGTTTGTCACGCTGGGTGAACCCATCGGGGGTGATGGGTAATGAAGTCTAAACTGCAGGGACTTTTATAGATGATAAAACGACGTCCTTCTACACCTGAAGCTGCTTAGGGGCTATTTTCTTATTAGGTGGGTATTGCAGATGACATTTATTGATTCTTCTCTCTTGATCTCTCTCTCTCTCTCTCTCTCTCTCTAAGGTCTGTAAGGGCTGGTCTGGAATCAGGATTACCTTTAGCACGCTAAATTATGATTATGATGGTCTTTCCTGTTCTCTGAATTACAATGACATCTTTACTGTCATTATAGCTGTAGTGCTCTTGACAACAACCCAGCCTGTTTCTGGGTGATCATATGAGTGTGTGTGTGCACGTTTGCCCACGCCCACATTTGTACTTGTGGACGAGACAGTATACACAGCCTAATTCACTGAAACCCCTTCCTGATCCAATGGCGGAGGCGTGGCCGACTCCTTCATTGTGATGGATGGATAGGCTGGGACGAGGGGAGGAGGGTGGGACAAAGGTTGCGTGGTTCGGCCGTCTGCGATTCACTGTTCCTGCGCTACCCCGATTAAACCTGACAACTGCAGCCACTGCGAAATATCTGAGGATGCCCCCCCCCCCCCGCCCGCCCATGTCATCTTCCTCTCTCATTTTCTCTTCATCTCTTTTGCTGTTCGCTCTCTCTCTTCCTTTCTCACCCTTCCCCTCTTTCTTCCTCTCACCCTCTCTCTCCAGCCTCTCCGCAAAGACGGAAAACAGATGGGAAAAGCAGTTTCCCCTAAACTAATATAAGCTCGTGTAAATGCCAAACAACTGGCCTGTATCTCATCCCATGCCGGGCTTAACTTTGTCTACTTTTTAAGAGGAAACGAGCTAAAAGGTACTTTTGGGAAGAGCAGCGGCAGAGAGGGCTTCGTTTGAGCGTGACGGACCGGAACACGCACTCCGAGTACATGTGCTTGCATCGACATTGCAGAAAAGTCATTCCATCAGTTACTGTAATAGCCCAAACAGCATAAACTCAAATGCATGAACCATTACTCCCCATAATCCAAACAAAGCTGTTTTAAGATGGAAGACTCCACACATTAGCATCAAAATGAAAAATTCTAATCGCGGTTCTAAATGTGTGAGCTCAGCTCGGTGGTCTAGTGTGACCCTGCTGCTGTCTGAGTAGCAGTCTTGGCGCCGGTAGGCCTTTGTTTATGTGTCCTCTGCTATGTGAATGTCCTGTCAAACCAATGTGAGTTTGAAAGTGTGGTGAAGACCCGGGGGTCCGCAGGTGACCACCTCAGGGCTTGCGGAGGAAGGGCAGTGATGAAGCTCGCCCCCTTTTTGCTTTTAATGTGGTAATGAGTGTGGTGGTATGGATGGAGACCGCCAGTCAGTGGCCTTAGATTCAATTACAAATCTCTAATACGGAGCTTTACACTACGGCAGTATGAGAGTGAGAGAGAGAGTGAGTTCCTATTACATGCCTCTTTGGAAACTAAAGGGCATCTTCAGCCTCTTTACCTCCCTCCACCGCCACGAGGACTGGCCACCGTCGCCGTGGCGACAGCAAAGCCGGTCTTGGTGAGAGAGGCATGGAGAAGGAATGTGGAGAAGAGTGACCATGGGGGACATGATGCCGTTGTAGGATTTTGTTTCCAGCTGCTTGGACAGACAGACGGAGCAGTAGGAGCCCTTAGTCACAAAATGGATCAGACGCCCCGCACTTAAATCAAATACAATTACATTCTGGAGGAAAAGAAATGTCTCTCTCTCTCTGTTCCTTTCTTTCTGCTCTCAAGTGGGATTGAGTAGGATTTTGAAATGTTCACTGGCTGAATCTTGTCACACACAACCTACGCTTTTGGCCTTACTACAACAATGAAGTTTTAGTGCGTTTTAGTGCGCACAAGTAGGTGTACATGCGTAAATGTGTACACGTTTGAACGAGTAGGAAGAGTTGGGCGCAGAGGGAGGGAGATGGGGATAGAGGAGGAGAGAGAGAGAGAGAGAGAGAGAGAGAGAAACATGCATTAGTGGGAAAAGATGAATTAAAAGTTCAATGGTCACTTCAATCAATGAAAAACGTCACTGTGAGAGAAGGAAAGATGCGAAGGAGGGTGATGAAAGGAGAGCAAGACAAAGAAAAGAGGCGAGAGAGGACCACGATCGAGAAACGGATACAAATGACATATAGAGTGAAGGCCATGCTGTTTTGTGTTGAGTTTTTTGTGTTTTAGTTTTCTGCAAGTACACACACACGCTCACAGGTTCACATTTACACATTAAAGTATTTATGTCTTCCCCCAGCCACAGTGTTTGGTTTTGCTGGCCTGAGTTAAGAGTTAGACACTGATATTGAGATTCTGAGAGATTTTTTATTCGTTGGGTTCAGACCCGAGGTCAGCAGTTCACTGCTGGAACAAACTAATCGGCCATCATCAAACAAACTGGCCCGTCGCATTCTCTCTCTCTCTCTCTCTCTCTCCCTTTTTGGAAGACCTGTGCTGTCTGAAGTGAGAGAAACCAAACTTCATGTTACAGAGGATGATCACTAGTGTTTAATAACCAGCTGCCCTCCCCCTACAGGCTGTGAAATACACACGTATTCCATCTGGAGGTTTGGAGAACTTCTTAGGTAAACCATGTATGCTTCTAGAACCAAGAAAAATATCAGTGGAATGTATAACACACACACACAGAGAAAGAGAGAGAGAGAGAGAGAGAGAGAGAGAGAGAGACTAAAATGAGTAACAATGGAAAGTGAATGCAATAAAGTGATTTTGCACAAATGTTATGAGGTTTTACATATCTGGTGTTTTTTCTTGATTACTCATTTTGAGGCGAGGCTACATTTATTTATACTGCACTTTTACACAGTGGCAATTCAAAGTGTTTTACACAAAAGAGTTCTTACATAAATAAAACTATTGATTTATTTCAAAAAGTTAATTAAACAATTAAAAACTATGATTTAAATAACAAATTTCAAGGAGATGTCTAAATAAACTAATACCTAAAAGAAATGTTAAAAATTGAAAGCTTAAAGAGTTCTAAGTAATCATGCAATCTGTTGAGATAAAATATGAAATTAAATACAGAATAAATGACAAATTAAAAGAAATAAATTGTCGTGTATTAATTTAAAAGTTGAAAGTGTGCTAAAGGAGGTAATGGACCAGTTTGTAAACTGAGCTGAAGACCTGACTATATAAGAACGTTTGTAGTTTAGATTTAAAGCATTTAGTGTCTGGGCTTTTCTAATATTGCCAACAGGTTCCATTTACAAATAGTATAATAGCTAAACATTACCTCTCCATGCTCAGTCTGCACCTTGGGTCGGACTGTCTGACCGGTTTCTAATGGTCTGAAGGTTCTTCCTGGCTCATAGCACTATAGCATATCAGATAGCTGGTCCTAGTGAGAATTCTGGCATTTACACTAAAAGATGGAAGCAGAATTTTGAATCAATTGAAGCCGTTGGTCTTTTTTGGGAGTACAATTTGGAGACCATTACATTGATAGGCAAAAACATGTTTCTTTAGGTCTGGTTCTGTCAGGGTATCTCTAACATTGGAGATGTTCTTGAGGTGATAAAATGCTGAGTTACTAATTGATTTGATATGCTTATGAGGTTATGAGCTCTTCAGATTTAAGGACTTTTGACTCCAAATAGGCAACTAGTCTGTTCTTCTCATTTCTTCTTCTCATCATTCTGTCTCCCAAATAATGTTTTAGCTTTGTTCAACTACAGAATGTTTTGTCCCATTTGGTTAGTGATGTGCTCAAGGCATTTAATCTGTAGTAAGATGTAATAAATCTTTCAAATCTTGAAAGATTTGGCCAAGAGGAAGGATGTGAAGTTAATTAAGAGTGGCCCAAGAATTGAACCATGGGGCACACCACAGGTCACCAGCACTTTTAGATTTTCAGACACTATTTTCTAAGTAATTCCTGCCTTGCAGGTATGAAGTGAACCATGATGGTCAAACCCACCTCTCAAGTCTATCTATATTAGTTTAATGGTTTATGGCTTAATTAGAGAACTCTCGGTAGCATGAGTAGGCTGAAATACTGACGGAATTGTATCTAGACAGTAAATTAAGGACAGAGAGCCAGAATGTTGCTTGAAGAGTGAGAAAACAGTTTTTCCAGATGAATGGCAGATTTGAACACATTATCTACTACAAATCATTTTAGAGTGAGAGTCCCGAACAGGAACAGGGAGAGGAGGTCAGATTCAAAAATAGAGCAACTTCACACTCAGTACAGTGAGCAATAAAAGATGATGTATTGGTGGTGATGGTGTTAAGCGGCAGATGAAAGGATAGGAAAATTAACATTTGTTTGTTTGACAAATGTTTGACTGACCTAATGATCAGAACAAATGGAAAACGTACATGTGCAAATACACCCCACCCCACACACACACACACACACATACACTCACACACTCTCTCTCTCTCACTCACACACATACACACACACACTCACACACACACCCCACACATACACATACACTCACACACACACACCCCACACATACACATACACTCACACACACACACACACACACACACTCACACTTACACACACTCTCTCTCACTCACACACACACACACACACACACACACACACACACACCCCACACATATATACACACACACACACACACACACACTCACACATACACGCTCACACATACACACATACACTCACACTCACACACACTCTCTCTCACTCACACACACTCACACTCATACACACACACACACACACACACACACACACACATACACACAGGTGTTCGGCCTTCACACTAAAGGATGTATAAAGGGATCATTCTGATCAGGAGTGTGAAAGCGAAGGAAGCAGGCAAAGAAACAAACCCTGCCTGTAGGCGAACCATCGTCATGACAACCTGCACGGTTGCCGTGGCACCAGGACTTTGATGGACGAGCAAAAACTTCAGAGTTTGAACATAATCAGAGTGAAAGAGATGTTGCATTGTGGTCATAGCATTCTCACTGTGACTGTGACTCTGTGTGTGTGTGTGTGTGTGTGTGTGTGTGTGTGTGTGTGTATGAAGCAGTAGCTATCAGGACTAGTTCTTGAGCTCCTGCAGTTTTTTGTGTGTTTGTTACTCATCAATTAATTATCAAGGCCTTCTTGCTGTGCTTTGGCTGGAGGAGATAAACAGACATGTGCAAAACCTTATATTCGCTGACTTTGGCAGCCATCAAAAGAAAGTTACATACATGCTTTTTTTTTTAGAGATGTGCTTTTAAATCCAGTGTCATACTCATTTATATGTAGGCAAGCAATTCTCTGACATTACAGTCCTATTTTAGGTGTGATTGACGGATTAATTTCTCCTCGGATTGAAGAAGTTGACCTACAACTTTTTAAACTTCACACTCTCCAAGCTTTGGAGACTCTGTCTCTCTTCCTCTCACTCTAGCACTCCGCAGTAGGTTTGCTAGTTATTACCTGTAGTTCTCTTCTTCCCCCTGTGTTCTTTGTTTGAGAGTGTCAGGAGGGACCCAAAGGGAGAGCAAGCAGGGCAGACAGTTCAGATGTCGTTCAGTCTGTCTCCTGCAGGTGTAGTTTGTAATGAAATGGGATTTTGATGAAACACCTCTGCCAGCACTGTATGTTTCGGTCAGTGCGGGTCTCAGTCAGTGGGTTCTAGCCGAGCTCTGTAACCTGCACCGCTACCCCGTAACTCCAAACACTGGTGTCATTTCATTCTGTTGTTGCTGTCATTCTACTGACACTCTGTTTGTGCGTGCGTCCGTGCGTGCGTGCGTGCGTGTGTCTAGGTGTGTTGGGGGAGTGTAAAATACCTTAAATACCTCTAAAAATGTAGTAATGGTTATAGATAGTTGGAATAAGTGAAACATTTAAAATACTGTGTGAATGTGTGTGTTTGATGTGGTCATGTGGAGATGAGAGAGAATGCGGAAGAGAAGGGTCATTAAGTGCTTCAGTGTTTTCCAGGTTTTTGACATCAATACTATTGTCCCAGCAGATGCTACAGACTTTTCTGCTTATCATGTGTAATACACTTTGCCACTGAACAGAGGGCCGTTGTACACTGTGTGCACAATTATTAGGCAAGTTGTATTTTTGAGGATTACTTGTATTATTGAACAACATCAGTCAATCCAAGATGTTAAACCTCAAACCTGAATATTTAAGAAAGTAAAAGTGAGGTTTTGGCTTTCTTAGAATATCTATGTGTGCGTAATTACTGGGCAACGATTAGTGTGCAGAATTATTATGCAACAAAATGAAAAATGGAAATTTTCCCATCTTACTTGTTTATTTTCATCTGTTAAAGTGAGAATAATAAAAAAACAACATTTCTGACATTAACAAAAGTGACCAGTATAGTCACCCTTCTTTTCAATAACTGTCATAAGCCTTCCATTCATGGAGTCTGTCAGTTTCTTAATCTGTTGATGATCAACTTTTTGTGCAGCAGCAACCACAGCCTCCCAGACACTGTTCAGAGAGCTGTACTGTTTTCCTTCACCGTAAAGTTCCTGTTTAAGAAGGGCCCACAAGTTCTCAATAGGGTTTAGATCAGGTGAGGAAGGGAGCCATGCCATTATTCGTTCATCTTTAAGGCCTTTACTGACTAGTCACGTAGTGGAGTACTTCGATGCTTGCGATGGAGCATTGTCCTGTATAAAAAATTTTTTTTTTCCTGTACCACTGCTTGAAGAAAGTGTCTTCTGAAAACTGGCAGTAGGTTTGGGAGTTGTTTCTGAGTCCACCTTCAACCCGAAAAGGTCCAACTAGCTCATCTTTAATAATACCAGCCCATAGATGTACCCCACCTCTAGCCTGCTGGCGTCTGAGTCGAAGTGGAACTCTGTGTCCATTACTGATCCAGCCATGGGCCCATCCATCTGGTCGCGCTCGTCTCATCAGTCCATAAAACCTTTGAAAAATCTGTCCAGATATTTCTTGGCCCAGTCTTGACGTTTCACCTTGCGTGTTTTGTTCAGTGGTGGTTGGGTTTGAGCCTTGTCTCTGAGTACTTCTGCGCACTCCAGGTAGTTTGCAGTTCTGGAATATGACCGCACAGGAGGATGACGGGTTCCTGGTCGCTTCACGTTTGATTCTTCTCAAATCTTTGGCAGTTAATTTGCGTCTTTTTTTTCTCAGCACGTTTCTTGTGACCCTGTTGATTGCAACGGAACGTTTGATGGTTCTGTGATCATGCGCCAATATCTTAGCAATTTTAAGAGTGCTGCATGCCTCTGAAAGATTTTCTTTACAATTTTTGACTTTTCAGAATCAGTTAAATCTCTTTTTTGGCCCATTTTGCCTGAGGAAAAGAAGTTACCTAATAATTATGCACACCTCGATATAGGTTGTTGATCTCCTTAGGCCACACCCTTCCTCATTACACAAATGCACATCACCGGATATGCTTAAATCCAATACGGAGGGAACGCACCCCCTGAAATCTTATTACTTCCTGTGTCAGAAGTCATTTTTCAGAGGAGCACGGTGCATGTGTGTGCGCGCATTTTCCTTTCTGTCATTTTCTTGTTACCCGGGCAGTGGCTTCGTTGCCGCTGGTTGCAGAATGGCTTGTGAAGGTGTGTTTTCCAAGATGCTTTTTTTTCTTGTCACTACGGGAACAGAGTCTGATGTGACAGTTAATGATCTGCGCGTGTGTGTGCGTGCAAATTCTCCAACACCCTGATATTTTGCATGTTGGGGAGGTATGTGTGTGTCTGTGTGTGTGTGTGTGTGTGCGTGTGCGTGCATACTTTTATGTCTACATTTATGGGTTTTATTGATGTGTTTGGTTTAATGAGCTACAGCTCAGTGTTCAATCCAGCACACTCCCATTAAATTACACTCTTTACTCTGTGTGTTCATGCGAGGGTGTGTGTGCGTGTGTGTGTGTGTGTGTGTGTGTGTGTGTGTGTGTGTGTGTCCTTTTATCTGGTAGATTCATCTGCATCTGCTCGTCATTTCTGCACTTGATGTTTCATTCCGTCCTATATAAGTCTGGGTTCGGCGTCCTGGTGTTGCTGTGTAAAGGCAGGCATTAAAACTGCGATGTGGTCTGCACTCGTGGTGAATAAAATCCATTAATCTTCCAACATTTTTTAGAGTGCTTTCTGAGAGGAAACTTGATGAAAGTGTTGAAATGATCCCCAGAGAAACGTGCCACGCGTGTCTTTAGAGAGCAGGCTAGCAGAAAACGCTATGCCAGGTGCTTAGCATCCACTTGCTCTTCACTCACCTGGGAATGCTCTTGGCAGAAGCTCAACGCGTTTCTCTGGCTTTATCCGTAAACTGGGACTATTTATTTAATGTATTTTCATGTACTTTTCATTTGTCAGACATTTTCCCTCTATCTCTGTCTTTCTCCGCCTCTCTCTCTCTCCCCACCTCCTTCCATCTTTCTTTACCCATTCCAATTTCCCTCCCTCCCTCCCTTTCCCGATCCTTTCTTGTCGACTTCCCTGCCTGGAGTTTTTGGAGCGCTCCGGGAGGGCTCCTCATTCCGAACAACGTCCTGGCAGGTCAGAATGGGGCATTTGCGTGGATCTCCTATGTCATCAGCTCTGAGCCCCTATAGCAACAAACAGACTGATCTGGGATCTGGTTTTACACAAGCTTTACCACACCAAATGCACTTTTCTTTTCAAGCATGATTGAAGTTTCATAGTCCACGTAATGACGTGAATTAGGATATTATTGTCAAAAACCTTTTAATTCCTGTCAGCTTTCCTGCTTCTGTTGAGCAGATATAGAAAAGGTTACCGATTCTTCAGTAGTTCCATTTATGAATGGCTGGTATTAAATGTAAATTATGTGATGGAGGGAGGAGGAGTGAGAGAGAGAGAGAGAGAGAGAGAGACAGAAAGACAGATGGGTGGGGGTAGGAGAGAAGGAGAAAAGAAAGGTAAATGCAAAGGGATTTAGGAAAAATGTGGGAAAGACTGAGAGAGGCAGAGTTTTACTGTAACATCTCTAACAATACTGTAAATTTATATAGTCACATCAGTAAAAAAAAAAAAAAGTGCAAGAGATGGAGAGATGAGGAGAGAGAGAGAGGGAGAGAGACAGAAGCAGCTCCTCCCTCCTCCTGTAATCAGCTTTGATTGATGGCCTGCTCTCCTAAATGGATTCCTTTCGTCCGTTCATTTGCGAGTGATTTACAGGGGCATGCAGAGACAGATCAGGTCTCCGGTGGGACGCAGGCCGGTGCTATCGTTCGCCGCCGGTAACCGGCCCCGACCGCCTTCGGGCGGCCTGCGCGGACACTCTGAGCTCATGCTGCCACGCTAACAGGAACGTTTGAATGTAGCACGACTTCTGCCTCTCCTCCTGCAACCTCGACGGGATTCGAGATGCTGAGGGGTCAGAGGGTGGGCTCTCCGTCGACACCAGACATGCCTTCATCACCAATTCTTCACCTGCTCTTTCTCTTGCTGTCAGAGACGTTGTTTTTTTCGTTTTTTTTTGTTTTGTTTGTTTTCCTCTGACTCTGTATCTGTCTTTTCTAATTAATCAAGGCAGATTTTGTGTATTTAATTTTATTGATGGAGAGTAAATAAATGTCTCAGACTTCATTATGTCAGTGTATTTGAGCTAGGTATCGCAATTAAATCAGACATTTTTCAATACGGATTACTGCACGAGGCTTTTTAGGTAAATGACACTAGATGAGTCACGTGATCGACTCAAGGTGACAAAATAGTGTAACGGACTAAGTTGGACTGAGCTTTGAAATCACTTTTTTTTTTCTTCTCCAAATTAGTAGCATCAGATGAATCAAACCTTTGAATTAATGAGTCAAAAAAGAATGAGTCAAAATGTCTGAGGTTTCAGAATGTTTGACAGATGGAGTGTCAGGGTGAGAGAAAAACTCTGATAGAAAAGTGTGTGTCTGTGTCTGCACGCGTGTGTGTGTGAGAGAGAGAGAGAGAGAGAGAGAGACAGACAGACAGACAGAGAGAGAGAGAGAGACACACACAAAGGAAGTGTGGCACAAAAGGAATTGGTCACATACGATCGTTAGCACATCGGGCCGGACAAGTGAGGAGGTTTTCGATCAGATCCAGCTTTCGACATGACACTTTCACTTAGCTAGGAGGCAAAGAGAGAGACTACGAGAGAGAGAGAGAAAGAGAGAGAGAGAGAAAGAATATAGAAATCTCTCTCGTTGCACCTGCTGGCAGAAGCAGAAAGAGAACAGACATTCTCTTCTGTCAGTGAGTATCCGTGGCAACCTTGCCTAGCAGCCCGTGTTTCTGGTCATCGCAGGTAACAGAATCAAAACACGATGCAAAAAATAAATAAATAAATAAAAATCCTTCACCACTTAAAAAAAATACCCTATGGGAATCCTGCGTCACAGGATGACGACATCACCCATTGTGGCTTTGATATACGAGAGATCTTTTTCTGTCTCCTGTCTTCTGTTTTCGTCTTTCTCTTTCCTTCCTCTCTCCCTCCACTTCCCACCCTCCATCTCTCTCTTCTCTTCCTCTCTCTTTCACCCTTTCTATTCGTCTCTGCCCGTACCACGCCCCTCCGACCTCTGACCCAGCCAATAGATTGCTGACGCGGGGCCTTTCGCGGCACAGATGCAGGGAAAACCCCCCCCATGGAGACGACCTCTTGCGCGCACTCAGGTTCCCCTTCACCTTTCGGGTTACGGGTTACGCTCACCAACCTCCACCCTTCCTCAGCTGTGAACCGCGGGCCTGTTCGCACACCCGATCCTGATCCCTCACGCCTCGCGCCCCCAGATCCTGTAGCATGCAAGGAAGGAAAATTCGCAGGAACAGGAGGACCGGCCTCTGACTCGAAATGTCCCCGAGCAGGCCACTTTAAGACGACCCTCCGGTGAGCTCCCATCCGTCTAGCTTCTTTGCGTGTTTGAGAGAGAGGAGGACCTGCGCTGAAGCAGATTACGGAGTGGTTTTCCTTCAGTGGAGCGCTGCGAGTTTTTGTGGATGAAAACACGCCTACATTCTACATGGCGTAGCTGACTCATGTGTTTGAAATGCGCTTGAAAGTATGGGCCAAATTCAGGTTCTCCTTTGTTCACACTAAAGAGGTAACTTTTTACTATTACCTAGCTAACGCTAGGCTACATTTTATGCTTCTTAACGCCTAAGTCATAGTTAAAATGCATTTTCCATACATCAGTATGCACATAAATCGATCTCCTCCCCCCTTTTTGTTAGTGATTTATTGTCGCTACAACAAAGCGGTTTACCCAGTGGGGTCCTAAAACAATAGAAACGTCACGATTGAATGTCAGCTGGGCAACGTGCCGCACTCACGCTGACATTTCCTGCCCCATCCAATGAAATGGAAGACCAAAATAAACGTGGAATCCTGTTCCCCGTGCCAGTCGCAATGCAAAGGACTGCAGTGTTTCTTATAACACAATTTGCATTTAAGAGGGGATGGATTATTTAAACGGATTGTTATTTTGTGTGAAATATTTATGCAGTCATTGGTCACATCTTTGAATATGGAGTCGTTTATTTACATAGAATGCAATTTCAGGTTGAATACTGAATGAATATATGCATAGCGGGATCGTGGGTGGGTGTACGGAGATTTGTATTATGTAAACTGCCATCTGGGTCTAATTCTCACTTTTTTTTTTTTAATTTTGAGAGAGAGAGAGAGAGAGAGAGAGGGAGAGGGAGGGAGGGAGGGAGAGAGAGAGAGAGAGAGAGAGAGAGAGAGAGAGAGAGAGTGATGGGAGAGTGGTGGAGCCATTTCTGCTCTCTTATCTGATGCACTTCGAAAATGCTGGAAATGTTATGTAGAGTTTGGCGGAATGCAGCCAAAGCTTATTTGAATACTGATAATTTTTTGGGCCAACAGACACTGATGATTTCATTAATATGCAAATGCTCATTATTAAGAATGCCCAGTTGAGTAAATGTTCACTGTCATGTTGATAACTCGCCACTTCTTTTGCACACGCCTGTTTTCTCATTACATTTTCTGATGGTTCTATACATCATTCTTATCAGTATGGAAAGCATGTAGCTCTTAAATATGCTGTGGCATACATTCCCCAGAATTCTTAGATGCTTCTAGGTGTTATGTAGTACTATCAGCTTTCTCTACAAAGCAGCAGCATGCTAGGAAATGTATTCTAACCCTTAGGCCTTTCATTATAAATAGGCATGGATTCCTGGTGGCTGCTGAAGTCTCCCCAGGTGTTGGTGTCGTCAGGCTGTGCATGCTGGGAGTTGTAGTTCATGGACCTTGCATGGAGCTGGTAATGGGACATGTGTTCTTGGCCTTGTGCCTGCATGCCAAATAATCACAGAAAAACAACACTGCCTGAGTTATTCAGGCACAGCACGTGTGGAGAAATGAAACACGTGGAGGGGTGTGTGTGTGTATGTGTGTGAGCGAGAGAGAGAGAGAGCAAGCGAGCGCGCGCGAGAGAATGAATGTTTTTTCCTTTTGGATTGTGTTTGTTTGTTTTTGATCAAAGGTCAAGGAGACATTCTTTGCCCCACCTTTTACCTGGTTAAGACCTGTGTGTGTGTGTGTGTGTGTGTGTGTGTGTGTGTGTGTGTGTGTGTGTGTGTGTGTGGGTGTGTGTGTGTTTGTGTGTGACTCCTTGAAAAGGATATCCTTATGATGTAAAGCAGGATGTAGTGGTATTGTACTAAAGACATGTTCCATCAGCATCAACAGGATATGGGGTCCCAACTGGACAGAGCACACACGTACACATACCCGTGCGCACACACACACACACACACACACACACACACAGACCCATACTCCCTTGATCTGAAAAAACAATGTCATTTTTGTGATGAATGTTACTGAGTATTTGTTCAGATGTCCCTTCACTCACTTCACTCAGACAGACAGGCAAGGTAGACACCCAATCACACAAACACACACACACGCACACAAATGTGTTGCAATGTGTTGCATTTTGGGGTAACATTCTGCCATGTATTAATGCACATGAGCTTATCTTCTGGCCTGACAATGGGATAGTGAACAAAATGACACCATGCTGTGTGTTTGTGTGTGTGCGCGCGTTTCTGCTTGAAAAGACAGCTCA
>NC_137513.1:9792500-9800000 GCF_041902795.1 Electrophorus electricus
CAAAGCTATACCTGTGTACACCCACACTGTCCAAAGCTACACCCGCATACACCCACACTGTTCAAAGCTACACCCGCATACACCCACACTGTACAAAGCTATACCTGTGTACACCCACACTGTCCAAAGCTACACCCGCATACACCCACACTGTCCAAAGCTACACCCATGTACACCCACACTGTCCATAGCTACACCCACGTACACCCACACTGTCCAAAGCTACACACGCATACACCCACACTGTCCAAAGCTACACCCGCATACACCCACACTGTCCATAGCTACACCCACGTACACCCACACTGTCCAAAGCTACACCCGCATACACCCACACTGTCCAAAGCTACACCCACGTACACCCACACTGTCCAAAGCTACACCCGCATACACCTACACTGTCCATAGCTACACCCGCATACACCCACACTGTCCATAGCTACACCCGCATACACCCACACTGTCCAAAGCTACACCCGCATACACCCACACTGTCCATAGCTACACCCACGTACACCCACACTGTCCAAAGCTACACCCGCATACACCCACACTGTCCAAAGCTACACCCACGTACACCCACACTGTCCAAAGCTACACCCGCATACACCTACACTGTCCATAGCTACACCCGCATACACCCACACTGTCCAAAGCTACACCCGCATACACCTACACTGTCCATAGCTACACCCACATACACCCACACTGTTCAAAGCTACACCCGCATACACCCACACTGTACAAAGCTACACCCGCATACACCCACACTGTCCAAAGCTACACCCACGTACACCCACACTGTCCAAAGCTACACACGCATACACCCATACTGTACATGTGTAGCTTTGTATACACAAAACACAGCTCAGTACAAAAAGATCTTTGGATTCTGTTGTATTTGGCACTGGAACTATACTAGTCAGTGCTAAACTAACACCTGTAGGTCTCATTCGTGTCCAGATGGACTTATATAAATAGATGTTTTTTTCTTTCTTGCTGTTCAGGCGGAAATTGGAAAAAGATTTGCTTTATATGTTTCTTTGACCTTATTGCTCTCTCTCGCTCTCTCTCTCACACACACACGCACACTCTCTTCTGCCACACTTATGTAGGATTTATACAGCTTACCACTGATTCACAGGAATATTTTTCATTAGTGCTAAATGGAAATAGCTGTCTCTCTCTGTGTGTGTGTTCAGAAAGCATCAGTAAAGAAAGGATTTATCATGAAACAGAAAAACACTTACAACCATTTCATCTCTCTCTCTCTCTCTCTCTCTCTCTTTCTTTGTCTCTCTTGAGTGCAGTTCAGAAAAAAAATTCACAAAATTAAACAGCGCTGATCTTAAACTTTAATTGTTTTTTCTCTTTTCTTTTCTTGCTTTGTCACTGAAACATTTCTAACGTGCCCGACTCTTTATTCCCCGTCTCGGAGGCAGTAGATGGGTGACTAGTGTGCCGAGAGCATCCTTCCTCCCACCGGGCTGCTCCTCATGCCTTCCTGACTTTACAAGAGTCCACTGCAAGTAAATGATGCATGCACTAATGCATAATATGAGAGGCTGGGGGGAGGGGGGGTTAGCGCGAGAGAGATTTTAAGACCAGTTCTCGTTCAACTTTGCTGGAAGGCTTGCAAAAGGCCCATAAACCTGTGAGGAACAGCTTACAAATGCTTGTAAAACTTAGGAAGAGTCAGGTGGCATTGTGCTGTTTGACAAATGCACACAAAGGACATTGGAACATGGTGAGTAATGTGTTTGTAGAGTCTGGGCACACACACACTGACTCACACACACTCACCGTCTCACCACTGATGGTTTCCTGATCACTTGGTGAGAAAACATGGAGTCAGGGATTAATATAGTAATGCTCAATTAAACTAACTGTGGGTTGAGCCAGGGGTGAAGTTGCAAGTTGCAAGTTTCAAGTTGCAAGTTTGGTTTATTTGTCACATACATAGTCATACACAGTATAACTCGCAGTGAAACGGTTGAGAGTGCTCTGTCTAAACTGAGGAAAAAGAAAACAGTTAGCATAGCAAGGTGCAGTTTAACTAGCAGGAAATGGTACCTACATCCAAAGGGAATGCGTGTGAATTCACCGACCATACACACCATGATGAGACAGGTTGTAAATGAAGTTGTGATGGAACTCACTTGTAGGAGAACCCATAATGGTAGAGTTTAGCTAAAATCCAGTCTGCAAGATGTAGGATTTTGGGTTTTGCGAGATGAAGTATCGAGTGGTTTTCTGAATCTCTGTAAGGAGACGACAAAGGTTGTGCCCTGTTTAAAACATCAGTAGGAGCCCATAACTTTGTCTGTCTCTGCCCAGATAATCATGGCAGTGTTAAATTGATGTCAGACGGCACCCACTTGATTACTAATCTTTGCCTCCAGACATTCCAAAGGCTGGCTTGCTTGTCCTGTAACGATTTCAGCCTAATCCGTTCTGCCATAATGTATGTTACGTTACCGGCTCCTAATTTGCATGCAGGATTCTGAAGCAGGCGTGTGTAAAATCGTGTTAAACCATGTGAAATCTTTTAAAAAACGTGACTAGCTTCTTTTTAATGGCAGTGTTGAGAATAAATTTTGAAGGCTGAATGTGAAGACTGAAGCTTGGAGATCAGACATCTCCGCTTGGACAGTCGTGAAGCATGCCAGTAGAGCGTGCGCTGCAACTCCGCTCGCTGGTTTCCGTTTTGGCATGCCTTTTTCATAATGACGGCAAATTTTACATTTATCACATTTATCTGACACTTTTATCCAAAGCGACTTACAGTTATGACTGAGTACAACTTGAGCAACTGAGGGTTAAGGGTCTTGCTCAGGGGCCCAACAGTGGCAACTTGGCAGTGGTGGGGCTTGAACCAGCAACCTTCCAATTACAAATGAAGTATTACGGTATTACAAGTATTACGGTGACGTTTCGCATTATTTTGGGGGGGAGTCTTTACATAGCTTAAAGCTTTGTTTTGGCACCGAGCCAATGGGAGAGATGTTCCGTGTTCTGCCATGTTCCGTGATGGTTCTGAGTGAAAGAGCATGAGCTTTGCAGTTACGTTAACTAAGCAGATATCTCCAGATTGTCAAGGGGAGAGAGGAAATCACAGAACAAACACTGATCCCGTCATAATGAGAGCAAGCGTTTTTCCAAAAAAAAAAAAAAGTTGCAAAAGTTGCGAAAAAAACAACCAAAAACCAGCAGAATATGTGTGTGTGTGCGCGTTTGTGTGGTTGGGTGGCACATAATTTAAGTTGTAGGCGCATAATTACCAAGAACAGCATGCGTGCGAAATTAATTAAAAACGTCAGCCTGTAATCACACCAGGGGAATACCACGAGAGAGTCTGACGGAGACAGACACACAGAGATGTTTCCACTCCAGTCTTGATGAGAAGCCCTCACTCACTGAGCCCAGTCTCCCAAGCTGAATGCTCATGAAGCAGTTATGCACAGGCTTCTGTTTTGGGGTGCAGTAATGTAGGAGTAAAGCAAACAAACAAGTCATATAAACAAACAGGTTTACTCTGACTCTTTTTGTTTCTGTTTCCCACAGAAGTCTTGTGACATTACATTGTGGGTCTAAACACACACACGCGCACACACACACACACACACACACACACACACACACACACTCTCTCTCTCTCTCTCTCCCTCTCTCTCTCCCTCTCTCTCTCTCTTTCTCCCTCTTTTTCATCTTTAAATAGTTTTTAAATCCCAAAATTGAAAAAAGCTAGGCGGCAGTAGTGTGTGTGTGTGTGTGTTTAGACTGAAACTTGAGGGGAAAGAGTTGAGGGGAATGATTGGGTGAGTTGTGTGATACTATTCTTGATACCCACAGGTTCTTTAAGACAGTGGTTTGAGGTCTGCATTGACTAGCATCACCAAAATACACGAAAACGCCACACATATGCACACCAGGCTAATGGTCTTGGAAGAAAACATGCAGAGCAGTAGCCAGTCTCTAACAAGATCCCACAACAAATGCATGGCAGCTAGTATGAATACCACCTCTACATACTTATTATATTCATGATTCACCCCCCCCTCCCCCCAACACACGTGGTTGATCTCCACATGCAGTGTAATCAATGTTAATAGTGGACGATCACTGTTTCATCATCACCGAATCCCTTCTGTTTCCATGGTGATGAGAAAACCATGTGCAGTCTCTCATTCCACCTTGCTAATAACTAGACAACCATACAGCAGTAACCAGTAACAACAGGAGTTGACCTGGTAGTAGCTAGATATAGTCTGGTTGGGATAGTTCACTCGTTTTGGTGTGTGTGTGTGTTCGTCTGAGTTGTTAGCTCGCATGGTAGCAGAGGTAGAGCAGGAGACTTCAGAACCCCAAGGTCATGGGTTCAGCTCCCATGGAGCTTACATCCTGTTGTACCAGTAAGTGTGTAAAATCAATGTTACAGTCATATTATTTGAATGAGATTCCTGCTGCTTTTGGAAAGGGAATAAAGCAGTTTTAATTCTAGGCATGGTGGACACGTCTCACTTCCTGATACTGATCGATCAGCTAGCATTTCTGTAGCACGTGTGCGCTGTCAGAGTAGGCAGGCGTCTCTCCACAGCCCCAGTCTGGAGCCGCAGAGTGCTGCACTCATTTCTGGAAGCAATCGGAACGTGGCGGGATTCCATTCGGTTGCCTGGCGGAGTGTTTAGCGGTGCCGTCGTTCGTGATGGTCCTGTTCGGAGGTGGGAAGGTCCATTCACCTCCTGGAGTTGAGAAGGAAGAGTGAAAAGAAAAGCAGGTGAAGGGGAGGAGCCAAGGTTTCCGATCTGCCCCCTCCAGCCCTCTCTTCCTCTCTTCCAAGGATGAGTGAGGATGTGGGAGAGAGAGTGAGTGAGTGAGTGAGGATGTGGGAGAGAGAGCAGCTTCTGTGTAATTTAATTGCAAGAGTGGAGTTTTCAGAGCAGGAATGCCTTAGTAGGATTTATGGCTGACAGATTTCCAGATTTGAACTCGGAGAGAGAGAGAGAAAGAGAGAGAGAGAGAGAGGTGGGCGTAGGTAAAAGTCAGAAAGGGCGACATTTGATGTATTAGAATTCGGAAAGACAGCCACCAAATATGAAACATATTGATCTCTCTAATAGATTCAGGCATGCACTAGCCACTCTTGTTATTCATTCATTATTCATTCACTTTTCCTTGCTCTCTCTCTCTCTTTCTCTCTCTCTGTCTGTCACACACACACCCACACCCACAAATTGTATATGGATACGTCATATCGTTGCTTCAGCCAAAAAAAAGAAAATATTTTGAATGCAGTATTTTAAATCCATTCCAGTAAATCAGCTACCTTCACTCACAGGAAGCTTTTATGTCTGCCTGAGCTGGCCAGAACTCATCCAGTTTTACTGGGTTGGGTTCCAGTTTGTCATGGATTTGTTTCTGTCTTATAGTGGACAGAGTTGCCACCAGAACTGTAGGTTGAATTGGATATTTCATCTGGGAAGTGTCACGGTACGGCCCCTCCTCCCAAACGTCTCCCCGTGTGTGTGTGTGTGTTCGTCTGTATGGCCACGCCACCTTTGTGTTTCACACATCCTACTTGTTGTGTATCATTCGTGTGTGTGTATATAAGTCTTTTGTCTAAATGTGAATATTGTGGATGTTTAACCGATAGCCTGCGTGCTACGTTGTGTTGAGTTGTGTAGAGTTGTGTTGTGTCGTAATAAACGTATGTTGCAGTTCTACGTGACTTGTCCCCGCTTCCTGCTATGACTTCTCAACGTCACAGGAATCGACTGCCGAAGGATGGGATGAGAAACAAAAAGAGGAAGGGAAAGAAGTGAAGTGAACCCCCCCCCACAGCCCTTGCAGGGAAGCCCCCCGAGTTCTTGGGCACCCTCCGGACTCCGGAGTGTGGTCCAGGTGAGCGTGGTCCAGGAGCGGAAGCGGAGGAGTCGTACGGAATCACGTCTGGCTACCAGGACTGGTATAGTGATTTCCAGTCCTCGGATTCTGACTCCGTGGACTCCTCTCGTCCTGGCCTCGCTCCATGGGTTCACAACGGGGGAGGAACCCGCTGGACGATTTTGGGGGGGCCCCGCGTATGGTCCGAGGACGGACTCCGCTGAGTCCTACGGAAACCAGCCAGACTACGAGAACCTGCACTCGGAGGCGGACTCCGCTGGGTCCTACGGCCCCTACGTGGACTATAATGAGGGATACGCCGAGTACGGAGAGAGAAGGGAATGCAACGACGTTAGCCTGCGGTCGGACTCGGAGTTCGACCGTGGGGAGGATCCTGCAGTGGAGGAGTAGGAGGTCCTCCATAGGCCCTCCCTCTGTCAGTGACGTTGAATCTGCAGACTCCCGGAGCGAGGAGCCTCTGGGACCTAAGACACCGCCCAAGGCTCCGCCTAGGAGGTGCTGCTCGGGAGCAGGCAAACTATCCCATGCGGCGTAAAGAGAAGCAACCATGTTTGAGAAGGAAACCCCCTCTACTAGGGCATACAGCCCCAGAACGCGTGCGCTCGTACCTAAGCCTCGTAGAGCCAAGAGGGAGGTGACACCACTACTCACCCCAGAGACAGCAATGTAACTGGTGCGCCCCCTGAAATGGGTGCGCGGAAGTCACCGCCCCCCAAATCAGCGAGGGGCGATCCCCCACAGGCGGGTGGGTCTCCAGCCCAGCCGAAGTCTGAAGGACAGGCCGGGCTTCCTGCCAGCTTACCTGGACTCTTTAACAGTCCTTTATGTAGTTTTGTACCCTTCCCTGGCACCATGTCTGTTCCCATCACTCCAACCCCCCTTGTGCCTTTGCCTGTCAGTGTGTCCATCCCTGTGTCTGTTGTCCTGGTCCTTCCCCCCCTCTGCTGTTCACGCTGGCCTGTGTCGGGTCGCTCGGTCCTCTGGCTTCGTCATTCAGAGTTGGCTTCGGGGCCGTGGCCCGATAAGCTAGGGCGCTGGGAGTCACGCCGTTAAGAAGGGGCTCTGTCATGGTATGGCCCCTCCTCCCAAACGTCTCCCCGTGTGTGTGTTTGTGTGTGTGTGTGTGTTCGTTTATATGGCCACGCCCTCCTTGTGTATCACACCTGCTCCTCGTTGTGTATCATTCATGTGTGTGAATACCTGACTTAGAAGGATAGCTGCCTTTCCAATTAGCTAAGTAGCCATTGCAAGTAGGCAGTGATCTTTCTTTCGCACGCACGCACCCACGCACGCATGCTTGTCCGTGAATATCATAGAATTCTAATTCTATAGTAGAAGAGAGGACGGGGAAGGAGACGCACGGTGAGGACAGGAGACGACTGGAGAAGAGAGAGATCGACGTTAGCGCAAGACTGTGTCAGGCGGAGGGAAAAATGGAGAGAAAGGTTGGAATTCTGTTTGCTTTTTTCCTGCAGCCAGTGTGCTGTAGGCGGGACAGTCAATAAACACAACAAACAAACAAGTGGGTGGGTTTTTAAAAAAATCTTTACTCTCCTCACCCTGCTCTCCCACTGCTACCGCAGCCCGGGGGGCTCG